>NC_088813.1:18589288-18897558 GCF_011386835.1 Chrysemys picta bellii
CCTGCCTTCTAGTGATAGACTCCAGGAGCTCCATCTATTTAGCTGAGCAAAGAGAAGATTAAGGGGTGACTTGATTAGCCTGTAAGTACCTACAGGGAGAACAAATATTTGACAATGGGCTCTTCAGTCTAGCGGAGAAAGATGTAACAGGATCCAATGGCTGGAAGTTGAAGCTAGAAAAATCCAGACTGGAAATAAGGCGTACATTTTTAACAGTGAGGACAATTAACCACTGGACCAGTTTGCTCAGGGTAATGGTGGATTCTCCATCACTAAAATCAAGACTGAAAGTTTGTCTAGAAGATCTGCTCTAGAAATAACATTGGGGGCAGTTCTCTGGCCTGTTACACGACAAGTCAGACTAGATGATCGCAGTGGTCCCTTCTGACCTCGGAATTTATGAGTGAAAACTCCTGTGAAATCCAGAGGTCTGGAGTACATTAGTTTATTCCACAGCTGCACATGGCCTTAGTTCAAACCCTGTTTGAAGTATGCCTACATATGAGCTGGAGGGTCTCTCAGCTTCCTCCCAGAGGGGGTTTCACAGCTGTAACTGAGGGCAGAATTTGGCGCTGCACGTTTGTTACCCCCATTAGTGACACCACTGAGCTTTGTGTGCACGGACATTCATTCCAGAACCCAAACTGTGGTATTGCTTTGAGCCTCCGGAGACCCCACGGCCCACACCCAGCATCAGCCGTCTCTCAGAGTGCCCAGCAGGTGCTGGTAAAGACCAGCTGGCACCTTCACTTAGCCCCAGAATGGCCACAGGCCTGGGACTCAAGGACAAATCCAGGCTTGACGTCAGTGGAGATGCACTTTGCCTGCAGCCGGCCTGAATTTAGCCCTTATCACTAAGGATGAAATTCTCCTGTGTACACAGGGTCGGCACAAGGCCCAGGAACCCACTTACTTCATAGGCGTCAATCTCACCTTAAAGGTTCACCCAACACAACCTGGACAACAGGGTCTTCTGGTTCTTCCTTAGAAACACATGCAAGGCATGCTACTGTAGCTGTGGCCTCTCGCATTGGTGCTGTTCACACTGGTCTAGTATTGTCGTTCCCTTCAAATGGCCTTTGCGAGGAATTTAGAATGAGGGATGGGGGACTCTGTTCAGATAAATAAGGCTCAGTCTGGATCTCCACCTCAAAAACCAGCCGACCCCACCAAACTCACTTTTGCTGAGGTTTGAAAACATTGCTGTCAACTTTAAATAGAAAATTGTTTTCAGTTTCTCTGCCAGCAACACCGCCCTTCCGGTCTTGGCAGGAAGCTGAATCATTGCAGAGGAGAGGATGCGTCTGTGGCTGTAGTGCACTGGACTGGGAGCTAGGAGACCTCTGTTTAATTCCCAGCTCTGCCACAGACTCTCTGTGTGACCTTGGGCAAGCAGCTTAATCATTCCGGGCCTCACGCCCCTATCTGTAAAATGGGGAAATCCCTTTGTATGTGGATTGTAAGCTCTCTGAGGCAGGGAGAGTCTCTCACTGTGTGTTTATATGGCACGCAGCGCACCGGGCCTGACATCAGTTGGGGCCTCTAAGCACAGCTCTGATATGAATAATAATAAACACTGAAACACTACAAGGAAGGCTGTTGTCATGGTATTCCCATCAACCGGGAGCAAGCAATACTGGAAACTTCCCAGAGTCTGTCCTCGTGAGCCTCCACTAGCCCAGTCTCGAGCTGAGGCTTGCAGAGAAGTTCTGAAGAAGCGTAAGCACTTTGAATCTGGGATCTGTCAGCACAACTGGATGTAAACAAACCTTCTCTGCGGCCCTGGGGGCTCTTTAATGCAACTCAGTTTGGCAGGCCACACTCCCTGGTGATTCAGTGACAGCAATACGCCAGTGCGGAGATGTCATTTGTAGTGACATCCGTTCCAAGAGCCAAGATCAAAGGAATCTATCAGTGAACACGAGTGACATGCTTAGGGAAGTTGACACAACTTGACTAGGCTGAGTCTTGTGTTTACTCAGTGTGTAGCTCTCTCTTGTCCCAGTCAATGAGATCTGTGCCTGGAGAAGTTCCACAGTATTTCCCTCACCAGAATAATCCCCCTGTTCCACACTCCTCAGTGTCTGTCCTGGCTTCCCTCAGCTTCTCGCAGACCTCACGCACCACCCAGGTCTTCCTTGTTCCTGGGTCTTCCTGGGTGAGGGAACCTGGCCCGCCCATCATATCTGCATGCTACCTCACAATGTGTTTTTGTACCTCACTGATAGGAAATGTAACAGTCATAGATGCCAAAATACTTTGCCAGGCAGGGGCACTAGCTCAGTCATGTAGGTTTTCATCACTCACATAGTCTGCACTGATGGACAGAACGGACGGAGAGATGCTGGATTCAGAAGAATGAAATCTTAGCTGAGTTGCCCAAGCAGTGGGCGGGTTCCAAGAGGCATTCTCGAGGGGAAACAGGATGGCAGGAATGTAAATGGCGGCAGCTGCATCAAACACACTCACTCAACAGGCCCCTGGACTCAGGACTGAAAGCCACTGGGGAAAGTTGACACCATGGGAAGAAAATCATGTGTCTGTGGGTTTAGCTTAAAACTCCCATGTGTCAGTTCCGGCAAAAATAAATTTAATTTCTCTAGATGGGAAATTGTTATTTTGTTGCCAAAAAAAGGTGATACCCTGTCTGTAACCTCACTCCTAGGACAAAGTCCAAAACCAGATATTCTGTTTTAAGTGGCTCATTAACACCTCTTCAGTCATAGTGGGCGAGGGGGGTAGAAACTGGGTGGGGGAGAGTTAGTGGGTTACAGTTTGTTGCAATAAGCCATAAATCCAGTGTCTTTAATCTGTCCATGATGTTTAGTGTGTAGCAAAGTTATGAATTGAAATTCCCAGGCTCATCTTTTGAAGGTGTTGTGTGGGTTTCCTTTGAGGATGAGGACTGAGAGGTCAGATATAGAGTGATTGCTTTGTGAAAAGTGTGCACCCAGAGGGGATATGGTATTTTTATCTTTTATAATTTTTCCGTGTGCTTTCATCTGAGAGTATAGTGAGTGGCTGATTTCACCTACATAATAGTGATTGGGACATTTAGTGCACAGATCTTGTGATAGGCATGTCTAGGACTGTGGATCTTGAAAGATTTCTTGGTGTGTTTGGGGTGGTTACTGGATCTGAGAAGGTAGGGGTGGTGATCTCTGGGTTTCTTGTGTATAGTTATCTGTAAGATTCCATTGTTGAAGCTGATCGTGATGACCAGGAAGTTAATGCCAGTGCCGGAGTATGCTGGAAAGAAGGAAGATATTCTCACATAATCACATGAATGCAGTAGCTGGGGCTTTAAAAAGTCACCCCAAAGACCACCCCTTCCCCCCAGATATTGGGAGTATTTCAATACAATTGCAAAATTTGACGAAATTGATAGATCTATCTGACCACTATACCTTACTTCATGTCGGCAAAACTGAACAGAGGTATACTCCTTGTTTCACAGGAAGAACACCAAATTAGGGAGACACCTCTATAATAAAGTGCAATTTTTACTCCAAATTACCAAATACAGTCAACATTTTAAAAAAATTTGTTTTGTAAACTATATTTAAACCTTGTCGGAATTTATTTAATCTTTTCATGCAAATGTAGTGACAGCTGGGATTTATTAATCCTAGTTTGGAAAACAGTAAAATATAGATAGTACTTTTTGGTATTTGGTAGTTTTTTTCCTTCAAATTGTAAATAGATTGCAGAGAATGATCAATCTGAATAGCAATCCTTGAATATGCAAAAGCAACTTTTAAAATATTTAACAACTGCATAATACTCTCCAAATCCTATTAAAGGATTGGGACATTTCAGAAGCTTTCAGACATGTCTTCCAGGGAAGATTATTCAGCAGTGTTTAGTAAATTGAAAGTGAAGGTGAGATTCAGATATGGAGATTTAGAAATGAGGTTTTTACCCACGAAAGCTTATGCCCAAATAAATCTGTTAGACTTTAAGGTGCCACCAGACTCCTTGTTGTTTTTGTAGATACAGACTAACACGGCTACCCCCTGATACTTGAGATTTAGACTGTTGTTCTGTAGACCTAGCCTGAATATGGAGAAGCAGTTTTCCTTAGGCACTAACAGCTGCTTGAATATTTATCTATTGTACCAAGTTAAAACAGACTAGTGGTCAGATAAGATTACAGTATTCGGTGTAGTACAGAATTGTGTTCCTATAGTATTGTTGTCATTGTTGAGATTTGTGTTTTTTCTTCTGAAAATTACAGTTTTAAAGTTTTGATTTCAAGGGGAAAAATCTAGTTTACCGTTTAATGATTTCCTTGCTTTTCAATGGGTTATTGTTGCAGTTTGTAATCAGTTTATTATTTTTTCCTGTTACCAATGTTCTAATATCAGAGTTCAGTCAGGATATTGACTCCCCTGTATTTTAAAAAAAGTGCTTTTGCTTGTCAAGTATTGTTTACCCAAACTACTGCCTTCTGAAACAGCTGTTAGTGGATCTGGATATCCTAGGAAAGGGAGTTGCTTTGTGTACACTTTGATCCTACATTTTTAATCATTTATCTTTGCTTAATGTGTTCACAAATGTCAACTCTACACAGAATTATACTTATCTTAACACATCATGTATTTATATAAAGCAAGACCTAATAGCTTATAAGCCAAATTCTTGAATATCCTACAGGTGGGTAAATATTAGAATGAAGGAGCTAACACTTAAGTTTGTATATTTATTGTTCTGTCTGTGTGCAGTTTTAACCAACGTTGGTATAGAAGTAACACCTTGCATTTCTGTAGCATCTTCCATCCTGGAGGGTATCCAAGCACTTCAAAACTTAGCTCCAGATTCTGTTCTTGGATCTGCTGCACACGTGGACCCTTGTGTTGAGCCCCGTTATCTCATGAGTGCTCTGGGCAGATGCAGGTGTCTGTCTGAGTGGATCCAGTTGCCCATTGGGACCATACACTGGTTCACAAGACTGTACGTAGGGCACTACATGACTGACTAGAAGTCAGCGTTTGGTACTGCAGACACAGCATGCCAAAGAATCAGAGAGGGCAGTGCAGAATGGGGAAGAAAATCGGTAGCATGTGATCTCCAGAAGAAGAAAGAGGAGAACTCATGTATCCTCAGTGCAGATAGAGGTAAGAAACCGTTTTCAGGCTCTCTGCACAGATATTACTCCAGAGAATGGTTTGGAAGAATCATTTGAGGGAAGGGATCAGAAGGGGACCCCATCAACCGGAAGGCCTAGGATGCCTTATCCTAGGGACGGGGGTTCCACGACCACCACTCCCAAGAGGAGGAGACTGGTAGTGGTGGTCGGGGACTCCCTCCTAAGGGGGATGGAGTCATCCATCTGCTGTGGAGACTCGAGAAGTGTGCTGCTTGCCTGGCGGTAGAATTCAGGATGTGATGGAGTGTCTGCCGAGACTGATCAAGCCCTCAGAGCGCTACCCCCTTCTACTTCTCCTCGTGGGCACCAATGATACTGCCAAGAACAACCTTGAGCAGGTCACTGTGGACTACTTGGCTCTGGAAAGAAGGATAAAGGAGTTTGAGGCACAAGGCATATTCTCGTCCATCCTCCAGTTGAAAGAAAAGGCCCAGGTAGGGACCATCGAACTGTGGAGGTAAATGTGTGGTTACTCAGGTGGTGTCGGAGAGAAGACTTTGGATTCTTCGACCATGGGGTGTTGTTCTAGAAAGAAGGAGTGCTAGGCAGAGACAGGCTCCACCTAATGAAGAGAGGGAAGAGCATCTTCCCAGGCAGGCTTGCTAACCTAGTGAACAGGGGTTTAAACTAGGTTCACCAGGGAATGGTGACCTAAGCCCTGAGGTAAGTGGGGAACTGGGATACTGGGAGGAAACACAAGGAGGAGGGTGCGACAGGGGAGGCCTCCTGATTCATACTGAGAAAGCAGGGCAATCGGCTAGTTATCTTAGGTGCCTGTACACGAACGCAAGAAGCCTGGGAAACAAGCAAGAAGAATTGGAAGTCCTGGCACAATCAAGGAACGTTGATGTGATTGGAATAACAGAGACTTGGTGGAGTAACTCACATGACTGAAGCACTGTCATGGATGGATATAAACTGTTCAGGAAGGACAGGCAGGGGAGAAAAGGTGGAGGAGTTGCATTGTATGTAAGAGAGCAGTATGATTGCTCAGAGCTCCAATATGAAACTGGGGAAAAACCTGTTGACAGTCTTTGGATTAAGTTTAGAGGTGAGAGCAACAAGAGTGATGTCACGGTGAGCGTCTGCTATAGACCACCAGACCAGGAAGATGAGGTAGACGAGGCTTTCTTTGGACAACTAACAGAAATTTCCAACTCACTGCCCCCAGTTCTCATGGGGGACTTCAGTCACCCTGACATCTGCTGGGGGAGCAATACAGCGGTGCACACACAATCCAGGAAGTTTTTGGAGAGTGTTGGGGAAAACTTCGTAGTGCAAGTGCTGGCGGAACCAACTAGGGGCCATGCTCCTCTTGACCTGCTGCTCACAAACAGGGAAGAATTGGTAGGGGAAGTAGAAGTGGATGGGAACCTGGGCAGCAGTGACCATGAGATGGTCGAGTTCAGGATCCTGACAAAAGGAAGAAAGGAGAGCAGCAGAATACGGACGCTGGACTTCAGAAAAGCAGACTTAGACTCCCTCAGGGAACTGTTGGGCAGGATCCCCAGGGAGGCTAATATGAGGGGGAAAGGAGTCCGGGAGAGCTGGCTGTATTTTAAAGAAGCCTTATTGAGGGCTCAGGAACAAACCATCCCGAAGTGCAGAAAGAATAGCAAATATGGCAGGCAACCAGCTTGGCTTAACAGTGAAATCTTTGGTGAGCTTAAATACAAAAAGGAAGCTTTCACCAAGTGGAAAATTGGACAGATGACTAGGGAGGAGTATAAAAATATTGCTTGAGCATGCGGGGTGTAATCAGGAAGGCCAAAAGACAACTGGAGTTGCAACTAGCAAGAGATGTGAAGGGTAACAAGAAGGGTTGCTACACGTATGTTAGCAACAAGAAGGTGGTCAGGGAAAGTGTGGGCCCCTTACTGAATGGGGGAGGCAACCTAGTGACAGATGATGTGGAAAAAGCTGAAGTACTCAATGCTTTTCTTGCCTCAGTCTTCACAGACGAGGTCAGCTCCCAGATTGCTGCACTGGTCAGCACAGTATGGGGAGGAGGTGAGCAGCCCTCAGTGGTGAAAGAACAGGTTAAGGACTATTTAGAAAAGCTGGACATGCACAAGTCCATGGGGCCGGATCTAATGCATCTGAGCATGCTGAGGGAGTTGGCTGATGTGATTGCAGAGCCATTGGCCATTATCTTTGAAAACTTGTGGCGATCGGGGGAGGTCCCAGACGATTGGAAAAATGTAGTGCCCATCTTTAAAAAAGGGAAGAAGGAGAATCCGGGGAACTACAGACCAGTCAGCCTCACCTCAGTCCCTGGAAAAATCATGGAGCAGGTCCTCAAGGAATCCATTTTGAAGCACTTGGAAGAGAGGAAGGATTCACCAAGGGCAAGTCATTCCTGACCAACCTGATTGCCTTCTATGATGAGATAACTGGCTCTGTGGATATGGGGAAAGCGGTGGACATGATATACCTTGACTTTAGCAAAGCTTTTGATACTGTCTCCCACAGTATTCTTGCCAGCAAGTTAAAGAAGAATGGATTGGATGAATGGACTATACGGTGGATAGAAGGCTGGCTAGATCATCGGGCTCAATGGGTAGTGAACAATGGCTCAATGTCTAGTTGGCAGCTGGTATCAAGTGAAGTGCCCCAGGTGGCAGTTGTTTTTGTTCAACATCTTCATCAATGATCTGGCGGATGGCGTGGATTGCACCCTCAGCAAGTTCGCGGTTGACACTAAGCTAGGGGGAGAGGTAGATATGCTGGAGGATAGGAATAGGGTCCAGAGCAACCTAGACAAATTGGAGGATTGGGCTAAAAGAAATCTAATGAGGTTCAACAAGGACAAGTGCAGAGTCCTGCACTTAGGACGGAAGAATCCCATGCACTGCTACAGGCTGGGGATCGACTGGCTAAGCGGCAGTTCTGCAGAAAAGGACCTGGGAATTACAGTGGATGAGAAGCTGGATATGAGTCAGCAGTGTGCCCTTGTTGCCAAGAAGGCTAATGTCATATTGGGCTGCATTAATAGGAGCATTGCCAGCAGATCGAGGGAAATGATTATTCCCCTCTATTTGGCACTGGTGAGGCAACATCGGGAGTATTGTGTCCAGTTTTGGGGCCCCCACTACAGAAGGGATGTGGACAAATTGGAGAGAGTTCAGCAGAGGGCAACAAAAATTATTAGGGGGCTGGAGCATATGACTTACGAGGAGAGGCTGAGGGAACTGGGGTTATTTAATCTGCAGAAGAGAAGAGTGAGGGGGGATTTGATAGCAGCCTTCAACTACCTAAAGGGGGTTCCAAAAAGGATGGAGCTCGGCTGTTCTCAGTGGTGGCAGATGACAGAACAAGGAGCAATGGTTTCAAGTTGCAGTGGGGGAGGTCTAGGTTGGATATTAGGAAACACTATTTCACTAGGAGGGTGGTGAAGCATTGGAATGGGTTACCTAGGGAGGAGGTGGAATCTCCATCCTTAGAGGTTTTTAAGGCCCAGCTTGACAAAGCCCTGGCTGGGATGATTTAGTTGGGGTTGGTCCTGCTTTGAGCAGGGGGTGGGACTAGATGACCTCCTGAGGTCTCTTCCAACCCTAATCTTCTATGAAATGCAGACACCTCTCCGAAGCGAACAGCACATGTGAACACTTTGTGACAGATTAATATTGTAATTTAGTTGGGACACTTTGATTAGCACCTTGGTACATAATGGAGTGCTTAAAATCCTTTAACGTGGCACTTATGAAATAAATTGTGAAATTGCTATGGTATTGGCAAACTAGCATATTCTTGCTGATGGCTGTAGTGTGTTTGTTCTTGTCTGGTTGCCTAGACCATGACAAGATATTTAAGATGCGTGAGAAGATCTTAGAATATCAGGGTTGGAAGGGACGTCATCTAGTCCAACCTCCTGCTCAAAGCAGGGCCAATCCCCAGACAGATTTTTGCCCTAAATGGCACCCTCAAGGATTGAACTCGCAACCCTGGGTTTAGCAGACTAATACTCAAACCACTGAGCTATCCCTCCCCCTGCTGTGTACAGGGGCGGCTGGAGACACTGTGCAATTTACAGAGTAAAACATTCAGAAAAACGTTCAGCTTTACAACATGAGAAATGGTGAATACAAAACCAGAACTCAAAACAGCTCCTTACTGGGTTTGCTTGAAAGTGTAATAATAAGAACAAGATGTCATGTTTTATAATTGTATGAAATCGAGGAAATATGCCTGCATGTTGTTAGAGGCTCAGAATCCTTGGTACTGGAAGTTTAAAGGACAGTCACTTTGACATGTTATGTGTGTGTGTGTGTGTGTGTGTGTGAGTGTGTGTGTGTGTGTGAGTGTGCGTGTGCGTGTGTGTGTTTAAGTGAAATATATATTTGGGGTATTACACTTGTCCCTTAGTCGCCAGACCAGTTTTTGTGAGTTTACATTCACAATTATCTGTTAACTTTTTGCTGTTGCTGTGTGAAGAACTGGCACAAACAGGAAAAACTAAAACAGAGACTCTTCAAGCGAAAATAAATCATCCCAGCCAGGGCTTTGAATAGTGTGTGCAGATGTGGTTGCCCCATCTCAAAAAAGATATATTGAAATTGGAAAAGGTCCGGAAAGGACAACAAAAATGATTAGGGGTATGGAACGGCTTCCGTATGAGGAGAGATTAATAAGACTGGGAAAAGAGATGGCTAAGGGGAGTTATGATTGAGGTCTATAAAATCATGTCTGGTATAGAGAAAGTAGATAAGGAAGTGTTGTTTACTACTTCTCATAGCACAAGAAGTAGGGGTCACCAAATAAAATTAATAGGCAGCAGGTTTAAACAAACAGAAGGAAGTATTTCTTCACACAACACACAGTCAACCTGTGGAACTCCTTGCCAGAGGATGTTGTGAAGGCCAAGACCATAACAGGGTTCAAAAAAGAACTAGGTAAATTCATGGAGGATAAATCCACTAATGGCTATTAGCCAGGCTGGGCAGGGATGGTGTCCCTAGCCTCTGCTTGCCAGAAGCTGGGAATGGGCGACAGAGGATGGATCACTTGATGATAACCTGTCTGTTCATTCCCTCTGGGGCACCTGGCACTGGCCACTGTCGGAAGACAGGATACTGGGCTAGATGGACCTTTGGTCTGACCCAGTATGGCCGTTCTTATGTAAAACTGTAAAACGCACTATGCAAAAAGTGCTGTGAAATGTAGTTTTAGTAATTTTAGGAGTTACTTCTAACAAGAGTAGTTCAAAAATATTCACATTCAAGGGGTGATATTTTTTCAGTTGATGCCCCTTTAAAGATAAATATTAGATTGTTTCAAACTGGTGTTAGAGGGAGGTGCTCATGTGACATTGACAGATTTTAAAAGAATTTGACTTGTCAACTGAACAAATTTCCATTGGAAATGAGAGAGAATAAATATTGAACCCCACAGTGTCCTTTGTTTAAAGAGCAACTGTTCTGATTTTAACCACACTATGATCGTGAGGGCCAGCTGACTGGAGCACCCACTGCGTGAACTTTAGACTGAAATCCACAGATTATGACTGTGCTGATATAAACCCTCATCCTGGATCAGGACTGCTGGCTTCTGATGAGAATAAAATAAAAGAGGTTTAGAGGCAATTTGTTTAATGTGTCCTGTACCCCAGTTGATTCAGAAGCATTCCAGAGTATATGAGGCACAGATCAGTGGGAAATATCTGATTCAGGTCATAAAAAAAAAAAAAAAGAGATGGCTTTGCTAAACTGGAAATTACTTTCTTCCCGGGGGGGTGGGGGGGGGAGTTAGGTGGCTCTCTCTCTAGCACTCCAAAGTAGTGACATTACCTGCAGGACACTCTATGCACTGAACAGTTTGGTATAATTAGTGTTTAATCTTTCATTATACGGTGTAATAAAAACTAAAATATATATACCAGGTTAACTTTTTGCAAAATATTGTGCTGAGGTTAGGGCAGCTGCAGGGAGATATGATCATTGAGGCTCCATTCCTGCAATGAGCTCCCTGTGGACGCATCCCTGCTCCTTTGGAGACCTCTGCAGAAGTCAGCAGAGCTCTGTGTGGACTCAGGGGCCGCCCCACATATTCCTCATTTCAGGACCCAGGGCCTTTGCACAGAGAAATTGTACATTTCTGTGCAAATAGTTTCCTTTCCCCCTGGTACGTTCCTCTCCTCCTGCTGCCATTATCTGCCCTTCTGCATGCCGTGTGTCCGGTGCACTGTACTCTGTCTGTCTGGAGTCTCGGTAGACAGCCTTGGACGTGGTACCCTGAGCAGCCCAATTCCCAGCTGTGACAGTGAGTCAGCACTGCAGCCTCCTGTCAAATATTTTCTTTGCCTTCAGATACCTAAGTCTTATTTTTTTAATCTGCTTTTTGCTAGCTGCTCCTGCTGCTGCCCTTTGCAGCTTATTTCATATATGACTTAGCTCTGCGTAAAGGAAATCTGCCTAATTTCGTCCAGCCTCTGACCTTTTCATAGCTGGAGTTCGTGCCTCTGGGTCCTGAAACATGACAGTGGCTCTTGCAGCCTCGTAGCTTCTCCTTTCCCCCAGGATTTATATTCTACAACCAGGTCCCATCCTAATCTTCTCTTCTCAAGCCCAGTTTCTTTTGCTAAGAATAACTAAGCTCCTTGAGTCTCCTGCTCCATCTCCATTATGGACAGAGCTTTTCACCGATTAATACCCTGCGCAATCCCAGCGAAGTTTGCAGGATTGCAGCATGGGGAAAAAATTCCTGAATAGCCTGTTTCCTGCACTGGCTGCATAGAAGCCTGAGCCTAGGGTGACCAGATGTCCCCATTTTATAGGGACAGTCCCGATATTCGGGGCTTTGTCTTATATAGGTGCCTATTACCCCCCACCCCCGTCCTGATTTTTCACACTTGCCGTCTGATCACCCTACCTGAGCTTCCTAGAAAGACTGAAAGCCCCAAAACAGGAATTCTAGCTCTGTCAAATACATCTTATACATTGTAAATCAAGATGGCTGACCCATTCATTCCCAGTAATGTATGTGCTGAAATGGGTTCCTTTTATGTTCACGAATTGTCCATGAACTAACTGCGATTGTTATGATTATACTTGATATTTGTAATTGTTTGCTGGATTGTTTTTACAGTCACGTGTAGGCCTCTGGGTTTTCATATACTGGCCATAGTGACTAGTGCTTAGAGTGTTTGATAGTCAGCATTCAGACTGTGATTGGTCACCTAAGTCACCCCATGTGGTTTCTCGTCTCTGATTGGGTGACCTGCCCTTCATAAGCAGGAATGGTGCCCAAAGAAAGCATTTGGGTGTTGAATCTCTCAGGGAGAGGGTGGGGAGTGTGTTATGGAAAGACACAGGAGGTTAACAGGCCTAGATTATAGTGAATCCTTTCCTGTCCCCCTTGTGCAGGGAAAGACCACTCTGTTTGGTTGCGTACCTGAACCACAGATTTAAAAATAACTGCAATCTGTCCTGACTCAGGGAGAGAGAGCAAAAAAATAGGCCTGTTTACTGGGCATGTAGCAAAAAGTCTTTTTTGCTCTGCATTCTAAACCCCCCAACTCCAAACACACAGCCATGATGTGTAGTGTTGGGGAGCTCAAAGGGGGACCCTTCATGTGGTAATATGCTTATTTGCTCATTCACAGCAGTATGGGCACAAATAAAAGCTCTCTCATGACGGCTGCTGTGAGCAAACCCCAACCTGGGTGCTAGATTGAACGTCCCATCAGAGTTAGCTGGCAAATTTGAAAACTGGTTTCACTGTTCACCCAGCTCCAGCAATGAAGCCCTTTAGGACACTGAGCGGGAAAGGCAAAGCATGAAATCACATCCGTTTTGTTAAAATGAGGATCCTCAGAACTCCTGGAGAACAGCTGGGAGAAGCTCCCACAAGTCCAGCTGCTGACAGGAATCTTATAGGATTCCTCGGGCTCCTCAAGTCCCCTAGGAGTCTCACAGAAAGTGGCTTTTCTGTTTAATGCTTCCTGCTGCCAGGGGGGCAAGCACACCAAGTGAGAAGCCTTTCTGGTACCTTTTGGACATTTCCTCTTCTTATCCTGGCTGGAGCTTGTCAAAGTCCTGGGAAAATGGAAATGTATTGAGGATAAAAAAAATTCAGCTCTTAGGAAAGTTTTGGGCAAGGACTGGGGTCTGTTCCATTTGCCTCTGTGCCAGCTTCCCCACCCCTAATTTAAATTGCAACAAGAAACAACAACTCAGACCTGATCCCCACTGTGCTTAATTACTGCTGAGCAAAAGCGTGGGAGAGCGCTCAGGCCCACACTTGTCACCAATGACCTTTCTTTAGTCCAGCGGTAGCTTATTTTGCCCTCTTCCCTCCTCCTCTGTTCCTCTTCCTCCTGTATAAATTGGAGCCAGCTATTAGCAATGTCCCTTGAAGGTGGTTTGAGACAGTGGGGAGAGAAATGCTCTCCTTTAACTACTGTCTTTCCCCTTCTAGTTAATGAAACCCATGTGGTTTTAAATTGCTTGCTTTTAACAAAAAATTAATCTTTTTTGCAGACCTCCCAAGGCAGCTGAGTACTTAGCTGCCTCTCTGTTGGTGTGCACTGAGGGTAGCATCACTACCTCTCCCCCTGTGATGTGCCATGTCATTCCACTGGTTGGTTGGCTTGAGAGAGCTGGAGAGATTCCAGATGTTTGGTTTGTGAAGCTCTTATGAAAGTGATGAGCGCTGTGTGTGCACACTCACCCTCTGCAGAACGCGCCCCTGACGCGGGTGAGCCCGAGAGCACTCCTCAGGCTCTCCCACAAACGGGAAGAATAAGGTAATCAGAAATGAACACTGTGCCACAGGTAGCCTCTGGAGCACCTTGGTCAGGGCCAGAGTGAAGCCTTGCCCTTGCTGCAGCTTCAGTCTCCATTGAATTGTTAACAGCTCACTCTTCCCTGATTGCTAATTGAGATTTTCCTGACATCCCCCACAGTGGAAGCAGGGGAAATAAAATTACAGAGTTATTCACTCTTTTTGTACAACTGATGTGCTGATTACCTGTCAATCAAGGAATCGCATTAACATCTGACAGTGTGTGCATAACAATTACCCCCATCAAATTAAAGAAACCTTTCACACTCCCAGAGAGAGAGAGAGAGGAAATTCAATCAGCATAATTAGCTCAATCAGAAAAGAACTTCTTTTCATCAGGAAGGGGGGGGGGGAGAGAGACAGCGGAGGGGGAGGGGGAGGGGGAGAGAGAGTCTATCCAGTTGTCTAAATGTCACATCATACAGAAATATCACAGCAGCGCCTGGCCATGCAGTGCCAGCTGCTTGCTGAACAGTCACCAGAAATGACAGTTAATCCAGCCAAAGCATTTTCTTTCTTCTAGCTCCTGGAAATCTTTCCCTCTGTTCTGGGGACGCTTTCCCTAGAAGCAATACCACCTCAGCTTTCCTTTCACATTGGCTCAAATGGCTTCTTTCCTACAGAGTCCCTGGTATCTTGATTTGCAGAGAGTGCTCTCCACCCTCTTTCTCGCTGCCCCTCCCAGCTCCCCCCTGCCCCGCCTCATCTGGCCCCCCCTCATCATTCTTTTTCCATTGTGGGAAAAAAGGAACCGCAATAAAACAATTGAAGGGGCCTTTTCAAAAGAGAAGCACATTCTGCAGAGATCAGACACGTATGGTGCCCATGGTATTCCCCACAGGGTGAATTAACCCTGGGTACAGGAGTCAATAGAATCAGAGAAGTGTAGAACTGGAAGGGACCTCAAGAGGTTATCTAGCCCAGTCCCCTGCACTCAAGGCAGGACTGTATTATCTAGACCATCCCTGACAGGTGTTTGTCCAACCTGCTATTTAAAATCTCCAATGATGGAGATTCCACAACCTCCCTAGGCAATTTATTTCAGTGCTTAACCATCCTGACAGTTAGGAAGTTTTTCCTAATGTCCAACCTAAACCTTCCTTGCTGCAATTTAAGCCCATTGGTTCTGGTCCTATCCTTAGAGGATAAGAACAGTTTCTCACCCTCCTCCTTTTAACAATCTTTTATGTACTTGAAAACTATTATCATGTCCCCTCTGTCTTCTCTTCTCCAAACTAAACAAACCCAATTTTTTCAATCTTCCCTCACAGGTCATATTTTCTAGACCTTTAATAATTTTTGTTGCTCTTCTCTGGACTTTCTCCAATTTGTCCACATCTTTCCCAAAGTGTGATGCCAAAATCGGACACAATACTCCAGTTGAGGCTTTATCAGCATGGAGTAGAGCAGAAGAATTATTTCTTGTGTCTTGTTTTCAACACTCCTGCTGATAAATCCCAAAATGATGTTCTCTCTTTTTCACAACGTTGTTACACTGTTGACCCATATTTAGTTTGTGATCCAAAGTCAGTTTGGGTCAAATTCACTTTTGGGAGGAAAACTACCAAAGGTTCCCTTGGGATAGTGCTTGGGGGATGCTACAGACCCCCAGGATCTGATTTGGATATGGCTAGAGACCTCTGTTTTTAATGAAATAAATTCCACTGGGAATTGTGTTATTATGGGAGACAGTCACTGAACCAACAAGAGGTGATGCCATTTTAGATTTGGTATCAGTGAGTAGTGAGGATGTCATAGAAGAACTGGTTGTAGGGGACAACCTTGGTTCAAGTGATCATGAGCTAACTCAGTTTAATCCGAATGAAAGGATAAATAAAAATAGGTCTGCAACTTGGGTTCTTGATTTGAAAGGAGCAAACTTTGAATTCTTCAGTCCAGTCCACTTCCCTAACTAATTCCCTTAATTTTTTTAAAGATCTGAGTGTGGAGGAGGCTTTGAATTATTTTAAGTCAAAGTTGCAGAACCTATCTGGAGCTGCGTCCCAAGCAAAGGGAAAACATTCATAGAGAAGGATTGAAGACCAAGTTGGATGAGCAAGCATTTCAGAGAGGTTATTAAGAGAAAACCTGCAAGGAATGGAAGATGGGATGGGTCAGCGAGGAACACTACCTCTTGGAGATCAGCAAGGGGGGGGAAGTGAGACCTGCTAAAAGCCAAGTGGGGTTGGATCTTGCAAAGGAAATTAAAACCAATAGTAAAATATTCTATACCCATATAAATAAAAAGAAAAGAAGGAAAGAAGTGAGACTGCTAAGCACTGAAGATGGGGTGGACATTAAAGCTAATCTAGGTGTGGCCCAACACCTAAACATATACTTTGCCTCAGTTTATAATAAGGGTATTGAGGTGCTTAGTGGTAGGGTAGCTAATGGAAATGAGGATATGGAAGTAGAAATTACCACAACCGAGGCAGAAGTCAAACTCAGTGGGACTAAATCAGGGGGCCCAGATAATCTCTATCCAAGAGTATTAAAGGAACTGGCACATGAAATTGCAAGCCCAATAGCTTAGATTTTTAATGAATCTGTAAACTCGGGGGTCAAACCCTATGACTGGAGAATTGCTAATATAGTACCTATTTTTAAGAAAGGGGGGAAAAAGTGATTCAGGAAACCACAGGCCCATTAATTTGACCTCGATTGTATGCAAGGTCTTGGAACAAATTTTGAAAGAGAAAGTAGATAAGGACATAGCGGTAAACAGTAATTGGGATAAAATACAACATGTTTTTTCAAAAGGTAGATCATGCCAAACCAACCTGATGTTCTTTGAGAAGATAACTGATTTTTCAGACAAAGGAAATACAGTAGATCTAATCTACCTGGATTTCAGTAAGGCATTTGATACAGTTCCATATGGGAAATTATTAGTTAAATGGGAGAAGATGGGGATTAATATGAGAATTGAAAGGTGGATAAGGAACTGGTTAGAAGGGAGACTACAATAGGTCATGCTGCAAGGTGAACCATCAGGCGGAAGGGAGGTTATTAGTGGAGTTCTGTAGAGATCAAACTTGGGACCAGTCTTATTTAACATTTTTATTAAAGACCTTGGCACAAAAAGTGGAAGTATGTTAATAAAATTTGCCGATGACACAAAGTTGGGAGGTATTGGCAATACAGAGGAGGACCAGAATATCACACAAGAAGATTTGGATGACCCTGGAAACTGGAGTAATAGAAATAGGATGAAATTTAATAGTGCAAAGTGCAAGGTCATGCATTTAGAGCCTAACAAGAATTTTTGCTATAAATTGGGGACTTTTCAGTTGGAAGTGACACAGGAGGAAAAAGACCTGGGTGTATTGGTTGATCACAGGATGACTATGAGCCACCAGTGTGATGCAGCCATGAAAAAGGCTAATGCAATCATAGGATGCATCAGGTGCGGTATTTCCAGTAGACAGGGAAAAGTTAGTACCATTATACATGGGACACCAGAACTGCACACAATATTCCAGATTAGGTCTCACCAGTCCCATGTGTAAGAAAGATGAATTCAGACTGGAACAGGTGCAGAGAAGAGCGATGATCAGAGGTTTGGAAAACCAACCTTATGAGAGGAGACTCAAAAAGTTTGGCTTGTTTAGCCTAACAAAGAGAAGGCTGACGGGACAGGGAGATAGGATTGCTCTTTATAAGTACATCAGAGGGATAAATACCAGGGAGGAAGAGAAGTTATTTATGTTAAGCTCCAATATTGACACAAGAACAAATGAATACAAACTAGCCATCTCCAAGGTTAGGCTTGAAATTAGATGGTTTCTAACTATCAAAGGAGTGAAGTTCTGGAACAGCCTTCCGAGGGGAGCAGTGGGAGGCAAAAAACCTAATTATCTAAGACTGAGCTTGATAAATTTATGGAGGGGAAGGTATGATGAGATTGCCTACAATTAATTTTAATCTTATTCTCCAAAACACTTTCAACCCCTCCCAGCTTGGTATTGTTCACAGCCCTTATAAGGAGATTCTCAAACTTTTTCTTTGAGTCCCCCGCAACATGCAATAAAAACTTCACGGCCCAACTGTTTTTCTGCATTTAAAGTCAGGGCTGATGTTAAGGGACAGGATGCAGGGCAGTTGCTCGGGCTTCACATCACAGGGGACATCACAGAGCTAAGTTGCTCAGGCTTCAGCTTCAGCCTTGGGGGGTGGGGCTCCGGGTCCTGGGCTGTAGTTCCTTGCAGTGGAGCTTTGGCTTTCTGCCCTGGGCCCTGGAGAGTCTAATGCCCGCCATGCTTGGCGGCCCCCCTGAAACCGACTTGCAGCCCCCCAGGGGGCCCCGGACCCCTGGTTGAGAACCAGGCCCAGGACTGATCCCTGCGGGACCCCACTTGATATGCCCTTGCAGCTTGACTGAGAACCACTGAGACTCTCTGGGAAAGGTTTTCCAACCAGTTCTGCACCCACCTTACAGTAGCTTATGTGGTACAAGGCTTATGTATGACCTAAGTGACACATCAGCCTTGTCACGGGGAGAAAGAAGAGCCTGAGTTATGCACAGGCCTTGCTGTGGTTCTCTGCACAGGAGGAAATTTCCCCTCCGTTCTGCTGTGTGGGGTGAGAGGAGGGACCCAGCTCATTCACAGGAAAGGTAACACAAGGGAAGAAAACAAGCCCATCCAGTTACGTGCAACACAAATCATATTAGCCTCCTCCCACGGAAGTTGATGGCCAGACTTCCATGGCTTTCAATGCCAGGGCCATGGTGTCACTTGCCAAAAGTAGCATCAATAGCCTTGTCAAAACTAATAAACTTTGCACCCATTGTCCGGTGCTGGTTTGGAGGGGGGATCAGGCATTCACAAACACCTCTTTGCTGGTACCAAACTGGCTAGTGTCCCTGGTTCTGTTACAGGGGAGTAGAAGATGCCCTGTTTCCCCACCCCCACAAATGAATGTGAGAGTGAAAATCTGTGAAAGTGCGACCGTGCGTTTGGGACGCTTAGGCTTATTTCCTAGTTTTTGAATCAATCTATTTCCACTCTGGCAATTTTCCAGGTAGACAGTTCCTCCCAAGAGAGGAAATGCTGCTCCATACATTCCTCAACACGATTACTAAACAGTGTGAGTGTTTCCACACCTGGATCTCAGCCCTTGGCCTCTTCTGGAGGTATTAGTGCAACCTCTTCCCTGGGCTAATGCCAGCGACTACAGATTTCCAAATAGATTGCCACTGAGAACGAAGCCTAGTAATCCGATCTGACCCCCCTAAAGGAGAGGCAGTTTCATCAAATGATCTATCTGAGAAACTTAGACAGTTCAAATGAGTGGGGGAGGGAGCATAGCTTTCTTTCTTGGTGATTTCTTATCATGATTAAAGGTAGCAAAAGCTAGATGTACTCTGGGACATTGGGCTTCCTGAATTTTTGCTGAGCCAATTATTTTATCATCTGTGAAAGGTGAACTTGTTAAGAGCCTGGAAGAGTCTCTTGATCCTTTCTATCCGTGCAGCTTCTTTGACTGTTACTCTCTGTCTTGCCCTTCGCTGCGGTTTATAGGGGGTTTTAATTTTTGTAGCATTCATTTTAATTTAGAAAATTCAAAGCGAATGAATGGCAGGACAGAGGGCATTGAGAACTGGGCTGTTTTCTTTGTGAAAGAGAGAGACAGCTCTTCTGATGAACCACTCCAGAAACCTTAGAGGTCCCTCTGAATTTAAGACAAAAGCCACTGCTGAGGGAGCAAATTAAGTTGCAGGTTTGTCTATCTCCTGCTAATGCATTTGGAGCCCTCCCCAGGTGCTTGCAGAAATGATCCAAGATCTGGCTGCAGTGTCAGAGACAAGACTGTTTCTCCACTCTGGCTTGATAAATCCTACCGCAGATTATCCATGTGAGCTCGCCCCACAGGGCCACTAGTGAAACGACATAGGGATGCTCTTGGTCCTCCTTGCTTGCTCAAAGCCCAATTACATAGTTTGCCATTGAGAAATGATTTGGACTCTATTATAAGGAATGAAAAAAACCCCTAAAGTTATAGTTATCAGCTTATCACATCGTTAATAACACTTTGAATATTTATATGTAGCCCCTTTTATCCAAGCCTCTCAACATGCTTTGGGTGAAATTCACAGCGAGAAATAACAGCACTTCCATCAAACGGGGTCCAAGAGCGCCCTGATGCTAAACTGCATGTGCATGAGGTCAGGGTGCGCCGCTCTCCTCAGCCCAGCAGCCGCGGCAAGACAAGGAGGGGCGTGCTGAGAAGTTGACCAACAAGAAACAAATTGTGAACAGATGTCAGGCAGAAAAACAAGAAGTGCCGGGAAAGCTCACGAGGATAAGTGGATGAAGCAAAAACCATGGGGCTCACTCAAGAAACAGCTGCCATGCTGCAGAGGAAGGAGTGCAAAGGAGGAACAAGGCTGCCTGGGCTCCTGGGAGTCAATAGAGAGACTTCTCCTCCCACAGGTACACCGGCTGCAAGGCAGGCCAGGTGCTCTGCCTTGGTTGCACAGCAACATCGCATTAGGATGCGTGAGTCGAAAGTCTTTCCTCAGATTCTGAGCTCTGGACTAGTGGTGACTGTTCGGGGGAGGAGGGTGCTGCAGAAGGCAGTTTGCCCGGTACAGTCTCTCCTACAGGGCGGGTGCACATGCTGAAAGGGAAGCAGGGGGTGTGACGTTGTGCAGTATATATGGTTTTATAAAAATATAAGTGAATGTAATGTTACTGGGATATGCTTCGTGCAAAAGGTCTCTTGTAAGGTATCATTACAAAGCTCATAATCTACTGAGTGTGATCATCCTGTTTGTAGAAATGTACCACTCTTGTATCTAAAACTAGAAATATAAAATATAACTCTGAGGGCCTATTGTAATTATGTAAAGTGTGGGCCATTAAGGATGGTTTGGAATCTTGATGACTCCCATTGTCTGCAGATGGCTGTATTTACCTGTGAGTCTTCCTGTATATGTGTGTGCTGGCAAGTGAGTAATGAAGTCTTGCAGTGACATGTGATCCTGTCACCTGAACTGGAATCCATCTTTAACCTGGTGCTTTTCCAGTGAGGGGGGGTGGAAACTCAGAGGGACAAAGGGTTCCCGCCTTATGCAAAAGATATATAAAGGGGTGGAAGAGAACAAGGGAGAGAGGAGCCATCCTGAAGAATCCCCTAGCTATCACCTGAACTGCAACAAGAACTGTACCAGGGGAAAGAATTGTGCCCAGGCCTGGAAGGTGTTCAGTCTGAGAAAAACTTACTGATGCATCTCTGAGGGTGAGATTATCTGTATTTAGCTTGATTAGACATAGATTTGCGCATTTTATTTTATTTTCCTTGGTGACTTACTTTGTTCTGTCTGTTACTACTTTGAACCACTTAAATCCTACTGTCTGTATTTAATAAAATCACTTTTTATTTAGTAATTTACTCAGAGTATGTATTAATACCTGGGGGAGCAAACAGCTGTGCATATCTCTCTATCAGTGTTATAGAGGGCGAACAATTTATAAGCCTTATGCAGGGTAAAACGGATTTATCTGGGTTTAGACCCCATTGGGAGTTGGGCATCTGAGTGCTAAAGACAAGCACACTACTGTGAGCTGTTTTCAGGTAAACTTGCAGCTTTGGGACGAGTGATTCAGGCCCTGGGTCTGTGGCTGGAGCCAAACGGGAGTGTCTGGCTCAGCAAGACAGGGTGCTGGAGTCCTGAGCTGGCAGGGAAAGCAGAAGCAGGGGTAGTCTTTGCACATTGGGTGGCAGCTCCCAAGGGGGTTTCTGTGATCCAACCCGTCACAGAGGGTATAAAAATGATGTTAAAATTCCCTCTATACTGGTGAAATCAGCAGCTTGGATCTTCCTCTGTCTCTCTCCCCTAGCCCTGATGCCAGTGATGCCCTGTCTTTTGTGACTAGCCACACTGACGTTCTCTGGCTGTTGACTCTCCACAGAGTGAGAGCAGGTCAGGGCTCGTTCGGTTCTGGACTGCTCGGACAGAGCCGCAAGCGATTGGTCCCTCTCTCACCATCGGGCAGGTGATGGTGCAAAGCGGCGGTCAGCAGGGACGCCTGGCTGTAAGGGACAAGGCACATGAGGTAGCCATGGCTCCTTTCGGTGGGATTACACACCCGCTGCTCCTTCTGGCAGGGAGAGCACTTCCCAAATTCTCCGAGCGACCAGAGGGAGAGTACCCCTCCTGTTCAGCCTTAGCCTTCTCCTTCCTCCTTGTGCAGCCACATACACCGCCTAGCTCTTCTCCTCGGCACTGGGAGCCCCCCAAGATCCTTCAGCACTGGGAGGGGGCCTCCTCCAGCTGCATTCGTTACAGCAGCCTTTAACAACAAGCCGAAGGAGCAGCTGCTTGGTGCCCTACACCATGTGCAAATGGTTCAACACCTTGGCCATGCCCGGCTTGCTCCTTGGGACCCAGGCCAGGAGGGAGAGGAAACTCTTCCCCAGGAGGAACAGAGAAGAAGGAATACAGGAGCCTGATTCCCCTCTCCAGCAACGTGCCCCCTGCAAATCATCAGGCCTCTGAACAGGCATGTTCCAGGTCCCACAACTGTGCGCTCCATGCTGGCAGCAAGTCTGATGCCGCCCCACCCCACAGAGCTTGCAGTCTGAGAGATGGACCAGGCGGAGGCAGGAGACACTGGGGAGGAAAAACTTGGTGTTTGAGTTTTTCAATGTTCTTTGCACCCATTGTGATGGAGCTGAGTCAGTAGCAGGGATGCGAATGAGCCTGGCGCCGAAGGGAATGGAATTGCAGAGTTAGCACAGGTTGGCAATGCTGTCTGCAACACCCCGTCAGCAAGTGTCATTCCTGCTGGTAACAGGTTACATGGCTTTGGCTGACTCATTGAGGCAGGCAGCTTGTTTTCCTACCTGAGTTATAAGGGAAGTCAAAGGGCCTCTCTGAGAAAGAGAGGATCTAGGGTGCAGGCTGACCATTTCTGAGTGAGGAACCCTAGCAGCAGCTGCCCAGACTGGGGAGTAGACCTGAGTTCTGTGTTTGTATTATTGTTAATAAAATCAACTGCCAGGCAGGAGTGAGCATGGAGTCTACAGAGCAGGTGTCCTGTGTTTGGAAACGGATTGAGAATAACACACGCTCATATTCCATGCAGCAGGGTTGGCACGGGAGAGGTCATGAAGAAGAGGATGGGAGGAAGGGGCCCACATTCTCTGTCACATCCCAGCCCTCCACATTGTCGAGAACCCATAGATTCTCCTTGTGTCACTTTGAAATGTAGCAGCTAAAATGAAATCACTAGGAGAAACTTGCCCCAAGTTTAAGGCTATCACTGTATTTGTATCAAATAAACATTCTCTGTGCTGAAAGTCCCAGGGTCCTTCCTAGCCTGCTGCCATCACCAAGGTGGCATTATTACATCCTTGCATCTCTGGTGGACCATGCTAACCCCAGAGCAGTCGCAGTTTGCAGCAGGGTGCTCACCAATATGTGGCAGAGGAGAAAAGAGAGAGAAAAGGCTTTCAAAATACCCCGAAGGGAAGTTTCTTTATTTACTCGTAAAAGTAAAGATCAAAACACATATTTTGTCATTAGCACATTTTCAAATAGCTTCTAATAAGTGAGTCAGAGCGGAGATGCCAGAGGGAGGGAGCTGAGCATGTCATTTAGCACATAGAAGGATGAAAAAGCTCTTTGTCTCACTTACAAATTAAAGTATAAAGATTAAAGATTACTACAGGGCCGCAGATAACAATGGAGCAGATAAAAACCTGGCTCGGCAGTAGGATGTGCTCTTATCTGTTTTCCTCAGGGCCTGAAACAATAAAGATTTTGCTTTTCAAGTATCTTAATTAAGGTGCATGGAACAGAATTGCATTAAGTGCATTTCCAGTGGATTTCATGTCACACTGTAGCAGGGGCAGCATGCGTGCTCTAGAGAATGGATGAGCATTCGTTGGGCAGTATGGGTTGGAAGGCAGCCCAATGAGGATAGCATTTCATCCACAATACAGGACCAAGCTGTGCCTGTAACAAGAAGGTTACTCAAAAAGAACAGGAGTACTTGTGGCACCTTAGAGACTAACAAAGAAGGTTACTGTCTCTCCACTAGTCTCCTGCCGGCTTATCATGAGATGGGCTTGGTGGGCTCATTCCAGTTCTTCTTAGGCCAGGATCCACATTGCAAAAGCACCACCGCACTTCACTCTGTAGATCCCACACTGACAGAGCCCAAGCCACGGTTGGAGTGTGCATGAAAGATGCCCTGCTCCCCGCCTGCAGGGGGCCTCTCCAGCGCCAGGCAGCGTGGGAAAGCTTAGCCTTGATTCCACCTCTGCTGCCCTTGTTCTGGGGACCCAACCCCATTTTACCGGCCCTAGGTTTGTTTATGACAGAAAAATACAAAATAAAATCACCGGGATTCAACATTTTAAAAAGAAACAGACTTCACATAAATAGACAAAAAAGTCCAACCCCTGATCCTCTCTCTGAAAATTATTAATTACTTCCTGAATACACACACACACTCCCCATCACCACCACCAAAAATAACCACACGGTGCTCTTCAGGGTGATTTTTTGAAAAAGGTATAAAAGGGCAAAATGTTCATAAATGGCTCCCTAAACTGGCCCCATAAAATCTGTTCATTCATTAACATGGACTTTTGGATGCACAAATTGCTCATGCATGAACTCTAACACATGCACTCACAAAGTTACAGGTGCAACTGAAGTGCCTGGTTTTGAAAACTTGGCACTCAGAGGAAAAGAAACATTCCCAAGAAGATCAGTGCCAACAAAGTCAAGTGATCCCAGCCTGAGCAGGCCTCCGAAAGCTGTCACGGGAGGGTAAATATCCTCAAACCTTAGTCATCCCCTCCTGACTTCAGCTGGTTATTTTGCAGATTTGTAAGTGAACATGATGATATTTTTGTCAGTAATTTTAGAACACGTAGAGCTCTATAAATATAACTGAGAGTTGCTCCGATGCTGGGTCGATTTCTTTTGTAGAGTAAAAAAAGAAAGAGAAAGTCTCAGCTCGTTGTTGAAAGTGTCAGCGTCACAGAACGCAGGATGAACGGATGCATGAATGGAAGTGACTAGCAGTGCTAAACTCTCACTGGAGAGCCAAAATTGAGTTGGACTGACTTTTAGAGCGAGCCAGTTAAAAGGCTAATCTGCTAAGAAGAGCCGCTGTCCCTTCGGATCAGGACAAACACTTCTTTTCTAGTGTGTTCTGCTCTGATTTTTGCTTCACAGCCTGGATTGTTGTAAATCTTTCTCCAGCATCTCCCCCCCACCCCCACTCCCCCACCACTTTCTTTTAAACTGAATGTGGAGCTGATGAAAGCGCCCGGTTGGCAGCCCTGGAGACGGGGGTGCTGTCGTTCTCCTCAGAGCGAGAAGCCTAGGCAGTGGGAGAGCAGCATCACTATACGTGACCTGTTGCTTCTACTAATGTGCTTCAACCCTGGCCAGCAGGAGTTCTCCGGACACCCCCTCGCCCCCAAGTCTGGCTCCTGACGGCTGGATTCCAGCACTGGGTTACATCCCCTCCTTAGTCTGGCCGAGGACTGGCTGAGACAAGACACAGTGCTTTGATAGTGGTAGCACTGCTACATTTGATACTTTTACAGAAAAGAGACACATTCCCTTGTACGTCCCCATATACCCACTCTAGGAGATGCATTCTGTGGGAGGGATACAGGGGGTATCTGCCGTCAGAAACACCTCCTCTCGAGCTGCTCTGTATCTCTGGCAGGAGGCACCCCCGGCAGGAAATGCCTTGAATGCTGCCAATCCCGAGGTTAAGGGCTGTCCTGTCATTTCCCGGAGCCGTCCCCACTAGCTCAGGGCTCAGTTCTGCTACTCAGGCTCAGTTGGGGGTGAGGGCTGGCACAGAGCCAGGCTGCCCTGGGAAGCTTAGAGGCTCAGAATGGCTCTCGGAGCTCATTGGCGCAGAAGTAGAAGCATCCCCGGTGCTATGCCCCTCCACTGAGCATAATTTTCTCCCCCTCATATTTTTCTTCACCCGTACGACAAGGCCAGAGACGGTAGAACTGCAGAGGGTGGGGAGAACCAAGGGCCCCCCTGAATTCACCTAAAATTGATCCTGAGGATAATCACATCTCTCCCTGACTGACGAGAGCCTCTCCGCATCCCAGAGGATGATGAATGGCTCTTAAAGTCTCACCAAACCATTATTTCCCTCATATATAACCCAATGCTGGAATCCAGCAGTCAGGAGCCAGACTTGGGGGCGAGGGGGTGTGCGGGGAGGACACAGGTTGTGAGCATGTAGATTTTATCTCTGTCTTGTTCTTTGTATGTTGCCATATTGAAAAGGCAATAAAATATGGCACACCAGCGAGAAAACCATCACGTAGGAATCTTCACAGCAATTAGCGATGTCATCCAAGCACAGTGATATTTCAGAATAACGGCCTGGTACCAAGTGCTAAAACCTGACTCCAACAAGGATTAAGCACCATCAGTCTCATTAATTTGGCTGTTTAAAGGCAAAATGGAGAAAAAAGATCAGAGTTGCAGGTACAATACTTAATAATCATGTGAATTCCGAGCCAGGCTCGGGAGTCACATATGCCAGTGTGGATCCATTGAAGTTAGCGGAGTTACTCCAGATTTGTATCAGTGTCAATGAGGGTCATTTCCTGGCTTTTTAATGAGAAGACAAATTGTGCTGCAACAGCCATATGCTCAAAGCAAAGAACAGAGTTTGCAGGTATTTTCCATCAAGAAATAGACAGAGTGTATTTTTCCTTATTACCCGTGTAACGGGGCTATTCAAATGGCCCATAATGATAAAAAAGCTAAAAGTGAATTCGAAGTGAACTGCTTCCACAAATACCCTACAGTCTATAACTTATGGTTCACCCCAGATGAATCCCAGAAGGCCTATATTTGATAGCTTCCCTATGCCTACCACTGAAATGCATCCACTCTGGGGATGGGACAGTGCACAGCAGTATCCCAGAACAAGGGGGACAGGGGAAATGAGAACTTCCCTGAACTTTGGTGCATCCACTCAGAACCAAACCAGCAACTTCTCCAGCTCTCCACCAAGTGCCTGAATGATGAGTCGAGAAAGGACCCTCCCCACAGAACCATTCCCCGAGATTTCTGAATCGTTAACTGAGAGGTAATGTAAATTGGTCGACAGAATAAGCCAATCCTGTGCTGCTAGTGTAAGAGACCAGATCAGCTAAGCACGTAGCGCAGATAACAATCATGACTTTAACACATCAAACAATGGTTTTATTTGTGCTATTGTAACTTGTCAGGAAAATGTGACTCAAAAATGCTCCCTGACAGCGACTATTCCATTTTAAGTAAATTGCCTACAGGAGTCTAGAAAGAGCGAAGCTCCTCGTTGGAAAGGTTAGGGCCTTGATATTCTTCTCCTGTTTATTAGCAGCTGCTGCTTTGCTTGAGTGAACAAAGGTCTCAGAGACATCCTGCCAGGCCTGTGCGCTGGGCTAATCTAGATTCGTTGGCTTCAGGAATAGCCATGCCTCTAATCTGAAGGTTCGAATTGAAATAAACATCCCAGCAGCAAAGTGGTTGGGGCTAACTAGATCCAAGCCCACGTGGCTGTGCGCAAAGCCAGCGTCTCAATGTTTGCTTCGTAAAAGAGCAAAACTTTATCCGCATGTAACAAAACTCCAGCTCTGCAGATGGGGAGTGTGAAGCTATGGGGGAGATCCTCAGCTCTGTCATGTCTTCTCCCAAGCCGAGCGATCAGAAAATCTGACAGAGCAGACTCTGCAGTTTTGTGAGGGTGTTGGTAAATCCCTCTGGCTCCTGCCTCATTTTGCTGCTCTTCTCTGAACTCTCTGCAGTTTGTCAATGCAGGAACTGCACGCAGCCTCCCACTAGTACCTGCACCAGAGATGTACAGAGAAAAGGGCCTTTGTGCCCTGGCTCTGGATGTGACGCGACTGCATTGCTCTTTGTGGCTGAAATTGTGCATTTAAACAAAACCCTTCTGCTCGCATGGAGGTCAATGGCAAAACTCCCATTGACTTCAGTGAAAGGAAGGTGGAGCACTATAGCTCTGGGCTTTGCTGCTGGTCAGGTCAGGCCCTGTATC
The DNA here is from genome assembly GCF_011386835.1 of Chrysemys picta bellii. NCBI lineage: Eukaryota > Metazoa > Chordata > Testudines > Emydidae > Chrysemys > Chrysemys picta. The sequence continues at coordinate 18,617,267 of NC_088813.1, forward strand.
AGTTCTATGAAGTCATAGAAGTTCTGACATGGGGGAGGGGGCAGTCATTTATAATAAACCCCCAAATTTCCTTCCTTGGAATGATGCAGACCTTTGCATCCACACAGAGCTCCATGGATTTCAATGGGGCTCTGCAGGTGTCCTCTGGCATGGAACTCGCATCACAGTCACACTCAGAAATTGCAAGATTCAAAGTGACATCACTGGAATGCTTTTTAAATGTTTTGCTATAAATATGTTCTGAACTGCTAGTAATCACCCAGGAGTATTCTGCTGCAGAGAGCCCAGGCCTTATCCACAGGACATAGCCCAGGCCTTGTTACTTTTATAAGGGTGATTTTAGCCTCAAACCAAATACCCAGGGATTAGACAATGGCAGCAGCCTGTCTTTCCTTTCACACAATCATTCTTTTATTTTTAAGTCAAATATTTTGGTTTCCTAGAAGAATGAGATCCACTTTGATGTCTGAAAAAGCATGTTTCTTTTTAAAGTTATTTGAAGCAAAAATCAAGCTTCAGTTGTGATTCATTCCTACTTGACAATCAAGTGATTATTAATATATACATATATATGTCAACATACATCTCGAGCCCAAATTTGAAAGCAATCAATTTTGGAGATTTATGTAATGCTGCACGGCACAACTTTGATGAGTGTGTTGGTTAATTGCAAAGCTGGCAGCACCCTGAGTGAAAAAGACTTACAGGCAAAAATAAAAATATCTTTTACAAAAATAAAATGATAGCAACAAATTCAAACTCCTGCTGTACATTTCCTAACATTTTTTTAAATCAGCCTCAGATCTAATAAACAGAAAATCAGCTGAAATTGAGATGAACCATATTTTCCCCACATTTATAAACAAACGTAACAAATATTTCTCCGAATTTTGTATCCAGTATTTCTCCAGTCAGACAAAGCCCCGGCCTCATCAGTATTCACACACACACACTGAAGTCAATGGGAGCATTCACATGAGCAAAGTTAGGAACGGACATGAGATTTGCAGGAACAAGGCCTTAATTTGGTCCTTAGTAGACAGACAGAATCTATCTGGAGAGGTCAAGTGTAGAGTGGAAGAAGCGTCGCTATTCTGCACAATCAGAAACTTTTGAATTCTGATCTTCTTTTTCAGATCTAATTTGTTCCATGGGGAAAGTCATGGCAAGTATCCTCACACATTAACCAGAAGCATTTGGGCCATTCAAAGTTCACAGCAATTCCTGGGCCAAAGGGGCTGAATGTGTCGTTACCAATAAGTGAACCCGAGATGCATGCCCAGGTCACTGCTTGTGCTCCAAACACATGGAAACGTGACAGCAAGTAGTCCGGGCTCTATTGCATGTGTGTGCCAAGTCTGAGCGGCCAAAGTTCATGACTCTGTTGAATCAAAAAACAGTTTTCATCATAATACACAAAGGCACTTCTCAGTCCTGGCTATTTCCAAGCCAAATTTTCAACGGTCTCCTTTAACCTGTTCTGGACGAAGAGCCATTTGAAAAAAGGTACTTTTCGTTTAAAAAAAAAAGAATTGGGAAGGTGCATTGCTTTTCATTCTCAACAAAATAAGCCCTTTTACGCCCCTCGTCACCCCCACACGTAACCGTTGCTCAGAAACCGAGCTTGGACAATGTCAGCCCAAACAGTAAACAATTAAAAAAGCTATCACTGGCTGAAAGCAGGGGATTACAGTAGAAATGTGTGTTATGCCTTAGAACTATACTGCTCATATAGGAGCTACCAAACTACTTGTAATGTACAGGGACAGGATAGTATCCTTTTAACTACTCTGCGAGCCTTCTAGTGGTGCTCACTGGGTTCTGTGTTTTAGAAGCCACTATTTATAAAGTGGGATGTATGCAGTGCACTGCATAGGCCTTGTGCTGGGTCTCTGCACAGAGGTGAATTGAGTTCAGTGCTACAATTCTGTAGCATGACTAGGTTCAGATACTACAAATGGAGATAAGAACCAGTAATAAATGGCTTGTGTCCAAGAGGACAAGGAGACTCTGACAAAGAAAATTCTACTGCGCCTAATGTTTTTGAGATGTAAGTGCAAAGAAGAGTTAAACTGGCCATTTTGCATTGTGAATTTCAGGCAGTACACGAACCTCCCCACAAAATTAGGGCAAAATCAGGCCTGTTTATAGCTTAACCATACCAAGTGTGAGAGAGAAATGTTCTTTACAGAAAGCTAAAATGACTCCATGGGAGACAGTAGGTTTAATAGAGGCCAATCATCTGTCTCTCACTGGGGACCTACAGGTATTTATTACACTTCCTGGAATATTTAAAAAAAAAGAAAAAGAAATAAAGACTTTACTGTAATGATGAGGTATGGGCCACATTAGCTTCTCTAGGTAAGTTTATTGCAAAATAGTCCACTGGATCGTACTTCAGATAAAGCATAGACCCAATGTATAACGGTGAATTTTCAATATCTGTTTCTATTGCTTATTTTTAAGCATAGCAAATATTCTCCTTTATCATTTCCACTGTTCAACCAAATAGTACATGAATTTACATGAGTTCCTTAAAAGTAAACAAAAACCTTGTAACTCTCATTAAGGTTTGCAGCTGCTGCACTTTTCAATGATTGATTCATTTCTTAATTATCTATTTTAATGGCTTGAAATCCACCAAGAGTTGAGACCCTGCAGCTTTGGGGTTACTCTGCTTTTGGGCATCTTATTTCTCCACTAGTTTTAGCTCTTTTTTTAGTCATGTTTTCAGAAAATCTAGGTCACCATCCCTGCTGGCTCTGAGCTACTCACAACTATCAGTGAATTTATCTTCCCAACCCCATTGTGAGGCAGAGAAGGGTGATTCAGATTTTTTAGCTGGGAAACTGAGGCCCAGAGAGATCATGCGACTTGCCCATGGTCACACAGAGAGCTTCTGGCAGAGACAAAAATTGAACGCGGGTCTCCAGAGCGCTAGTCCTTGCCCCCACCACAAGGCCATTCTTCCCATACGACAGTGACCATTTCCAGGGTAACAATTTCAGGGCACATTTGGGTAACAACACTGATTTAAATGGAGTTGCTCCCAGTTGATGCCAGTGGGAACATAAGCAGTATCAGCCCTTTCATTATGCGTTGCATTTTTCACTTCCGACTGTGACTTTTGTCAAGGTCAAAACTTGCCTTCAGCTTTGAAATGCATGAAAGGAAAACGTATTTCAAATATGCACAGGTAGAATACAGCCTCCTTTAGTGGACTCTGTCCCTGGCCACCGAAGTTCATGTCTCAGTTATGACAATGCGCAGAACGCACACAGCAAGTGTAGGCAAATGAGTTGTATATATTGACTCTACCCTCTGGCCCCCAGCTGGCCAGCAAAACAATGAATCAATATTACACATCCCCAACCCACACCACCCTCCCACATCCACTGTCCCTTTCTCTGCCTGCAAGGCACAAAGCACCTTTTCAAGGTAAACGCTCACGGAAAGCTGGTTAATAACTTGGGTGGTTTTCCCATGAGCATCTTAGCCAGGCAGTCTTATGTGATATTGTTTGACATGAATGATGTATCCTGACATAAAACATCAAAGTAAGATGCAGCCACTGGTGAAAGCAAAATGCTTCCTCAAACCATAGCTGAATGCAATCAAGAGTTAGAGAAAAACACATCTCTCAGAGAAGGGTGTTAATGAACAAGCAGCATTAACTGCGAGGTTACTAGATACATTTGCAGTGGCCGGCACAGGGATACCTGTTTCCACCTATGCGATATGGCTGTGTCTATCTGATGTGGGTACCGCACCCCCTTTGTACTCTCCCTCCCTTCTCTCTGGGGTTGTGCAGCCCAGCTTGCCTGTACGGCCTTTTCCCACGTGACGTACAAATGCAGCCTGGTTCCAATGTGTCGTCTTGATGCCAGGGCTCCCCAGTTCTGCACTCTGACACCTGCAATGAAAGATCTGCGAGACTCCGTGTCCTGGGGCCTCTGAGCAGAATCCTAAACCCTGATGATGATAAGCACAGCTCAGGCTGGGCATCTTTATTTAGCACCTATGAAAAATATCTGCAGTTGCTAAAAACACAGAGGAGTGGGTGAAAAATAGACTGGCCAAAACAATTCTGTAGCATGACTAGGTTGAGATACTACAAATAGAGATAAGAACCAGATAACAACCATAAACGGCTTCTGTCCAAGATGAGCAAAAGCAGCGATGATCCAATAAGCAGAATTGAATGCGCAGGTACATTTTACAGCAAAGTCCTTGGCAGCCTTTTTTAGGGATTGAAGATACTTACAGCAGAGAGGGAGGGACTTGGGCCTGTGTCAAAAGGAGTGTGCCTTCATACTCAGCTGCTCGGATCATAGCTCTCCAGTGCGCTGCACATTGTTCCACTAAGTGTTATGACTGGTAATAGATTAATTAAAGTTACCGCTGCAAGCAGAGTCACTTCCATCTGCCAGTTGCAAGGTCGTAATTCTGTGAACTTGTGATTGGAATCCTCGACCATTTTAGAAAGTGCAGGCGGAGACCTATCAGATCATAGGTAATTTGATTAGAAAATAATTGGCCTACAGCAGAGCCTTTAAAAATCTAACAGATTTGCTGCTGATAAAATTAAAATTAGAAACTAAATTGATTAGCTGGTGCCAGCAAAGGAACCAAAATGTCAGACGCCAGCTGCACATTTGCATTTGGTACTTAACAGAGTTCTTACCCAAAGAGAGAAATACATGTTTGACATTTCCGTGATTTCTACCATTCGAATGTATATTTTATTGATATTAATTAAAAATGCAAAGAAATAATGGAGTGGAAACTGACAGAAGGAAGTTAGCTATTCTAATGCAGACCTCAGCTGGCTGTACTTGGGTATGGGGAGAGCAGATTTCAGGTTCTCCTGGCTGCACAAGGAGTAATCAGAAACAGTTAGCACTGCACGTTTTCTTTTCTAGAATTCCTTTGAATGCTTTAGCAGGGGAAGAAATTATGTGGATTTTGGTGCAGTTATCGTGTGAGGCATAGTAGAGACAGGTTCAAGCAGCTCTGCCAATGCACCTAAATTCTGAGCTACAGCTCCACTGCTCTTCCAGTCCTGGATTCACCCGCACCTCCCCACACACAGCTCTGCCAATGTACTTCAGCGGTATTGTCCAGCATCCCCTGCTAGACCAGTCCTGTGTCCCAACACAGCTCTGCCAAATGCACCTGAGTCCTGCCACCTCCGCTGAAATATGCCGAACTGCAATGATCAGCCAGTGCTTCCTGCCCCTCCTGTGTTTAAGGCCATACACTGGGTTGTTCTGTGAAGAAGGGACTACATTCCATGCTTTAGCCAGGGCAGCCACAATTCCATATTATCCCATGGCTCAAAGAGAAGCTATCGGCTTGACACTGAGCTTTTCCAGCCTGTTATACAGGAGGTCAGAAGACATGACCATAAACGGTCCTTTCTGGCCTTAAAAATCTATGAATCCCATGAGCTGAAATATGTAATTCTTGGCTCCATCTGAAATAAAGCCCTTGAAGTCTGGGCCTTCTGAACAGTTTGAAGGTGAGAAGTCGCATTGTTATTACTGAGTCCTCAAAGCATTAAAAATGTGATTACCCTCCTCTATTTCCACCTCCCTTCTTCTCTCTTTGTCTCCCAGGCTGCCTACCCCCTATGCTGAAAACATCCTCCTTGACTGCAGCTGGCAGAAAGGCGAATAATTCACTCTGGATTCAGCCTCTTTTTCTGTTTGCAAATTGCCGGCCGACAGATCGTGACTTTTCTCAAAGTTCTGCGCTTTCCAGAAACATTCACCAAACCTCCCTGCCCACCTGGCTGGGGCTGCATTTCATCCCCCAGCTGCAATTTGTGACTCGTACATTTGCCAAACAAGAGCGGTCGGACAGGTCACGTGGTTGGTGGCTGAGCCTTGACTGCCTAAGAGTAATTCTTAGGATCCGGTTTCTGAGGTGAATACTCCAGGTACAAATACAAAATTGGCTGTTTCTATGAAGATTCTCAAATATTAGTTTAAAATTCATCTTCCTGAGAACAATCCTGCCAAAAAACCTGTCTAATAGGATATTTGGCAGCAGGCAGATGCAGAAATGGGACGTTTGCACTGGTAAAGTTAATTCATTTACAAATTCATATGAATATTTGTATCATTTTCGGTCCCTTCCAATGCAACCTCCCTCTCAACCTTCAGATCCCAGCTCAGGCCCCACCTTTCCCCCAAACCATGTGACGTTGGCTCGCTCCCTTGTGCCAACCTTCTAGATATGTATTTAGTGAACAGACCATGAGCTGGAAGGGATTAAGGACACACTTGGGTCCATGTAACCCCGTCCCTCCAGCCCTGCAGAGCAAGCTCCCGCTGTAGGAAGAGTTGGAAAGGGAGCAACCCAGCTCAGAAGAAGGCGGCTGGTGAGGAGGACAGACCTACCCTGGAGGCTCCTGGCAAGGAGGCCGCAAAAGCCTCCCTGAGAGGCTAAGACTGTGCACAGCGCCGGGTTGGGGCTGACCATTTAATTGCTGTTTCTTTTGCTTCTCACCTCATATTTGGACTGGAAGTGGGGGGAGAACAGCAGATGGTAGGAAGTGACCCAGGGAGGGTAACTCGAAGGGCATCTTTGGGGGCCAGACACTGTTGAACCTCCTGGGGCTCTGGGCTGGAGCCTAGTAGAAGGCCACTGTCCATCTCACACACCTCTGATTAAAAGAGCATCTGGACTGCAAGACGTGCCCACTGCGAGGTGGCACTAGGTGCGCTAACCCCTAACCCACCGAGACGCTATCACATGTTTGTAAAGGGACTAACCTGCTGAGCATCTAACAAAAGAAGCAGCCCCATGGAATTGTTCATAGTCTTTCCTGCCATCCTCTCGCCTATGCCCGATGTCATCTCTCTGCCATGAACTGTTACATATAACTAGAGCCAAGAGAAGAATGCTACATATTTTCCTATGAAAACAATTTGAACAAAATGAAAAAATATTGTTTGGGTCAAAAAATTTGGCAGAGTTTTTCAGAATTCTTCCCCCCCCCCCCCCCTCTTTTCTCGTGTTCTGCATCCCCTCCACCCGGGCATCCTTTTTTTTCCATTGGAATTGTGGGAAGGAAAAAAGACAAAGAAAGAACAAAAAGAGGGAAAAAAATGAACCACCGTCATTTTTCAATTTCTTTTTTTATCAAAAAAGTAGAACATTTTCTGCACAGATGTTTGCTTCACTCAAAAAAGGTACATTTCCTTAAAAAAAAAAGTATCTGTGAAAAAAACTTTTTGACCAGCTTGAAATATAGCCTAGATTGTTTGTTCCTTGGGCCTGGAGCTGTCTTGATGCCCTATGTCGGGGTGTGCTCCTGCTCCCATGGAAACGGCCATGCACTCCCGGGGTGCTACGGGCAGTGCTTAGGAATTTTTCTCCACTGAAGGTCAGAAACCTTCGCCTAATTTCAAGCCTAAACTTGTTGATGGCCAGTTTATATCCATTTGTTCTTGTGTTCCCATTGGCGCTGGACTTAAATAACTCCTCTCCCTCCATGATATTTATTTCTCTGGTGTACTTATAGAGAGCAATCATAACTCCCCTCAGCCTTCGTTTGTTAGGCTAAACAAGTTCCTCTAATTCTCCTCTCATAAGGTCAGTTTTCCATTCCTCTGATCATCTTAGTAGCCTAGCACCTGTTCCAGTTTGAATTCATCTTTCTTAAACATGGGAGTCCAGAACTGCACACACTATTCCAGATGAGGTGTCACCAGTGCCTGGTACAATGATACTAACACTTCCCTATCTCTACTGGAAATACCTCGCCTGATGCATCCTAGGATTGCATTAGCCTTTCTCCTGGCTGCATGAGCCTGCCACAAAAAGTGTATAATTAATAATGGCACCAGGTTAATTCATGCTCTGAGCTAATCAGCTAATCACAGTGACACAAGCAAGATGACATGAAGCATTGACATTTCGGTGCCTCGCTGTTGAACTGAAGAAAGTGGTCAGGTAATGGTTTTTCTCCTGTTTGAGGAGTGAGTGACAGGTTGATGCCGGGTGAATGTGTGTGAGTGTGAGTGCATACCTGAATGTATAACGATGTGTGGGTGTATATATGTGAGCACATGTGTACGTGTATGTGAGTGCATGTGTATGTCTGCATGTGTTTGTGTGTGGATATGTGAGTTTGCACATATATGGATGTGTGCACACGTGTGTGGAGGTGTCTGCATGTGTCTCTCTCTCAGGAGTACGTGTGCGTAAATACAACACAGCAAATCATGCATATGAGCAGCAGAGCGTGGTTCCTACCTTGAGCCTGCATCCCTAATGAGCTTAGGAAATAGATCACTTCGTTTATGGGATCACTTTCATCTGGTGACCTGCGTGTCATTTTTATGCCTATCATGTTGAAGAAAAAGTCCACTTGTGGACTGTGAACCCTGGGTGCAGTTTTAATTGGGAACAGGTTGTTTTGAAGCATTTTCTCCTCTAATTTATTTTGCCTTGGGGACGTGTTACTGTGTGTAAATCCTTTCAGGTTTAAGCAAAGGTTTCTCATGCAGCCTGTGGGATATTTTAATCTTATTTTTATGATGAAACATTTAGAAATATTGTGACAAAATAATTATAAAAATTCCACATAAAGCAACAGGAAATTCTTCATCAAAGGGCTCAGAATTATACTGAGGAGCAAAGGACCAGACTCCTAAATGCAGGTAGGGCCCATATGGACTGTCTATTGCAACCCTACAACCCTGAGCGATGCTACGGGAAGTCGTCACATGCTGGGCCAGTTACTCAGCTGGTGTAAATCATCACAGCCCTATTGACTACGGGTAAGCTACACCAATTTACCCGAGCTGAGGATCTAGCCCATTGTCACCAATGGAGTTACCCTGGATTTACACCTAAGTGACATCAGAATTTGGCCCAGTGGGAGTTTTGCTGTTAATTTTACTCGGGGTAGGACTGGGCCTTTGATGGACAGACAGGTAGTGTGTTCACTTCTCAGCGACCAACCATCTTTCACAGCATACTTCCACTCAGCAGCTGCACCTTTTTGGAGAGTCCTATTCCCTCCTCAGCTCTGGCACATAAGCTGCTAGGATATTCACAAGTTATTTCCAATGCTCTCCATCACGCCAAGCCCCGCAATCACGCAGTGATGCTAGATTACAGCCGCGACGATTTAATGAGACCCCCTGCTAGCGCCTATCAATGCCAGCAGAGGTCTGGCGTGTACAGCTCGCAGCTACACGAGTAAATCATGGATTAGCAATGTAGTGATTCAGTTACTTCAAAATCCATCTGTGGGAATAATGTCATATTGCCATCGTTTTCCAGAGCTCCTCTGCATTCGAGCCTGTTTGATTATAGTACTTATTACTCCAGAGATGATGAAGAAATACAGTCTCCTAGGCTACTATTGAAAAAGACGACCCAAAAATGATTTCACTTTCCTGCTTCTCTGCGGCGTGTGGTGATGAGGGGAATCGAGCCAGCTCAGAACATCCACAGCTATTTGCAGGAGGCAGCCACAAGCCAGAAGCTGTTTTTCCTCTTTGTAGCTCTGTCATAATTTAACAGCACAAACACCCCCAGCTGGCTTGTGCTCCTAGCTCAGGAAATTCAGAGCAGTGCTACCGTTGGGCGTTGTGTCGTGTTAATGGTGGGCCTGCCACCGGGGATTTTCCCACTCCCTTATCAACCCCTGCACCCTCCTCTCTGGCAAGAAGGGCCTTTCCATGCGCAACCAGCCTCCCTCTCCCTGGAAAATCATTTCTTACATACAGGCTGTGGCTCCACCACTGAGCATGGGGCATGTGTCTCTGGATTTGCCACCGGCATGCAGCGGGGCTGTGTCAGCGGTGCAGTCTGACTGTGGTTCTCCTCCTCGCCCTACTGGCTTCCCCTGGAAAGAGGAGTCGGAGGGTTCCCAAGGGTATGCAGAAAGGAAGGCTCGGGGGACTGGAAACAGGAAGCCTGTCGCCTCTGGAACCTCCGTTGCAATCTTGAACTCAGTGAGTCGAAAAAACCATCCCCTCCGACGCCGTGTCCACGTTCCCCGTCCCGCCAGCACACACCTGTCCCTGTGTTTCCGGAGGTGAAGGATGGAATGAGCCTGGCTGATCACACTCACACACCTGGAGCAATCACCTCCCCAGTCAGGAATGAGGCCTGTTGGCGGAGGAGAGGGCCAAGTTTGTGTGGTGACTCTCTAGGCATTGCTTCCAGGGCTGCTAGAGGGAAAGATGCCCAGTGCCCATCAGCACTGTCTCTGCCACGAGGCATCTCTTCAAACAGACCCAGGAATGCTCTGGCTCAACTCAGGCGCCCCCAGGGAACCCCCCCATAGCAGTCCCTGGGGCCCATTTACAGGCCTTTCTGCAAACTCAGCCCCATGTTTCCACTCTTCTGCAGCTGTTCCCAGCTCCTCTCACTCAAGCCACAGTGATCACGGCCTGTTCTACGAGGTGCAGTGCGACACCCCCCCCACTCCCCCCAGTAAGGACATCTGCCATTCCCTAGCAGTGCCTAGATTGTCTCCGAGCGGTTGACAGATGGTGCCTTGGATGCCAGCACCGGGTCTGCAGCAAGACGTAACATGATTGACCCTGTGTGTGTGTGTGGTGAGTGGCAGCATCCATCTGGATGACATTCAATTAAGTACATCCAGGAGATTCAAAATCAAACTATCTTGCGCAAGGGAAGCGCTCTGCCAGGGCACAGCCAAGCGGAAGTGCCATAAGCATCGCGGCCTGGAAGAGTGTGTGTCATGCATGTGCAAAAACAGCCTGTCAGTTGCCCTTATAAAATGTTTCAAACCAGCCCAGCTCGCAGTAGCAGTACTCACACGGAGAGCAATGACGAGACACAGCTGAAAGGCAAACATAGAAGGGAAAGGAGATGCAGTTGGAGCTGACCAACTGAGCCAATGTCTTGCAAGCGTGACTCCTCCTGACCACTGCACCAGTGTCTCTTTCAAAGCCACACTGCAATAGAGGACCCCGGCACGCTCTGTGGAATGCCATGAAGGAACGAAACAGCCTGGCCCAGAGCGGTGATGTGAATTCTCCTGCACCCACTGAAGACTGCATCAATTCCCATCTAGCTACACAGCTAGCTCCTCATAGGGCGGGCTGGGGCATCAGGGCTAGGCCCCCACCCGTATATTTCTGCTTGAAAATTCGGAACTTGTAAGTGAAACACATGTTGTGTTCGACAGGGGAAATGTTCTGAACCCTCCTCTGACTGACCAGAGCATAGTGAGACTGCTGAGCTGCATACATCAGAGACGTGAGACTACTTTCCACAGACTCCTACCCAGAGACGCTCTAGCAAGGACCCTCAGGGTACGTCTACACCGCAACTAGACACCCGCCGCTGGCCCCTGCCAGCCCTCTTGGCTAATGGGGCTCAGGCTGTGGGGCTGTTTCGCTGCTGTGTAGACGTCTGTGTAGAGGCCGCAGGACCGTTAGTCACTTGGTCTGCTCCTTCATCTCCTCCCCTAAGTTTGAAGCTTTACTAACCAAATAACAGTGGTGAGTGCTGGGCGCGCCCCACGTCACTCAGAGGGAAGAAGAAAGCTTTAGTTCCCGAGCTCTAACCCACTTTCATACTTACACACGCACAGCCCAAGGCTGACCAAGCCTGGGTGTAAAGTAGGAAGAGGAGGGGGAAGGGTAGACAGAGTTCTGCCCGGTGCACAGGTCGTCTAGGGCCCGCTGTAAATCTCCGACTTGCTTCAGCTCTCGGGAGGGTTCTTCCAGGGACCCTCATCCCCTGTGCTCTTGGTACCAGTCCGAACCGGCCTTCCACGGCTCCCTTCGTTTCCCCAAAACACACCGGTCTCAGGGTCGCGAGACTGTTGTTTTTCAACTCACTGACCTTTGCAGTTTTACAAGTTTTGCACCCCTTCAGTTCTGTCTGGCTCAGTTCTCCGTTCTCACGGCTAGCCGGGGTTGAGCTACAGGCTTCTGGCTGTTTGGCAGCAGAGAGCTTGTTTGTGTGCGCTGGCCTTGGGCTGCAGTTTCGTTCCTTATCTTCGGACCTAGCTGGATCCTCTTAGCACCTCTCTTGCGGGGGCCCCAGCTCTTTGGGGGGGAGGGATAGCTCAGTGGTTTGAGCATTGGCCTGCTAAACCCAGGGTTGTGAGTTCAATCCTTGAGGGGGCCACTTAGGGATCTGGGGCAAAATCAGTACTTGGTCCTGCTAGTGAAGGCAGGGGGCTGGACTCAATGACCTTTCAGGGTCCCTTCCAGTTCTAGGAGATGGGATATCTCCATTAATTTATTTATTTTATTAATCCTTGAGTTAACCCGTTTCTTTCTTCCTTCCTCCCCCTTCGGCCTCTCATAACCTGCAACGGAATCTTCCACTCCAAACTCACACCTTCAACCCTTCCCAAGATACTGTCCAATGCATATAAAGGCGTTAGCAATATACAACGCTGGTGCTTACCCAGGGGACCGCATGCAGGGAGGGCCATTTTATTGTGACACTAGGACCCTGCAGGGTGAGAGGGTCCCAGAGGTCAGGCTGGACCCTGAGCCCAGAAGTCGACATAGTAATGAAACAGCCTCACAGCCCGAGCCCTGTGAGCTCAAGTCAGCTGGTGCAGGCCAGCTGCGGGTTTTTCTTTGCCATTCTCGTAAGGGTCTGTCTACACAGCACTATGTCATGGGCTAATGGGTGATGCTGAGGGCAGGTCCCCAATACTTTTCAGATTCTGAGCCATTAGCTGCCGTCTTTTACTAATTTGCCTTTTTTGTGGGTGTCCCGTTCACCAACCTGCGCAGAATATTCCCCGTTTCTACCAGGCAGCACTGCCTCTCACTCCTGCCCTGTCCCTGCCCTCTGCATAATCTGTCCCCGCCCTGGCCAGAAATCACATGCTTAAAAAGGGTCTCCCGCCACGAGAACTACACAGCTAATTGTTTTTGATTTCTAAACCGATGGTCGATTAACAATTTACACAGGAGCCAGTGCTTAGTTCTCATGCAGCAGGAGCAAGAAAACCCTCTTTTAAAGCTCCAAAATCAATAGTCATTTTTATGAGGGAGACTGAGCTGGATTTCATCCTACAGTCCATTAATTGGCTATTGCTTTTACACCGTTGTATTACCTGCTTTGGGAAATATGAGGCATTATTTCTTTTTAATGTTAATAAGTGTCCTCAGCTCTTCGTTGCAAGGCAGGCTTGGATGACATGTGAGTGGGCATTTCCCTGCCGGGACTGTATGATTAGAGCAGGTCAGGAATTTCTTGATAACTTTTCTTTGCCAAAAAATGCTGATTTGTCAAAATCAAAACGGTTGATGGGAAAAGGGCCCGTTTCGATTCATTTCCCATGCTGAAAAAAAAGGCTGGAAAGTCAAAGTTGCCAAAAGAGTCTCCATAATCTGGTGCCAAGAGGTGGGGCATTAACAGGACTTTTACCATTGATGAATAGACTAACCTGGGGAAAATGGAATTAAAAAATAACCAGCCGAGATTCAAGAAATGAAACATTACGTACTATATGTACTGTGTATTAGACACAGGGTGAATCCATGTCTGGAAAATTCCTGGAGTGTCTCAAGTCAAACCAAAGCAGACACATAAGAACATAAGAATGGCACCACTGCATTGTGGTCCATCTAGCCCAATGTCTTGTCTTCTGACATTGGCTGATGCCAAGGGCTTCAGAGCGAATGAACAGAATAGGGTGGTCCATCCCCTGTCGTCCAGTCCCAGCTTCTGGCCGTCAGAGGTTGAGGGACACCCAGAGCATGGAGAGCGTCCCTGACCATCTTGGTGAGGGACCTTGTCAAAGGCTTTCTGAAAGTCCAAGTACACTATATCCACTGGATCACCCTTGTCCACATGCTTGTTGATATCCTCAAAGAATTCTAATAGATTAGTGAGGCATGATTTCCCTTTACAAAAGCTGTGTTGGCTCTTCACCAATATATCATATTCATCTCTGTGTCTGATAATTTTGTTTTTTAGTATAGTATACGGTATTGCCTGGCACTGTACACAAGTCTATCTAGATGTCTCAAGAGGTCTGCAACCTTCGCACCTGGCAGACAATTCACCATGAGGTTCTCCCAGTCATCACAAACCCAACTATCAATATTTCTAATAATCGAATCCCCCAATTACTATTACCTGTCTCTTCCTAATAACTGAGGTTCCCTCCCCGGGAGGGGTATCTTCAGTGCGAAAGGATACCATGACATCATCTGGAAGGAGGATCTCAACTATGGGATTGTTTCCCTCCACCCCAGCTTGATCTTCTCTTTCCTTCAGACTTTCATCTTCCTCAACAGCGCAGAGGCTGTCAGACTGTGGGTGGGACCGCTACTGGGCCCCAGAAAGTCTCATCTATGTACGTCTCTGTCTCCCTCAGCTCTTCCAGTTCAGCCCTTCTGGTCTCAAGAGCCCATACTCTGTCTCTGAAGACCCTGAGTTGTCTGCACGGATTGCACACATGCTATCTGCCCACAAAGCAGGTAATACATGCTGCATTCCGTGCGATAAACTGGATAGCTCCCACTCTGCTGCTGGACTTCTGCATGCCTTATTTGACTCCTGCAGGGAGGCTGGTTTGTTTTTGGAGGAGGTGGTTACTGGCCTAAGTTTAGAGTGTGTTTGTTAGGTGTTTGCTCTTCTCACACTCCCTCGCAAACCCGCTCTGTTCGCTAGCTGCTCTGGTCACTTAGGAGCTGGTTTTTTAAACCCCCGTTCTCCCTGAGTGAGCCCCACCCCCTTGTCAAGGGGTCCTAAAGGCATTAGGGACCACAGCATGGCAGGCTAGAGCCTTGTTAGGAAGCTCTCAGCCAAGCCTATCAGGCTGCTTGGCTCAGCATGCAGCCCCCACAACAGACCACACTCAAATCGGTCATCAGGCAAGCACACAACAAACAAATGGACAGGCCACAAAGTGCCAGGTGCGGCAGAGATCCCCGTGGAGGATGGGAAAGGTCTGAAACGGGTACAGATGAGAGGGCGTGAGACTGTTGAATTTTCTGTCTTGAGGGCAAAGTTTAGCATCTTCCCACAGGTAACTGTGAATGTAGGAGAAGAGAGAGGGCTGAGACCGCAGGGCCTGATCTGGGCAGGTGCTGAGCAACCACTCAGGACTGGCCTGACTCTGCCCCCATTGAAGTTACTGCAAGAACTCCCCTAGCCTGCACCAGGAGCAGGGTCGGGCCCCAGAATTCCCTCCCGCCCCCTGGGAGCTGTGAGTGCGCAGCAGGGACATGCTCCAGGTGGGTCTCGCTCGGCTCCCACTGAAGTGGGAGTTTTACCTTTGACATCAGTGGGGACAGAGCCGAGTGCTCTGGAAAATCCCACCCAGCCCCTCTCGGGATCAGGCCGACAGGCAGCACTGATTTCTTTACACTGGGCAAATGAAAGTGAACGCGTTTGGTTCAGTGTTTGCGAAACGGGCTGGAGCAAAGATGCAGGAGAAGCTGCCGAGGAGCTGGGCAGAGGGACTGGGAAGATGGGTTAGTCCTGGGTATGCAGCATTGGTCTCAGTAGCATGTCGTCTGTGAGGGAAGATTTTTAGGGTGAAATTTTTAGGGTGTCAGTATCGGGCCTATGCACCACTTGGGTCCTCAGAACTGATATGGGAATTGAGTGGTCTTGTGCTGTTCCTCTGTACCGGGGAAATGCCACTCACCTGTACATTCTATAAAAAGCAACAGAGAGTCCTGTGGCCCCTTTAAGACTAACAGACCGACATGCATCCGACGAAGTGGGCATTCATCCACGAAAGCTCATGCTCCAATACTTCTGTTAGTCCTAAAGGGGCCACAGGACCCTCTGTTGCTTTTTACAGATCCAGACTAACATGGCTACCCCTCTGATACTGTACATTGTAGTCATTCTTTCCCTTCTTTCTCCTGTGTCTGTCATTTACAGACAATATAAAACCTTCCAAACTGCAGCCTCCTCTCCCTGCTCTGGTGCTCAGACTCGTGGTCCCAGCATGGCTGTGAAGAGGGTTTTTTTTGTATGTGTCGTGCATTTTCACCCCCAACTCTTACCTAACCTCAGACAGGTCTTGGGGTTTGCAAGGCGGAGGGGGGATTTCATCCAGCCTCAGAAGCTGCTTGCCTCCAAAGAAAGGCTGAGCAGACGGTGGCTAGTCTGCAGCCTCGCAGCATATGGAGAGCAAGCAGAATCCTTTGGAATAAAGTTAAACAACAACAACAATAATACCAACAAAAATATACCCCTTGAAATGCCTCATTGGCAAGTACAGCAGGGGCCACTTGTAATTGTCAGAAAACTGACGCTTGGAATTGACATGAGGACAGAGAAAAATCCTTTCCTTTCCACTCTTTTCTTTTCTTCTTTGCTTGCTTCAAGTGTGTCCTTAAGAGGTTCTGACATAATAAATTCTTAATCATGCTGGGGAAGAGTGGCTGGAAAGATTCTTAGATGGATCAGAACTCCTGAAAGCCGCTGAGAAAGAAGTAGTGAAATTAAAAAAAGAGGAAACTAAACTTGTTATCGAGACTAGACTCATTGACCTAGAATGTTACCCTCCTTAACCCGAGGAGAGAAGATACGATTTATTCACAGCTTAACCTGCATCAGCCCAGTGTTAAGAGCCAAGCACAAAAGGGTTTTGTCTTTGTGGTTTTAATTGCAGGCTGGACAGAAACAAACCACAATGAGCCTGAGTTGCAGCGTAAGTGGCATATAGTACAGCATTTCTAAAATTACCAAACCTCACCACACTAAGAGAATGGCCTTTATCCGAAGCTACTTTTATTACCATGGAAACGGAAAGATAGCACAGAAAAGTCCAGTCATTTCCATGCTCCGAAGAAGAAGAAAGGATACATCTTTAGCTATATGGTTATGATTATCATTGAGGGTGACAGGCAAAACTGCGAGAGGTTGGAGGGTGTGGCTGGGATGCTTCTAAAGGGTTTTTTTAAATTCTTTGATCTGGAAACCTCACACGAACAAGATTGCCTGTAAAAACTCCGGCACTTTCTAGTGTTGGCCAAATACTAAATTTTCATATCCTTGCCAAGCCTCTAGGTGTATGACTGAACTATTCAAATAACAGAGAAGAAAAGTCAACACAGAAAAAAAAACCCCCACGCGCCTAAACTAAAAATAACTAGAGTAAAGAAACATTTTGAGTTGAACTGGGAAGAGATGGGGAGAATCCAGGATCTGACTCCATTGAAATGAAGTAACCAAGATGCCGTAAAGATTGGCCAGTACCACTTTATATGGAGCAGCCGCCAGCAGAAACGGAGTGAGAGGCTCCTGAACTACCATACCTGCAACGCTGACAGTCACGTCCCTGATCCAGGCTGCATTCAGGTCAAGGAGACAGAGCAGGGGGGAGAATAAATCTGCGGGGGGTGGGAGGAGAAGGGGCCCATTAATGCCTCAGGTAACATTGTTGCCCATCAGCTCCACGGAGTATGTGGACACGAGGGGTTTGCATGCCTAGTCTGGGCAGATGCAAGCAATGGGCATTTGAATATCCTGAGTGACTCATTTTCTTGTGCGTGTTCCCTGTAAATCTTGCACTCTGACTAATGCTTTTATTCCAGCCTGTTGTACTTTTCTGCTCGGTATTAAATCTTCATCTCATCAGCACTTGACTGAATTTGTAGAAGCAAAATGGAAGGGGGGAACTCAGGCATGAATTAGCAGTTTAAGATCAGAATAAGGTTCATATAAATATCTGATCTGCCCATCCATCATAATGTAATAATGGGACAATATCAACACGACCCATTGCTTAGTGACTGTCACAGCCATTCGTACTGCGATGGCCTTTTCTGCTTCCAGCACTCGTCTCATTTCCCTTGGAGACTTGCAGATTCCACTGCGTCCAGCTGTGGGATCCCTGCACTCAGAGCACTATCCGGAAATGGAGGGCAAAGAAAATGATACTTTCATATTGGCTTCTGGAGTGGGTGGTTTGGGAATTGTTTCACTGTGCGAGTGAATTTACTACTCGTGAATTAATGGCCCTGGGACCCAAGGAGGAGCAGTGGGCAAGTGCTGTGCAAGTCATCCCCCACCAACCGTGGCCAGAGCAGTCACTGCATATCTGCAGCGTCCCTGCTGCACTTCTGCACCCCGAATTGTACAAAGGAATTTATCCAATGAATTTCCCCTCGTTCTTTGCTCGTGAGCAGGTTGTAATTTCCTTGGATTTAGCCAGTATTTGAAATAATCCAGCCAACATGGCGCAAACATTTTAACCCTGGGAATCGATGGTAAATTGTTCTTTGGGGGTATCTGGGTTTTGATATTTGATAGTTAAGCTGTGTTGGTTAGCTGTGATTGGCCAGACTTGTCACATGATAGTGCTTCTGTTCCCTGACTGCATAAGCCAGGCAGACACTTCTGGAATGAGTGTGTGGGCTTGTGTGCATCTCTGGAACCCACCTTCTGCGTTTGAGAGTGAAACCTGATCACAGGGATGTTCATGGAAAGTGAACATGTAATGACAATCACTAGCCCTCCTTACCCACAGGTCCCAAAGTGCTTTACAAAGGAGGGCAGCAGCATTATCCCCATTTTACAGAGGGGGAAACAGAGGCATAGAGCGGGACTTGCCCAATGAGGCATGAACTTGGCAGAAATGCAAAACTGTGCTGCATTTCCTCCATTATTTCCCCAGCTCTGCCTTTAACCCCAGCTCCATCTCAGTCAATGTCACACTGGGTCCCCCACTGGAGGGGAGAATGGTTTTCTGGCTAACGCTCCTCGTTTCCTTCCCTCCCCTCCCCGACCTCACCTCTCAATCCAGACCAGCAGCAGCCCCTGCTCCTGTGTGAGACCTGGAACCCAGCCTCAAGAGGCTGCCCGTGCTCCATGGACCTCTTCAGCACCCAGGCTTTGCGAGGAGACGGTGAAAGGCTCTCCCTGCCGTCTCTGTGTGGGGATCTGAACTCTGCACTTCATGGTGGGACCTTTGGCGGGATTTGGCTTGGGCTGGCTGTGGGGGACAGGGGATTGGAAGAGGGAAGCTGCTCAGACAAACAAGAGAGAAGCACAGGTTTTAAACACAGCCCTTTTTAAGGGTTTCTTTCCCCTCTCGCTGGGGTGAGCTCAGGACTGCAGCCCTGCAGAGACTGCACGATGCCTGTATCCGCTCCATGCACTGGATGGGCAGAGACTCCTCATTTCATACCTCATTGACCCATTTGCTGCAGTGCCTCCACGCAGGCAGCCGCTGGCAGGAGCACACAGCTAAAGATTTCTCTTTCATACGATGCTTAATGTCATTGCCTAGGTGCATTGGGCAGGGATTTTAGTTCATTCAATTAAAACCAAACTACCTGAACTCTTGTGACTCAGCATACACAACCCAGGCAAAGACATCTTCATCATGGGCTGCAGCCCCCCCTCACACACACACACTGTATCTCACAGGGGTTCTCTGCTGTATCTCACAGACGTCTCAGCTACCTGCCCAAGGCTGCTGGTTTGCCACTAAAACCCATTTCAAAGACGTCCGAGAGAGTTGCTGTCTCTAACTCAGTCCCAGTCTTACAGGTTCTATGGATCAAACTCTCCCCTTCTGTAAACTGAGGCAGCTCCGTTTGCTTCAGTGCAGAGAATCTGGGGCCTGCATGTTCTTCTGCTTCCTTATCCAATTCCAGTGGCGAGGGTTACCGCCATCTCTCCGGCTGCCACTGTCGAGTTCAGTGCCACGGGGTTAGTGCTCAGAAACAGAAGGGGACAATGGTACTTGGGGCTGGCTCTCAACCTTCCACAGAAATCCACCCCCCCAACACTGAATCGCACCGAACGTCCCTTCCTCCCCTGAGTGAAATACAGTCCTGCTATAGGCCGTGCTCTCATTGGGTCCAGAGTGCTTGGAGCCACCATCCTTCACTGCTTGCGTGGTCTATTTTGGTGCACAAGATGGCTACATAAGCAATTTAATATGAAAACCATTTTTATCAAGCTGTATGTGAAAAACACAGGGCTTGGACAGACAAAACGTGAGAAGCAGCAAATCAACCTGGCCCCAAAGTGCGGAGAACCTCCCGTAAGGTGCTGCACAGCCTCCCCTCCTGCTGATCAGCTCCTCACAGAATCTGCCCCTGTTCTCTTAAGGATGCATCTTCAAAAGCCCTAGAACCACAAATCAGTGCAGTCATGCATCTAGCTAGGTGGTTTGCAGGTGCGACTCACTGGTGCCACTTGCACCTGCAGCAGGGAGGGACCCCGCTCTTCAACACTGGGCTTAGAGGCACATTAGGAAATTGCTCTTTAGCTCTGGGGTGCCACATTTTCAGCGAGAGAAAGAAGAGACTGTAGCTGTCCTGACTGCCCCATTCCTAGAGCTAGAGTCTGTTTTCTGAGTCACACAGCTAAGCGAGACCAGTTCTGAATCTCTGTAACAAGCAGAAAAGGGGATTTGGAGAGGATTATGCAGAGAAACTAGCGATTTCAACTATTTGTGTTAATAAAAGTGGGTGAGTTTTGGTATGAACCTCTTTAACATTAACATTTCGTAAGGACCGCTTCACCAGTGCGCAAGGTGTGGACAAGGCCCTTTGTTTACAGTTTCTGTTTTGCATAAACTTTCCTGAGACTTTCTCAGTGTTTATTACAAAAATGGGTGGAAATTGGTGCAAAACATGAACTTTACAGCTTTCTGGGTAAGTGCTGGGGGATGGGCGGACAGAAAAAAGCAACAAACAGAGAAAAATAAACACCTGTCAGGGATGGTCTAGGCTTATTTTGTCCTGCATCAGTGCAAGAGGCTGGACTTGACTTCTCCAGGTCTCGTCCTGCCCTGCATTTCTGTGATTCTATAAAAGCAGTTTAGTGCTGTGGTTATTTCCATGAACTGTACATTAACAGTACGTGTGTGTTTGTGTGTCTTCCACTACATTGCCTTATTTTAACCCTCAGCCTCACATTTACCTATTATTAACATAAAGACATCCACCTAATGTCATATAGTCAATTTGCTTGACATAATCAGTATTTTCATGTACAGGAGTGATCCAAAATTGCAGTGAAAATTAGTTTTCAAAAGGAAAATAGCTTTTTTGGGGGTGGGGGAGGATTTTTTGGCAAAAACTGAGAATGAAGGGTCTTAGGTCTGGAGTACAGCCCAGGGTGCCTCTCCCAGGTGAGGAGCTACACACGTGGCCAGAAGTGGGCCATACACAATGAATTGGGTTTCAGAAAACTCAAATCCCCCCACCCCCTTAGTATGTGGGTCAGGTACGACAGGAGGCACAGAATCTCTGTTGTAGTCACCTGGATCATGGATCATAATATGATTCATTTACAGTGTGTCTCAAATGGAGACTCTTGAGCACTGGAAAGGTGATTTTAGGCTTGTCCATATACCCGCCGCATTGCTGCCTGGTGAATGCATCAGCCGTTAAAAGTTTTTATTCTTTAAAAGTTCTGGAATGAAGTCCCTGCTACCAGCCTCACTTGATGATTTTCTTTCAGGCGGCTGGCCGGATTTGTGCCCACAAACTGGGTTTGAGCCCAAGGACTGGGAGAATCCAGGCTAATGAGAGCAGGGAAAGCACAACTGCATGTGGACAATGGCAAACACAAAGGATCGTTTCCATCATGCTTTGCTTTCCTGTTCTGGAAAGAGCAGAAGTCAGGGTGCAGTTATTGTCACCTATACAGCTGGGTACTTTGGTGCCATAATTTTAAGCAAAAAGAAATACAGCTGTGTTCTTTCTCATCTCAGGCCAGCTCCATGTGGCTTGGTAGCATGGTGATGGTGAGCTGTGAGGGAAGATATGGGCTCCCTTTAGAGACAGTTTTAGAATCACAGAGGTATAGGAAAGGTTCCCAGCTTCTCCATCACATATGCCCAAAACATATTGTTTCTCGTTAGTATTCTAATTTAGGGAACGTGTGATCCTAGTGAATTTATAGAGTAACCGGAGGTGTCTTGTGTGAACTTAAATCTGAAAAAATACAACTTGGCTTCTCCGCTGCTGTTTCATTAATACTGCTGCTCTATATACATACAAATGGTGTTTGCAAAAGCTAGTTGTGTGGGGGAAGCAGCAGTCCACACACTAGATTCCCATATTAAAAGAGAGGTAGGGTCTATTTCGACTGCAAACGCTTCAGGGCACGGACTGTCTCTCCCTATGCGTCTGTGCAGTGCCCCACCCGATGGAGCCATGGTCTCGGATGATCTCTCCCGGTGCCACTGTGACACAAGTAGTGACACCAGGGGTTTGCTCCTATCCACCTGCCTATTTCTCAAGCATGGTGGCTTTTCCCTTCAATGTAAAAGGATTTTTTCTTAAATATATTTTGTGCCAATCAATATTTAAGTCTACTCTGGAAGAAGCGCACCCAGCCGCAGGTTTGTGTTACTGTGTCTGAGTAAGCGTGGCCTGAAAATATCTGTCAGGCTTGCTGAGTGCTGAAATAGGCACTATAAATATGAGACAGCCTAAAAAAGAAAGGGAAAAAAACCCCAAGGAAGGAAGCAGAAGTGAAGTAATATGCCAGTGATTGATTTGTACCCCTCAGAATTTACAAGCTTTTATAGCTTAGAATTATACCTATGCCGTTTGGAGCACACTGGTAATACTAAGTGTTATATGGCTGAGAAATCATTGGAGGCACTCGTTACTCATGTTGGAGGTATTTTATCTGTGAATTTATGTCTGCAAATACATTAACTATTTAAATCAATACCATTACTTTATTACTAGTGGGGAACTTAAACTCAGTTCTCTTTAATGACCTTTATAAATTACTGCTTACATTTTGTTTTCTAGCGGGACTGGGAGACTAACAGCTGCATGGCTTGCCACTTCCTGAGACAGAGCTAGGCCAAATAACTTCCCCCACTCACTTATGTTCGTTGCTGAGATGAGGCATAAGAGCGGCCACACTGGGTCAGACCAATAGTCCATCTAGTCCCGTATCCCGTCTTCCAACAGTGGTCAGTACCAGGTGCTTCAGAGGGAATGAACAGAACAAAGCAATTATCGAGTGATCCATCCTCTGTTGTTCAGTCCCAGCATCTGGCAGTCAGAGATTTAGGGATACCCAGAGCCTGGGGTGGCATCCTTGACCATCTTGGTTAATAGCCATTGATGGACCTGTCCTCAGTGAACTTATCTAGTTCTTTTTTGACCCCAGTTATACTTTACAAAAGCCATGTTGACTCTTCCTCAACATATCATATTTATCTATGTGTCTGATCGTGCTGTTCTTTACTATAGTTTGTAATTACCTGGTGCCTCTGGGGCCTTTTTTAAAAATAGGTTTAACATTAGCTATCCTCCAGTCATCTGGTACAGAAGCTGATTTAAGTGATAGGTTACACACCACGGTTATCAGAGTGGTAGCCGTGTTAGTCAGTCTCTAAGGTGCCACAAGGACTCCTCGTTGTTTTTGCTGATACAAACAAATTTATTTGGGCATAAGCTTTCGAGGGCTAAAACCCACTTTCGAGGGCTAAAACCCACAAAAATAAATTTGTTAGTCTCTAAGGTGCCACAAGGACTCGTTGTTTATACCACAGTTAGTTCTGCAATTTCAGAGTTGAGTTCCTTCAGAACTGGTGGGTGAATGCCATCTGGTCCTGGTTCATCATTACTATTTAATTAATCAATTTATTCCAATACCTTTTCTATTGACACCTCAATCTGGGACAGTTACTTAGATTGGTCACCTAAAAAGAATGGCTTTGGGGTGTAGGGATCTCCCCCATATCTTTTGCAGTGAAGACTGTTGCAAAGAATTAATTTAGCTTCTCTGCAATGGCCTTGTCTTCCCTGAGTGCTCCTTTAGCACCTCGATCATTCAGTGACACCACTGATTGTTTGGCTTCCTGCTTCTGATGTACTTTTTTTTTTTTAATTGCGACTAGTTTTTGTGTCTTTAGGTAGTTGCTCTTGAAATTCTTTCCTGGCCTGGCTCCTATCACTTGACTTGCACGTTAGGCTCCTGTCTGTTTTCCTTGCTGAAGTTGATGGGACTTAGAACATGCTGAAAGTTAAACACTTCCTTAAGAGCTTTGCTGAAAATGGATGGAGTGTGGAACTGGGACCATGGAGAGTCAGTGGCAGAGCTAGAAATGGGACCTACGAGTCCTGGCGTTAGATGTTCTGTATTAACCACTAGAAAAAAATTCCTCTTCCCAGAAGAGGAGAAGTAGAATGAGAACTGGGTCTCCTGCTCCCATGATTAATGGTGTCACTTTGCACCAGGAGAATGCAATGCTCCAGAGGTGACTGCTGTTTCTGAAGTTTATTTGTTATAGTTAATAGAGTTATAGGGCAACTCTGTGGAGTTAATCAGGATTTATACTTGTCTAACAGTGCAAAATGTGGCTCATAATTTCATGGCTATTGCCTTCTGAAAACAAACTGGTTGTTTGTGTCAAACTGACTATTTGATCAGAGGCTGTCAGAAGACAATATCATTGAAATATTGGGGAAAAAGAAGCAACGGTGCTCAGAGCATTATAATGGCCTTATTCTGACTGGTCGAGTCAGCTAGTCTGACCCCAGCCCCAGGCAGGGCACTTCTCTAGATGAGTAGGCTCTGACCTGGCACCCCTTAGGTCAGCGGTGCAGGATCGGGCCCTCGGAGGGTTATCCTGTCTCTTCTTTTACGACAGCGCCCTTGACTCTGTGGTTGGGGGTTGGGTGGGGAGTCCACTGTCTCGATCAGGATAGTTCCAGAGAGGCTGTTGTACCAGGGCTTTCCCTGCTAACTCCGGCGTCCTCGCTCGCCTGGCTACGCTCGGTGCTTGTGCTTTTAACTCTCAGGATGAAGAATTAAAGGGGAGTGCTGTCGAGCGGGGAGAGTGGAGGCACAGGAAAGGGGATGAGGTGGCTATTCAAACGATCCTGATGCAAGAAGCCCCACATGGTTGAGAACATCCTTCTGAGACCCCTTTTGGTGCAAATGGGAAAGGTTCCTCCTGAAATTTCAATCAGAACCTTTTGGTGAGGCGTGAAGAGCTGTGAGAGTAAGATCCTTGATATTCCACTCCACCTCCATGTTTCTCCTTTTCTCACCTCAGGAGCTCCAGCGTGCCAGCCCCAGACTCGTGCACAACCTTTTGTGTTCTGAGTTTCCCTAGGATTTCAAGGCTGCCCAATTGACTCTCTTGTTAAGCAGGAGATCTGCTCAGTCACTGATTTGTGTTTTTTAATCAGGGCACAAAAGTGTGAGGGAGCTGAGGGGAAACATGGCTCCCTTGTTAAAACATATTAATTGCTTTAATAAACATAGGATGAGGGCAGGAAAGGGCAAGGAAGTTCCCCCTGGTTAAATATTTACCAATCAAGCCCTGCTCTTAATGAAATTGAAGACTAGTTTAATGCAACAGTAGCTTGTGTCTTGGCAAAGCAGTGGAGGTGGGTGACATGAATGCTGGGAGATGAAAATGACACAGAAAAGCATCCCTGGATGCAACTGACAGCGGTGGGTCAAGATCATAAAACACCTGCCTACCCTGAGTGGAGAAAATCCTCCAGCATCCCCCTAACCTCGAGCCATTTCTGCTGCCAGCACTTTGGAACCATGAGGTTTGTTCTATGCTTACAACTGACTTTAAACGGGCCAGGTGTGAGTCTCCCTCAAAAAGCCAGACCAAGATCTCTCAGAAACGACAGTGATAAAGAAAACGGCCCCAGGAGAGGGCATTCTATATGCCCTCAGAAATAAGGCCAGAGACTTTGTGATCTATTTCCAGGGGAAATATTTCAGAGATAATAAAGAACTATATGGAAGGCGGCAGGCGCCTGCTTGCACCTTATGCCTTGTCAGAGGACATACGTTGCAGTCAGAGTGTCTGTCAATATGCCCCCTCGATTCGCCGCCATTAATGCATTCCTATCAATACCCAAACGAATGCACATTGATCGGCCAATCGTTCTGTTAGCTCACCAGCGACTAAGGAGTGTGCTGATAACAGGGTCTCAGAGATGTTATAGGGTGTTTTAACTCATGCTGAGCAGTGAGTGTTGGATCCCACTCCAGCTTGGGTGTGGCTACTTACCCTGATTGCCCTGAACAGAGTTGTGCCCAGGGACCCTATGATAACTCTTGTGGCTAAAAGCAGGATCTGAGATTTCTTGCTCATGAGGAGTTGGTATAGGGCTGCTGAGACTGGCCAAAAATCACAGGATCTTCGAAAGCTGGGTCTTGCCCTGTGCTTGGCCCGGAGGATGACAACCCCAAGGGAGCTCGGGGAGCCTAGTTTTCCAGGTAGGAGACAGAACTGCCACTTCCCAAAACACTTTAAAGACATGTTCCTAATTGTCTCTGATCAAGGTGATTGATTAGTAATAATGGCATAGCACTTAGCTGTTCACAGCACTTCAGTCACTAACTAATTAATTAACTCTAACGCAAAGTGTAACTTCACACTCCATAATTAGGCCAGCAACTCTAACCTACTACACAGCTCAGCAAAATCCTTAGAGAGGCAGCGAGAGGCAGCGAGCTCGCTGCTCTCTGCCTGTCAGTCTCATCTGATGATGTCGCTGAGACACGGTCACGCTGGAAATGTTTGCACTCGTCCAGCAGAGAAGTTCTAACATTTCCTTTTGGCGAATTAATCTGAAATCAGCGGAACTACAGCCTCGGCAGAGGAACCGGAGGAGCAAGACCTGGTCTGCCTTCTGCAGCAGTGCAGGGTTTTTAACCCCAGATCTTGAGCGCAATTTGGTAAAGGGGTTCATGCAAGCCTGGAGTGTTTTGTGCCCCGGGCTGCACTCGGGGACCGACCCAGCAGACACAGACACGTGCAGGTAACTTTGGTCAACTTGCAGGAGTAAGGTTCCTCCCAGACGTGTGTTTATAGGATTGTGGCATTCGTGGGGCACGTTTGGACAGGCCCTTTTGGAAATATGGTCCTGAGAAAGTTCCCAGCCCCCTTGATGAGCTCAGAGTGTCCCTCCCTAAATTGTGTCAAGCCTCTGTGTGCTGAATCCAGGCCACTCTCGTCACCACAGGGATCTGCTTTACATCTTTTCTTTTCTACAGCAGTGAATTCATTAGTGGGGAAAGAGGAAGACAACCACAGTGAACAAGAACAAGAAGAGCACAAGCTAGCAGGTGTGACACAGATTGAGCAGGGTTGGCCATGTGTCTATCTTACATGCATGTAAAACCTTCCTGGGTGAGTGATTTAGCATATTGTCCCCAATTCCTCTCATTATGTATGTAAGGCAATATGGCTCATCATCTGTCCCTCGCCCCATATCCCTGTTGGCTGCCTAGCCTTCCTTCCCCAGCCAGTGGGGGTTTGTTGAAAGTCTCTGCTTGTATCGTATGCTGTACGGTGATCTCTGCGCCAATGACCCTTGTCAGGACTTGAGCTAATGGAATGACTGTAGATTTCTCTCTGACTCTCGCCTGTGATCTACTGACCAGCGTAATAAATGATCGCGGCTGCAGTGAATAACAATGCACCCCAGTCCCAACTTCCTAGCACTTGTGTGTCTTAAGGAAGAAGATGGGACCTTGGCGATAAAATGGTCCAGGAAAGAGACACAGAACACTTTTACCTGGAGGTCATGTTGCACAGATGTACACAAGCAATCAAAGGGAAGGCCTTGGAAGTGAAACAAACAGAAGTGTCTGAGCAATGCGGTGAGATCTGGGGAGTTGGGAAGCTGGGGTTTCTCCCAGTGCACAGGGTGCTGTGAGATCAGAGGTGGGGGAAGGGTGCTGTGCGATATGGTGCATCAGACAGAGGAGTCCAGGAAACTGGGGTGCCAGGGCAAGGACGGCTGTGAGATCGGGG
The DNA here is from genome assembly GCF_011386835.1 of Chrysemys picta bellii. Lineage (NCBI taxonomy): Eukaryota > Metazoa > Chordata > Testudines > Emydidae > Chrysemys > Chrysemys picta. Next base: position 18,644,985 of record NC_088813.1, read on the forward strand.
CTGTGTGTGTGCGGCTCTGCAGAGCAGTGCTGTGGAACTTGGGTCCAACAGCACCATCTGGATTAAATCCTGGATCCCTTCTTTAGAGCCTTCTTGGGATTCCTCACACCTGACTTCACATCCCTTCTGCCAGTGCGCAGGGCTGTCTAGGTTCACCACCACAAAGCAAAGGATACCAGCAGGAGGGGCAGGAAATTGGCCGTCCATATTCCAAAAAGTCTACTTGGCCAGCTGTCATTTAAAGTTAATGGTCCAGTCGCTGGTCTCCACCGTATCTCCAAGGTGGCTCCAGTCACTTGCTGACAGTTCTTGATAGTTCATTCATACCAACCTAGCCACCTCTATGTGACCCATAACCAGTCCATTCAATAATTATACCCCAGCTCTCAGCGAGCGTCTCTGGAAAGAAGTTAATCCCTTGATACCAAGCAGCTGGCAATACAGAAGTGAGTGGGTAAACAAAGTCACACACAATTTTAATAAAAATAATCCAGAAATGTACGATGTTCTCCAGGACCCCCCAAACTTTGCACTGACCTTGCTATCCCTTGTGTCCTGCTAGTACTGTAAAAACAAACACAGTCACAGGATGTGCAGGGAGGGGTCGGACAATCCCGGCAGTATTCTAACGCTGCTGTTGTGTGAATCGGCAGGAAGGCCTGGTGTGGGATACTGGACTCACTTCTGCTCACCCCAATAAAAAGGCGATTCAGAGAAGAGCAATGTAAATATTTGGAGGGGCTGCCTCTGAAGAGGGGTTAAAAAGATGAAAGCAGTTTAATTTAGAGGTGAGGGGCTTTGGACAGAAGTTTACAAAATACTGAATGGTCACCTATTAACCCTTTCTCGTAACACAAGAACAAGGGGACACTGAGTGATACTGAAAGGCAACGCATTTAAAACTGCTTTAAATAAACACTGTATTACACAACTGCACTGTTAGCCAGTGGAACTCCTTGCCACAAGCGCTTGTAGCAGGATTCAAAAGAGGATTAGATCTTTATGCAGATAATGAGAATGTATACAGTTTCATTAGGTAGCAGAAACAATACATTTAGTAGGGATCTAAACCCTCCAGAGAGAGAGGGGGGAATTTTCCCCTATGGCCAAGCTCTTCCAGAATTGCTCACTATAAGGTTTCTGACACCTTCCTCTGAAGAAGCTGGTGCTGGCCACTGTTGGAGAGAGGGTGCTGGACCAGACAAACCCTGCGTCTGAGCCAGTCTGGCAGTTCTGCTATATGGAGGTACCCAGTACAAACAACAGATTCTCCTGAGTATGAATGTACCCCCAGAATCAGAAGATATCTGGAGAAAATGTTTCATGCTCTGTTGCTAAACTGTTTTGGAGTCATTTGAAATTGCGCTGGTATTTGGAAGCTGGTGGTGCATGAACAGCTAAGAGAGAGATTCTAATAAAGCTACATTTAGATTTCTCTCTGATATTTAGATTGGGCCTAAACTCTGCTTCCTAGCAGCTCCCCATGGTGAGAGTGAATAGCTTTCTGCTTTGCAGCGTTTTGAGGTGGGACTGGCCATTAAATTATTCATTACATGCTTTCTCCAGTGCTTTAACTTTGTAGCAATGTGACAATGCAGGTCCTGATTCAGAAAAGGAGATTTTTATACAGATAATGGATAACCTGTACGGGGGGAGGGGAGATAATTCTGATGCTGGTAGGGCTGCCTAGAATTGTTTCAGCCACACGGAGCATTAATTTAGGAGCTAGAATTGATAAAGCAGTTCCCACAATTGATCACCTGGCCATCAGCGTCACATAAAGGAAAATGTTTCAGAAACTGCTTTATAAAAATAATAATAACGTATGATGATAAATTGTCATCCAAAGCTTGAAAGTAATACATGCATTTCCCTAATCCTGTAATTTAATTTGAAAATAACTTTAAAGCTGCATTTACTTAGTATTTTCCATTATTTGGCTGAAACAAGATTCCCCCTTTGTACACGCACACATTTGTTTTCTCCTAATGCCGTGATACATCAAAATATCCAGAATGTGATACCAGCCTAAGCTCCCCGGCTCCTTCTTTTTTGTTTCTTTCCTGCTGTAGTTTGTTCTCCATTATGCAACTCACCGATTACAGCTTGTCCTCAGAGGAGTTACTTTTCATTGTAGTCTTTTTTATTATGCTGCAATCGGAGAGGAAAGAAAAAACACCACCTCCTTTCTCTGTGATAACTGTGACGCCTGTCTCATTCTAAAAGAACTCGGTGTTTTGCAAAGTAGCAGATCCTCCCCCTGTCCAGGAGAAACAAGCTGAGGGGAAGCTGCTTCCCACACGCAGTAACAACGCGGCCGCCCCCTAGGGGAAATCCAGCTCCAGTGGCCAAGTCCCCTTCACCCCACAGCATCAATTCATGTAATAGCTTGAGGAATAGATTCGAAGGCCAGAAGACGCCTCTGTGATCACGTAGCCTGACGGCAGGGCCGGCTCTAACTTTTTGCCGCCCCAAGCAGCAAAAAAAAGCGCCGCCCCGCCGTAACACCCTCCCCGCCGAGCGCCGCGCCGCCGAGCGCCGCGCCGCCAAACAGCCCCCGCCCCCCTGCCACGCTGCCCAACACCTCCCGCGCTGCGCTGCCCAACACCCCCCGCCGAGCGCCGCGCCGCCGAACAGCCCCCGCCCCCCTGCCGCGCTGCCGAACACCTCCGCCCCCCGCGGAGCGCTGCACTGCTGAAGCCGCCCCCCCCCCACGCGGAGCACTGCCAAACACCCCCCGCTGAGCACCGTGCCGCTGAACACCCCACACCCCCTGCGGAGCACCGCGCCGCCAAACACCCTCCGCCAAGCGCTGCGCTGCTGAAACCCCCCCCCCCCCCGCCGAGTGCCGCGCTGCCCCCCGCCACCCCAAGATTGGCCGCCCCTTACCAGGTGCCGCCCCAAACACGTGCTTGGTTGCCTGGTGCCTGGAGCCGGCCTTGCCTGACGGCCTCTCTAACGCAGGCCAGAGAACATCCCCAAAATTGTTCTTTTCCATAGTGCCATATCCCTGGCCCAGCACAAAGCCCAAGTGAAGGATCTGTGTCCAGGGAGATTGTGCTGAGATGCGGGGAAGGAACCTGCCCCCAGCCCAGGAACAGGTCAGGGGGCCCATGCTGCCATTCTGCAGCCAAGAGCCTCAAGGCTGATGTCCTGCCATGCACTTTCCTTGCTGATATCAGAGCCAGTACACCTGGGTGGTTCAGTGACCCACCAGCCACACACTCCTCTGTGTCCTGGTTTCCTGGCTCTAGGATTGCTGGTTCACTCACCATCCCTGCACTGCAGTGGAGATCAATGCTCTCTGAGACCTACTTATGTTTCTCTCTGTCTACGTTCTTATGCTCAGATCCTACAGAAATGGGGGCGTATATGCTTCCCTGCACCACATTTCAGTTCAGTGCCCGCAAATTTGCCCTTATATGCATTAAATAAATATCATCTCCTTTTTTTACAGGTGTGGACACTGGGGCACAGGGAGGGGAAGTTACTTGGCCAAACTTATACAGTGTGTCCGTGTTTTGAACAGGGGGTCTTGACTCTAAGCGCCATATCTAATCCTTAATTATTTGTCTCCATAGTATGCTGCATCAGTGAGTTCCATGGGTTAACTTTATGCTTGTGTTTGCCAGCATTAGTGATGTTATTCTGAAGAGAGATGTTTTTTGTTCATGCCAGGAAGTACTCTACCATGTGGCAGCACCGGAGCCAGCACTGTAGGCAGCAGATCTCTGAATCTTCTTTCCCCTGCTTTGGGTCTTATGCCAAGAGAACCTGACTGGTGAATGGAGCTCCGGACCAGAAAGGATTTATATAAACCATTAGATGCTGGGGGAGGGGAGAAGCTGATTTATTTGATTGTTTACTGAGATCAGGAAGTTAGTGATGGGAGCATCTCATGTAAAATTCTCCCCTTCTCCTTGGGAGCAGGAGTTAAGGTGATGGATTTGAGACTGGGAGCTGGCTCATGTGACTGCAAAGGGTTGAACTGTTGTAAATCAGCGTAGGGCCATGGAGTTGGAGCCAGTTTTCACCAGCTGGGGATGTGACCTACTGCTCGTTAATCCATGGAAGAGGAAGTTGAGATGTCTATAGATCTCACACCTGCCATCATGGATTCTCTCAGGCACACAGAGGTAACCCTGCGCTTAGCTGTTCTTCTGTCACCATTTCAGTTGTAAGCATTTTACTAGTCTGGTTTATTGTGTTGCAGGCCCATGCTGTTCACGAGGCTGTCCCAGATGTGTCCGTCCATCCCCGTCTTCCCACACACACACACACACACACACACACACACTATTGGAACAACTGCCAGTGGATTTACCTGTGACAGTCTCGAGGGGAGTCTCTGTGACCAAACCCGTCACTCGATGAGCTGGGATACCACTGAGAACAACCCTCCTGCCAGAACAGGCGCCTTCCACTCCTGTCTTGCTGAGTTAGACACTCCAGTCAGCTCCAGCACAGACCCAGAGGTTGGGCCACGCCCCTCTGCAGTTCATTGAAACTGAGATTCACTCAGCCCAGGGGCTTCTAAGTTAACAGGGAATTTCCCAGCGCCCAGTGTCAGCCTTTCTGGGAGCCAGACCCCCAAATAAATCCGTTTTACTCTGTATAAAGCTCATACAGGGTAAACTCATAAATTGTCCGCCCTCTATAACACTGCTAGAGAGAGATGCACAGCTGTTTGCTCCCCCAGGTATTAATCACATACTCTGGGTTTATTAATAAACAAAAGCGATTTTATTAAATATAATAAGTAGTATTTAAGTGGTTTCAAGTAATAACAGACAGAACAAAGTAAGTCACCAAGCAAAATAAAGCAAAAACCCGCAAATCTAAGCCTAATACATTAAGAAACTGATTACAAGTAATATCTCGTCCTCAGGATGTTCCAATAAGCTTCTTTCACAGACTAGACTCCTTCCTAGTCTGGGCCCAATCCATTCCCCTGGTTCAGTCCTTGTTAGGTCCAGCAAACATCTCAGGTGGTAAGCAGGGGTTTTCTCATGATTGGCAGCCCCCTTTGTCCTGATCCACCCCCCTTTTATAGATTTGGCACAAGGCGGGAATCTTTTGTCTGTGCTTGTCCCCATCCCCACCTCATCAATAGAAAAGTACAAGGATTAAGATGGTTTCCAGCTTCATGTGACATGGTCACATGTCACTGTAAGACCACTAGTCTCCATTCTTCCTGGGTTGGCCGACACGTACACAGGAAGGTTTTCAGGTAAATAAACCATTTACAACCAATTTTTTGGGTCAATGGGAGCCATCAAGATTCTAAACCACCATAAATGGCCCACACTTTGCATAATTACAATAGGACCTCAGAGTTATACTTCATATTTCTAGCTTCAGATACAAGAATGATACATGCATACAAATAGGAGGAATATATTCAGTAAGTTATAACCTTTGTAATGATACCTTACAAGAGACCTTTTGCATAAAGCATATTCCAGTGACATCATATTTACACCCATAAGCATATTTCCATAAAATATATGGAGTGCAACATCACATTCCCCTCCTCCATTCCACTGCTCTGTCTGTGACTTTCACTCGCAGGCCAGGTATTCTTTTACTCAGTGCAGGAGGAAGCAAATGATTGGATGGCTTCCCAGTCAGGCCTGAAATCAGGGAGCACCTTCTGAGAGCACTTTATTTGCTGCCAGTTTCCTTTCTCCTGTGATTTATCATTCCCTGTGTTTCCCCAGTTGGAGTAGGAGCCAGAACGTGACTATAACCTTGGGGAATTAAAACTACATTTTCTTTTCTTTTGTGTTTTTAATGGAAGGAACTCTAAAGTAAAATATAAAATATGATGGGGAGCCATGCACAGTACATGTAGTGTGATTGACACCATGTGATTTTCAGAAGCAATAAGGATTGGAAGCAGAATACACTGATTTCCTTTCAGAATTTCAGGTATAAATTAATGGGCTCAGTGCACAAAGACTTTGGTTCCTGAGGCTTGAACTTGACTTAAATTTTATTCAGAGCAAAATTTCCCTCCCCCATTCCCTCTCTCCCATTCCCTCTCCCTCACACACGCGCATACACATTACATAGAGTTTTAGAGTAGTTTCTTGAATCTTTAATTGAAGTGAAATTTACGTTCTGAGCCTGCAAATTGCACTTGCTAATTCCAGCAACCCTGGAATTCCTAAGCTTAGCTGCGCACAATAGCCTTTCCATCTCCCATTGTGTCATGCTGCATTTGCAATGAGGGTCTTGCAGCACACTGTTATTTCAGTTTAAATATTAAACTTCGTTTTAACATGTAAATAATACAAGGGACTGGGTCAGAAATCAGCACAATGAGCCTCATGCTTTGTGCTAGCTGATGACTTGAATAGCTCTAAAGTTGGCAGAGCAGGAGAGAGGAGCTAAATTATTTGTGTGTGTGTGTGTGAGAGAGAGAGAGAGAGAGAGTTGCACATGCACAACAGTGGGTTGGGGGGAAGTGGGTTTCCTGGCCCCTGGGAGCCAACCACATCGGCTCTCAGGACTGCATGATGAGTCCAGTGAGAAATGTACTGTCTGCTGGACACAAGAATTGTTTGCGGATTGAATACAGCAGGCAGCCCTGTGGAATGCAGTGGCCTCCTCATGCACAGGACCACCCCAGACAGATTACAACCCTGGCCCCTATCTTCACAACCAGCCAGCCCCCCATCTGAGAGCCAGTTGCACCCTGGAACATGGCTCCCCTCTCCTGATAGCATCAGTAGCGGGCAGGGAGCTTTGTACGGAAAAACTTTCACAGCAGCTTAGGTCTGCAGCTATTAGAGAGGGGAGGGTTTTCCACAGAGCACTGAAAGGATCAAAGAGGGTTTGCCGTGTTTCCCAGCCTAGCTCATAGAAGTATTCGGAAGGTCTGCGGTGCTGCTGCTGTGAGGAAAATGTAGCAGCCGACTATGCTGAAGGCTCAGAGAAGGGAGGAGCGGCCAGATGGAGCACAAAGGGTACAGCTTGCTCTTCTCGGCGCGTGTGCTGTGATGCTATGGTGAGGGAGAGGTCAGAGCCGATTAGCTGTTCACCCCGTTCTGTGTCAAACATGGACCACGTGAGTCTGTCCAGGCAAAACCCCAACCAGTAGCACGTTCCATCCCTCCCTAAATCACGTGCCCAGCAATGTCCCATCATGCAGGGAAGCTGGTGAGGAGGAATCAGGCCACTGGAATTTAAAACACAATCCGTGCCACAGCACACGGGGTGGCGCAGACTCCAGGCCCTCTGCAAATGCACAGACCTTGGCTCTAGCCGGCCTTTTCTGTTCTTGTTTGAAGTCTGCCGGCAGCTCAAGCACTAAAAGAACAATGCTTTACCTGTTAGCGTTACATTTGCCCTGCAGGCCCTGGCCCCGGCTCTGGCCGTCTCTGCTGGATTATTAATTCAGACCGCTTGAATTTTTATAGGCAATTAGCCGGTCAAGTAACCCACCAGATTGAGCTGTCTGCCTTTGGCACCTACCAAAAGGAGGCAAAGGAGGCCAAGTGCAGGTGGAATAATAGAACCATAAACATTAGAGCTGGTGCAGACCTATTGGGGTGACCCAGCCCATTCCCTTTCCCAGTGCATGAGTCGGACTTTGCACCCTCTGCTTGGCCCCTTCCTCCAGTGACAGCAGCAAGGAAAAGCTTCCTGCCCCCCTCTCCTCTGGGCTGGCCCCCCGGGAAGGAAACCGTTCACAGCAGCCTGTCCTCTTGGCAGTCAGGCCACGCTGGGCACGTTGCTCAGGGATTCCACCTTCTGGCTTCTCTAACCCCTAGGGCCCTGCTGTCTCCCTGCCGCATGCTCTCTTCATGGACACTGCGACCTAGAGTCCCCGGCACAGAGCATTCTGTGGTGGAATGTCCTTTGGTGCTGAACCCCTTAACAGAGAAATCAAGAGGAGCCTGACTTGTACCAAATTTAAGGTGCAAGATCGAGACCTGGCAGCTGCAGGAGGCAGGGCGACAGTTGGGGCAAGCCACCACCGTGAGATTAATAGAGGGTACAGCCCTTTTCAGCAGCAATCGCTTTCTTTGTAGTGCTCCTAGACACTGCCGGGTGGGTAATAGGAACAGCTAGACACACTGAGCGACGTTGACCATGCTGGCCAGGTGAATAGGATTTCAAACGCTAGCAGCCCAACCAATAGTGATATATAAGCAGAGCTGGTCGGAAAATTTTCGACAGAACAGTTTCATTGAAATCGAACCGTTTTATAGCAATGTCAATTCTGATTAAATTTTTGATTGGAAAAGGTGGAAACAAATCATTTTGACTTTCTCATTTCATTTCAATAATGTCAAAGCATTTAATATTAATATTAATTAATTAATATTAATAGTAACTATATCATTTTGATTTGTTTCATTTTGATTTTTATAGTACATTAAAATAACTTTAATATCTTATTAGAGTTTGTAATATTATATATATTAAATGTCATGTTGTAGTACAATGTTTCAACATTATCAAAATCCCAAATCAGTTTTTTCCCATGGAGCAGTTTCAAAATTTGGACTTCTCATTCTGAGTCCGAACAAATCCCAAAGCTGCAGTACCAGCTGTTCCCATGGACTGGAAGCTCTCTGGGGCAGGGACTGTCATGTACCATATGTTGTCTAACATTTAGCACAGCCTGCCACGCCCAAAATTCTATTGTGTTGTAAATTAATACTCATCAGAGCAAAATGAGCAGGCCCCCGGGGCCATTTTATCCCAGGCTAGTGTTAATTGTATCTTCCCTTTTGTGAGCTGGGATGGTTTTCTCCATGTCACATCTATTTGAGGTTATTGGGTGTGTGCCATGTTATTTTCTTGAACTTAGCTTTCCTGCAATGGATTCTTTATCCACCCCAGGTCCTCGACAGCAACAGAAACCGTGAGGATGAAGACCTTACTGATTGCGAGGGACGCTCAGACCCTGTGGCGATGGGGGACATGTACCTACCTAAGATAGATATCAGCGGGTAGTTTGTAGGGTGACCAGACAGCAAGTATGAAAAATCAGGACAGAGTGTGGGGGGTAATAGATGCCCATATAAGAAAAAGCCCCGAATATCGGGACTGTCCCTATAAAATTGGGACATCTGGTCACCCTGGTAGTTTGTGTGTGGCTCAGGAAGTACCCAGCACACACTGCCATGGTTAAGAGATGCCCCAAGGTTATAGAACGCCCTCGGCTTTTCTCAGAGTTGTTATGGCGTGGTTTTCTAGATGGGAGAGGGTGACCAAAACCCAGCCATGTCTCCCTCAGGGCAGATCTCAGTGACCTGAAAGACAATCCTTGCTTATCATCAGCATTCACTCCCCTGCCTGCTGCTACTCCGGAGGGAATTATCTTGGCATTATGATGTTTTGCACTGGGGAGGGATCTTTTGTATTGGTGCCTAATGGTTTCTTGCTCCACCGTTCCTTTACTTGTCATGCCTAAAGGTGAGGACTTAGAGGGGGAAGAGGGATGTTTTCTCACTCTCTGCCCTTGCTGCTGCTTTCTAAAGGTGTCTGTGTCTCCTCTACCTTTGATCTAGGTAATGACTCTGAACTCCCATTAGAACTCATTTCATGTTTGTGTCTTTCATGCTCTCTTGTCATCTTGTGTATTTTGTTTTGCACACTTTGAAGTAGCCAAACTGTGCATGCTGCATATTATACTCCATTCGCCGACACAAAGGACTCCCAGGCTCTGATTTTACCATTATGATTTTCAAAGGCACCCATGGGCCCATATCTCCCTGTCTGCAGTAGAACAGTAAGCCTCGCTCTAGTGCAAAGTGGTCCTGGGATGGGGAGACGGCCCTGGGAATGTTTATTTTTATGTTGCTAAGGAAAGAGCCCTCTGAATAGTGAGAGAGACAAATGAAATTAACTGTGCTGATAATTGATTAGCTAGTTCAATTCACACAACGTAACAGCAGATTCACACTCGGAAAAGCCCCATGGAAAAGCCGCTATTTGCCCCCTTGACTTTTTAAGAATAATAAAAATAAACAAAAAAACACCCTAGAAAAACATGTTTAAAAATGTGCCAGATAATGAAGCAGAATCAGTGAATTAAACCCCCACCCATAATTCCTACAGCTCTTTTCATCAGCATTCACAGCCCTTATCCCACCAGGATGCAGAAAGATGGAGAAAAGCCCCTTCCAATCCTAATAGCTCCGGCTCCAATGAACTGTTTCACAGCATAACCAAGACAACCAGAGCCAAAGGCAAGTTCTCCTGCTTCGGTTATGTGCCATGTTGGGGAAGAAGATGTGTTATGCTCTGTCCCACAATGAATGGCTCAGACGTCACTCTGGTGCAGCACAAGTTCAAGTTGTGGAGAGAGGCTTCTGCTCTCAGTGCCTGGGGTGGGCCACATGGAAGCACTGTCACAATCCCCCTCCATGCTCATACTTTGGGCACATCGCAGGAGTTCATGCCCATGATATATCTAAGGGGCTGCTGCACACCAGTCAAAGCAGCTGTCCTGGGAGCTCCAGTACTTCTAGGTAGAACCCACTGGCTGTGCTCGCTGAACATTCGAGCTTCTTCCTTGCAAAATGCACCTGCCATGGCACTAAACGCCCCAGGTGCATCATGATGTCTCACTGCGTGCAATGCAATGGGGGGGGGGCACAGGAGAGTCAGGAGACAGAGGGCATAATGGCAGATGTATGTGGAAACAGGCCCCTGAGCCTTGAGCACAGCTAACCTGCTGCTCCAGACTTGGGCAAGGGACTAGGCCAGATGTCACCCCTCCATCAAGTCTTCACTTCTTCTCCGCCTATCGATTGCCTTGTAACCGTGAGGCTGTTTGTGTGGAAAGTGTCTGTGGTGCAGAAATGCAGCCTGATCACCCAGGAAAGGAAGCTTCAGGAAGTTGCCAAGCAAAACTAATGGGTGCCTGAGCACACAACCCTCCTGGCATTACAGCCGTGCCACCTGACTGGAGTGCAGACAATGTTTTAATGGGATGCCACAGGCTAACTCTGTCTGCGTGAAAGGATTCAGAGATGGGGGAGATGCAAGTATTAGGATCTCCCCCAACATCGCCCCGTTACATGCATGGCAACCCCACAGACTGCTATAGTGGTTCACATATTCCCGGACATTTCCCTAATCTTTACTGTTATTAAAGAGTATTTCAAGAGATCAGGTTTGCAGACATAGGTCAAAAAGAACAGGAGTACTTGTGGCATCTTAGAGACTAACAAATTTATTTGAGCGTGGACTACAGCCCACTTCACCAGATGCATATAATTCTATGCATCTGATGAAGTGGGCTGTAGCCCACGAAAGCTTATGCTCAAATAAATATGTTAGTCTCTAAGGTGCCACAAGTACTCCTGTTCTTTTTGCAGATACAGACTAACACAGCTGCTACTCTGAAACCTGTCATTAGACAGAGGTCAGAGAACAAGTCAGGTTTTATTTAGAAAAAGTTCTTTTGCCAGTAGGTTCATAACAAGCTCCTGGGTTTGATTAGTGATTCTCTTTAGAAGTGTTTTTCTCCTGGTCCCCAGGATGACAGTCACCCAGTAGGGGGTTTGGCTCTGCTCTCATGTAACTGACATGAGTGTCTGGCCCTGGGTCAGCCCAAACCCCACTACGGCGCAGACAAGCACTCGCGGCTTTTGCAAAAGGAAACAAAAACTGCCTTTTCCCCCAGCCAATTGTGAAATCTGCTTCTGGTTTTTTAAAAATTGTTCCCATGAATTAAACTGTTTTTTGTCTTATAAAAATGATGTTCTCCATTATTTGTAGGACAGCAGTGGCTAGTGACTGAGATTGTGCTAGGCACTGTCCACACAGCAAGATACCAGCTTGCCCTAAAGTGCATATGGTCTAAATAAAAGAGAGGCACAGAGAGAAGAGGTCACCCAGAGATCTGTGGCAGAGCCAGGAACGGAAGCCAGCTCTCCTGACTCCCAGTCTGGTATCTTACTCAGTAAGTGGCTCTTTCGGTACCTCCGTTATCTTGCTCTGGAGTCCCCTGCATTTGAAGCAGAGCATACATCCAAACTGCTCCCAAAGCACTTCACAAAATGAGCATGAATGCTGTATAAGAGGTCACCTTATCCCCAGTGAAATGCAACCACCTCTAGGGTGAGGCACCACAACGGTTTAACACAGCACAGCAGTTTAAAAGAGGGACTGTATCTAGCTGATCCTGCAAGGGGCATATACAGAGAATGCCATTGCCTCTGTTAGGTGCTTAGGGTCTTTCTAGGTCCAGTAGCACTTTTCACAGGTATTGAGAGCATTAACCCGGTGCTCTGGCCAAAATCTAAGACCTTGGTTTTCCATGTACTCTGAAGCACAGTACAGGTTGGTGCCACTTGAGGCTCTGATTCCATATTGACTCAGAGGCAAGACGGGCACCTACTGAATCAACACCACTGCATCTTGCAGCGCCCTGTTGTCCTACTGCCAAGTCTCTCATTCAAGCACTGAGCCAGCCTAGCTTGAGACATCTGACAAGGTCACAGCTTGGGGTTCCCGGCTATTCCCTGCATGCTGCTTTTAACCTTCTACTCCCCTGGTCAAGCTTAAAGGAGAAATTCTCAGGAATGTTTTTCCATTCATGAAATAGAAGCAGCTGTGTAGCAGAGAGCCAAGAACCCATCTCTTGGCATGGTGAGCGAGAATGCAACTAGGCCAAACTTTCACTCATGCTAAAATTCCCCCATGATTCACCAGATCGTGTTGGTTATCCCTGGGAAATCCTTGCAGTGCAAAACTCTGCCACTCCCCATTCCTCCTACTGCCGTCTCGACAGAATGTTTCAGATCACTGAGGTCAAATCCATCCCACTGGTTGGGTGGATTATTCTCTGAGTGACCATAATTCTTGTGCTAAAATGGCAGGTAGAAACATGGAGCCCCATTCCTTCTGAGTGCATCAACAATGAAGCAAATGATTTTAGACAGAATTATTTTGCAAAGTAAGTTTAGTATAAAAGGCATTTATTCATCTTTTATACTTCATTACAGGTCAAGTTGGGCATCCCCATTCAAACTTCACATGCTCAGGATCTTTTTTTAAAATTGCTGTAAGCTCTTCTGTCTAATTTTGCAAAAGAGACATATTAATAACGTCCCTGCTGCGCTTTGTTGTGTCCTGACAATCTGCTTTCAGAAATTACAGAGAAAATGTTGGGAAACCCAAATGAACTGGTACCGGTAGCAGTCATCACGGACAATGTGATCCGTAAGCAGCAGCTGAGCTGTTCAGCCAGCCACAGAACAATAACCGCACGCAATAAAAAGCAACCAGGGGACAATATCAGAACCATTCCCTCACCTAACAGTGAATTTAAATTACGCTGGAAATCCATAAAGGATGCCAAGTGTGAATGCAACAAATCTGATTCAATCAGCATTTGGGCTGGAAGATGATATATTATTAGAGATGAGACAAATAATTCTAATAAGATTGGAATATCCTCTTGCAGAATCTTCTGGCGAAACAGAAACCTCAGAATAATTCAAACACCAAGCAATTTCCCCGGGGCCATAGCCTGCGTGGGCAGAATGTGTAGAATAGAGCACAGGAGGTGCCCTGAAGCTGTGGTGACCTTGGCAGCATTATGGGATGCTGTGACCTGATTGAAAGCCCACTGAGTAGCTGGATTGGCATCAGTGGTTTAGGATCAGGCCCTATATGCACAGGGATGAGGAGTTCTCGATGCACAACACATGTTGTGAGGTCTTCCCTCAGCAAGAGGCGTGATGCTGGTTTTGTTTCCCTCTCTTTGTCTCTTTCTTTCAGTGTTTCTGTCTCATTTCTGCCAGGAAATGTTCCTTTGCATGTAGTTTATCTTCCCCTATTGCCCCATGGCACTGAGAGGCTGGCTTGCCTGGTGGTTATGGTGTAATACCTACAGACCCCGGTCGTCGGGATTGAACCTGGGACCTCTGGAGCTAAATGCATGAGCCTCTACTGCATGAGCTAAAAGTCACATGGCGTTAACTACGGCTGTAGCAGACTCATTAATCTCTGTGTGGTCTCGGTGCCACTGGAGGGAACAGAGCACCACACCCAAGAGGTGTGTGGGTTACAATGGCACGGGCTTAAGATGCAGCAGATCTGGGCTCAGTTCCTTGCTCTGCCGCAGACTATTCGTGTGGCTGTTGGCAAGTCACATGATCGCTCTGTGCCTCAGTTCCCCATTTGGAAAATAGTGATAAGAATGCTCCCTTTCCTCCACCCTGTGTCTGTAAGCTGGTTGGGGCAGATGGTCTCTGTTATTGTCTGTACGTGCAGCACCTGGCACAATGAGGCCTGAATATCAGCTACTGTCATATAAATAAATCATAACTCCTGGGCTTGGGTGGGCAGGTGCAGGTTGCCAACAGATAAACAGAAGCATCTTTTGCCAGCGCCAATTTCCTACCTGGCTGCTGACGACCAGGACCGGCTCTAGGCACCAGCAAAGCAAGCACGTGCTTGGGGCAGCACAATTTCAGGGGTGGCATTCCGGCCATCCTTTTTTTTGCTTGGGCAGTTGCGCTCTCGGAGCTCGGGGCAGCAAATTTTTTGCTTGGGGCGGCAAAAAACCTAGAGCCAGCCCTGATTCTAGTGCCCAGCCCAGGATAAAATGGACTTTCAGTTTTACCCCCAGCATTCAGGGAGATTTTTAATTCTTCTACAAAAGCTTCAGAACTTACTATCCTTTGTCCCAGTCACAGCTCTGCTCCCTGTGATCCACCCTCTACTCTAGAACACCATCATCGCCAACGTCACTGTGTTGTGGGTAGCACTTGGCAAGTTCCCAGGCACTGCTGTAATAGAGCTAATAAATAATACTAGTTACAGATGGTCACAGAGCATTTAGACCTGCGCCCGACGTGCTGCGAAGTCCGTGGATGCACACTGGCCACCTGATATAACTCCAGCGAGTCTTTGAATCCCTTTTCTTCTCCTCTTCCATCTATTTCTGCTAAAGCCCTTTCAGTATCGGAGTTGTCTGTGAAAATAATTAGAAGTTAAGTGTAAATCTACAGTGTGTATTTCATGGCATTAAAATGAATGACATTACTTCTCCCCTCACTTGGCTTTTAATACAGCAGTTTTATTAAATGATCACAGCTTTTCATTATGGTAATGGGCATTATTTCTGATTGACTACTGAGGTGCTGCAGTCACTCATCTGAGATTATCCTCAAAGATGGATAATTTTACACCTATTGAAAAGACAGTATTTTTGTTGCTTTGCTGCTGTCAGAGGAGGCTAAATTATCTATTTGTATTGTAATCTAATGCGAATGGATGGATGGAATTATTACTGGACTGATGTACAGAGAAGGCAGCTAACGGTGAGTTTCATATTCTATCACCATTGTTAACTGGGAAACCCATAGATCAGATGCTTGCACTGGGGACTACAATATGTACTGGGGAATCAGTCACTGGATATCCACCGAGAAGTGGACAGGAGAGCGTTCAATAATTCTGACCCCCACTGACCTCCGTGTGCTTTGAGTCAGGCCCTTGCTCCCAATCTCAGCATCATTTACATCAGTACTGGTGCAACAGGTGTCCCACCAGAGCAGGACTAGAGGGTCATAATGGTGCCTTCTAGCCTTAAAATGTATGAGTCGATGAACAAAGGATTGCTATGCCTTCCTGGAACGCCGTCCCATCTAATCCAGTATCCTTCCTCCAACAGTCGCCCTCACCAGGAAGGTACAAGACCTCTTGCAGGAGTGGTTATGGGATAACCTGTCCCCAGGGAAAGCTTCTTCCTTAACACACAACAGTTAGAGGTTGATTTATGCCCATTAACATGAGTTTTTATATCCCGTCTAACACTTGTTTACTGTTTTTTAATCCTCATTGTTATCATTATCCATGGAACTGTTTAAACCTTTTTTGAATCATTCTAAATTCTTGGCCTCAAAGATATCATGTGTCAAAGAGTTCCACGGGCCAATTCTTAATGATAAATATCTGTACAGGACCCTAGTGTGTTATTGCTGCCAGCCTCCCATGGTCAGGGAGGCCTACTGTATCTGGAAGGTACGGGGTCCTTGTATTCATGAAGGTGCAGTTTGGAGAAACCTAGTTAGCAAGGGAGTCAGAAGAGGCCTGGTTGATTCTGGTTTATAGAACTGAGGCTTAGGACTGGGAAGAGAAAAAAACGTGTGGAAAAAAGTGTCACTTGCATGAAAAAGGCCACATACCATAGCCATTCACCCCCCTACCCCCCGCCTCAGAATCTAATCCAGCTTCAGTGTATTTCCAGGGTTATACAGAGAGACTTTCCTTTTTTCCTCTCATATAGATATATATTTAACTTAGGGTTACCATATTTTAATACAACAAAAAGAGGACACTCCCCGGGGCCTCGGCCCCGCCCCAAGTCCACCCCTTCCCCAAAGTCCCTGCCACAACTCTGCCCCCTCCCCTGAATGCTCTGCCCCCCCTTCTCCTCCCCCTCCCCTGCTTCCCACTAATCAAATGTTCGCGGGAAGCCTGAAACAGGCAGGCAGCAGGTAAGTTGTGGCGGTGGCGGGGGGTGGGGGCGCGAGGCGGCGCGGCCCAGTCCGGCCCCCCCGGCCGAGCGGCTCCCTCCGGTGGCTGGACCCGGCCAAGAGGCTCTGGCCCCGGCGACTCCAGCTCGGCTCGGGCCCTGGGGCACCGGCCCCGGCCGAGCGGCGCTGGCCGGCAGTCGAGCACCCTCAGCCCCGGTCCCAGCGGCTCCGACTCGGCTTGGCTTGGGCCCCAGTTCCGGCCGAGCGGCTCAGGCCCGGCCCTAGCCAAGCACCACCAGCCCCAGCGGCTCCAGCCCGGACCCAAGCCCCATGACCCCTCCCTATTTTCCGGGACATGTCCGACTTTTTGGAATTTCCTCCCGGATGGAGATTTGAGGACCAAAAAGCCAGACATGTCCAGGAAAATCCGGACGTATGGTAACCCTAATTTAACTACAGTGAGGGTTACACCAGGCTGAGTGGCATAACCACGACTCTTCTAGTAAACCTTAGTTGCATGCAAAGATTAATCATTTGGTATTGACACAGCTGGACAACTGCTCATTCATTTCTGCAATGTGTTGTGTGTGGTGTTACAACCCTTTTCCCTTTGCATATACATTTTTTTGTGCTGCTTTAGGCAGTTTAATGAATTCAGGCCATTCGGGAGAAATACAAGTGTATTAACACTGCATCTAAAAAATTAGAAGAAGAATCAAGCAAATTTCTTTTTATTGACTTTTAGTGAGCCATTTAATCCAAACATCTCATTATCTGCAATATAAATATGCTATATAGTGGGTATTGCAATAAGAACAATTAGCTTTGCAATTAGCATGAGAATGAGCTTTCTGTGGCTGCATCCAAGAGGCAAGAGGCGTATTAGAAATGTGTCCTGTCGTGGGGGAAAAATAGCATTTCAGTTGGGTAGATTGATACAGTTTGACTTTAAGCACCAATAATATTTCTTCTATCAATCAAGCTTCCCACACCAGCTAAGGAAGGGGTTTAGCTTTTCCTGAAGAACTGATTTTTCTTCTCATTGGCATGGCATTGATTATAATAACTGTGGGAAATCAAACAGGTAGAGTACTAATGGAATGGGCTAATTGCTGCAGGACTCCATGACGTACATAACAAATCTAGTTAAAGGTTGGAGCTCCATATGGACTCTGCAGCGCTCAAAAGGGACCAGCTGGGAGCCCGCTGGAGAGGCCTCGTTTCATGCTGACTGCTGCCCACCAAGCCTGGCCATCTGGAAGCAAACAGTGCCCTGGGGAGCTTCGCGTATGAGGCCAAGGCAGTGGTGAACAAACGGCAACGCTTCCCTGCCCTGGCCCCAGGAGAAGCTGGTGTCACCCACACCCACTCCAGTGGTGCCTGGCCTACAAAGAGAGGTCAATGAGCCTGCTGGGTCTTTTAGCTCAGGCATAGAGGCTTGTGCTGCTAGATCCGTTCTTGCATTTCCAGCGCCCCAGCTCCCACTAGGTAGAGAAATTGTTAATACATCAAAAGTGCAGCATCTCACTTCACCGCCAGGCCTGGCTCTTGGGCTAGAGAGGGGCTTGCTGTGCTGTCACCTAATGCTCCATCTTCAGCCACCTTCTGCTATACCCAGCAGAGCCAACGGCCACGGAAACCTGCTTCTGGTGCAGATCCCTTCCTCCAGGGACTCTGTGGTCAGTCTGAGACTCTGGGCCAGATTCACAAAGGGATTTAGGTGCCTAACGATGCAGATAGATGCCCAGAGCAATTTACAAAAACATGTCAGTGAGCCAGGCGCCGAACGCCCATTGACTGTCCATTGAGTTAAGTCCCACTTTTATAAACGCATCTGAACAGGTCAGGTGCCTAAGTGGTGCCTTTGTCTTATGCTGGCCTGTCTGGGCAGGGTGAATTTGGGAAGAAAAGTATCATAATAGAACCAGAAAATATCCAATTTGTATGGAAAATGCAAATCATTCCACCACTAATAAAAAATGGAACCTATAAATTAAACATGTTCAACAATAGACTTGACTTTGTTCCTTGCATATTTTAGAGCAGTGATATTCAGACCTCAGTGGTTCAGAAACCAAATTAGTGATCAACAGTGCCCAAAAGAACCACAATAGTGTGAATTCATTGTTTCATTTACAATATATATATAATTTTTCTCACAGCAAAATGACTGACCAAGTATTCTACAATTGGTTAATAACATAGTAAAAGCATCCTGATTGATTAATAACTTAGACTGGTTAATCTTTAAATCACACAATATCATGTGCTGCAAAGAGCCGCAGGAGACGTGTTTAAAAGCCACTTGCAGACGGCGAGCCTCAATCTGAGTATTAGAGGGTTTACTAGAGCTAACGGCTGAGTATTTTTGGTCATTTTCCTACTTCAAGCTCCAGAATGATCTCAGAGTCCCAACGTCCAACAGCTGAGCTAGGGAAGGGCTGTCACGGCAGTGAGATTACTAAAGGCAAAGGGCTGGCACAGATGTTCTGCAACTGGAAACCTCTGTGTCAAAACTAAAAGCATCTCTGAAAATTTTTGGGCTTGTTTCTCAGTGACTATTAATCGTGGGATTCTGCTGAGGCACACAACGAAATTATTTTCCATCACCTGCTTACTGATCATCTGCCTCCACTTGGACTTTTAGTAGCTTAGCAATCTGAAGACAGCCAGGGTTGCCATCTCAGGCTATTGAATAAATAATAACCATCCCAAAATTTCAGCATTTAGGTCTTATTTAAATCTCCTAGCCCACAAGACTAACGTCAATTTTATGATGCGCCATTATAGCCTCCCAGTGCATCCTGCCTGCCAAACAATATGTTCCATGAAAACTGATATAATCTGCTTGTTATCTACAACACAGCCTCGTAGCAACTCTTCATTGATTTTCTGCAAAACCACAATAAAAATCTTCCTCTGTTCCCCCTTTTACCTTTTTATGATTCTGAAGGGTTGCTTTCTGCTCATCTGTCATTTCTTGCCCACGTGCATCATTCTTGGTTATTTTATAATATTAAAAAACAACTATTGATTTGTACCACCACATGAACGGTGAACAGCTGGGGAGGGCGGGGGGGACACCATCATCAGTTATTTGAACAGAGGATTTAGTAGCTGCATTCCACAGAGCAGAGGAGCCAATGTTAAAAGAACTCCACTTAGAAATACAGAGGAAGCTCTTCAGGTCTGAAAGTGCAGGATCCTAATTTTGGGTTTCACTTTCACTGAACATTTTCACCCAACTGGCCAATATTTTTCAATTTACAGCACCTGAAAAGTGAAACGATTGCCTGCAGAAATTTCCGTTTTTATTAAAAAGCCATTTTTAATCCTAAAAAAAAAAATCAACTGAAATATTTTGAACAGCTCTAATCTGGCCCCTAACACCATGGTATTTGAGCACTCCCGGGAATTAATTATTTCAGCCTCACAACACTTCCGTGGGGAAGGATACATTTTACAGAGGGGGAGCTGAAGCACAGACCGGTAAGTGCAGATCAACATTCCAGACCCCATCCATCAAAGCACATGCTTAACTTTAAGCATACACATAGTCCCATTAGCCAGCGGGTAGGGTCCTGTGCTGATCACAGGAAAGTTATGATCCCTGAGGTACACACTATTTCTTTGGGTTAACAAGGCAGTTGGTGGAATTTTATATACTGAAAAGGAGGAGTAAAGGGTTGTAACTCTCCTCTTTAAAGGCAATTAATAGCATCACATTTCTCACGAGTTAAAATACAGGAGCAAACATGTGTTTCAGTGTTTTTAGTGCTTGTGTAATTAAAAACTAAGCTTTCCAGGTGGCAACATAAATAATCCCTGCCTGACGATCAAATGATATTTAAGTAACGAAACAGGAATTAAGGGCCAGATCCGAAAGCCGTTGGAAGTAAATTGTACAACTTGACTGCAATGGAGTTTGGGTCAGACCCTGACTGTCCCAGAAGTGTGAAGTCTGCACCTGCTGGAGCAAAGTGGCTGAGATGGCAGAGAGGGTATCTACACTGTGGTTAAACACCAGCAGCTGGCCCGTGTCCGCGGACTCGGGCTCGTGGGGCTCAGACTGCCGGGCTGCAAACGTTGGGGCTTGGGCTGGAGCCCAGGCTCTGAGACCTAGTGAGTGGGGAGAGTCCCAGGGCCCGGGCTCGGAACATCTACACCACAGTTTTACAACAGTCCAAGCCCCGTGAGCGTGAATCAGCTGACAAGGGCCAGCTGCAGGTATTTAATTGCAATGTAGACACCCAAAGACAGCGGGCGTCAGTTCTATCTTGCCCTCTGCACACATGGTAGCTTTGGCTTGAGATGATTTGGCTGCTGCCCAGGAATGTGAGCCTGTCACTTTAGTAGGTTTCCCACATGTCGTTACACCCTCTGACCTCTTTTCCTCAGAGCCACTGGTCAAGTATTCGACTGCCAGCACAGATGGGTGCCACTGGGACCGGGGAAACATGTAGCAGCATTGCCATTATGGAGAACCAGAGCAGGTATTTGCAACAGGACACTCCTCTGACACAGTCTGTGATGGGGCCCTGATAAAGCTGGGATCTTGTGAGAGACACCTGTGCCGTGTTGCTGCACGTGCTGGCATAGGAGCACATGGATCGAGGGGAACATTACAACACACGGCAGGTGCACCGGGGCTTTGTGAAGGGAGGAGTTCCCGGTCTACACTGTCATTCCAAGAGGCCACCTCCGTGTTGCACATCTTTGGGTAAGGCCATGTGGCGGCACCACCCCTCTTTAGAGACAGTGACATGAGCCAGTCATTTGTGTCACCACTAGCGAGGATCCAGGGTCCAGAGAATTCCACGTCACTTTCCGTTACTGAATGCACACCTGGCAGGAACTCGGGTACATCAGGGCAATGAGGGCAGTATAGGAACCGGGATAGAAGAGAGGCAGTAAAAAAAAACTCCTTTCTCCTTGCAAGGCCCTCACCTAACTGTCTGCGGCAGGTGGGCTAAGGCCACAGACCCGTCCTGCTACTACACAGAGCTTCAGAGACGCAATAGCCACAATGTGTGAGAATAAAAAAGTTGAGTCAGAGGAGACGCCAAACAAAGGGGCGCATCCAAAGGGGCCAGCAGCGTCACCTCCTTTCTTTACATGCCAACAGTTTGGTTTTCCTTTGCCAGTGTCTCCATAGCAATCAGTCAGTACCTGCTCCCTGCTGCTCGCTGCAGACAGAGGGCTTTCTGTAATGGGTGAGGAGAGGATTTTGTTTGTATTTTTTCCCTCCTTGCTGAGTTTCTCTGATTTATTAGTGATTTCTAATTCCCATTCAGACTAAGGGGTTTTTTTTTCACCACTGGAAAGGCCCATTGAATATTTAATTCTGCTTATTAACTTGCCAGAAGGAGTCATTGTTCAACTGAATATGTCAGTCCAAGGAGGGACTGGCTCACAGAGGAGCTCCTTATTAAGGTTGGTTTGCTTGCCCTTCTCTCCAGCCCCTAGCCATAAATCTGGTGTCTCTGCGTAGAGCCTCATCGTTAGTCTTTGCATCTGCAGCTCTCATGGCAAATGCTCCCTGCCAATTAGCAGCTCGAATTCCTCAGCTGTTGTAACCCGGGTGACACTCCCAATCCCTGAACAGTGAAGGAGTGTGCAAACAGAACGGGGCTGTTTGCTTTGTTCCACTGCTGCTGAACCTGGAGATAATTAGCTAACAAATAGACTATCAGAAGTTATCAGTTCTAATCTGCAGAGGCAATTTTTTGTGTGTATTTTTTTTTACAATAATTGGTGGTTTTATTTAATTAAGCAGCTTGTCTAATATTGTGGCAACACAAATGTGCACAGTGTAAACCAAACTGTCAGGCACAATGCAATTAGCTGCTTCTCCTCTGTCTCTCGTCTCTTAGGGGCATTGGCAGCATTCATTTCATCGCAGGGTATTAAATATGATCGAACTAAGAGCAATGGGGAGTTAACAGAACATGAAGGAGGAATTAGCTCTTCGCTGAGGCAGGCCTATAAATCGACGGCTGGGTTTCTGTTGTCTCTGAAATGTCACGTCATGGTGAGACAGTCTGAGCACGGTTTTCTCTGGGCTGTCACTCTGGAAGGCAAGGAAAGAACTGCATCGGTTTTTTAATTCTTCTTTAACGTGAATTTCCGTGCTGTCGTCTATCCCAGAACCAGGTGTTGCACTGGAAGATTGGGGTGGCCTCTTGGAATGACAGTGCAGGCCGGGAACTCTGCCTTTCCCGTACCAGAGTGCACCTACCATATGTTATGCCACAGTCGATCCATGTGCTCCGTTGCCAGCACGTGCAGCAACATGGCACTGGGGTCTCTCACACGATTTATCAGGGCCCCATCACAGACTGAGCCAGAGGACTGTCCTGTGGCAAATGTCCGCTCTGTTTCTCCATAATGTTTCTACCCCACTGACCCAGTGGGAAAGGACCCCGTCCTTTTATTGCTAATCCCCCTAAGCCAGGCAGGCAGTTTAGCAATTGCATTTCATATGTGAGCAAGGGAATGTTTTATTTAGCCACAGATTCAGGTGAAACGTGGTGAGTGTTTTGTATCCCAGGGTCAGATTCCCAGCTGATGCAAATACACACAGCTCCACTGAAGCCTGAATGAATGCCAGTTTACATCGGCTGAAGCTCTGGTCCTCAGTGGAGGCTACATTGGGAGGCAGAGAAAGTGATAACAAGTGACACTGGAGTGGGATGTCATATATATTACAAACTGTCTGTGATTAAACCAGTATTTATATTAATGAATTCCTCTAGACTGGGTAAGTGCCATCCCAGATAACACATGCATTTTGCTATGTGAGCCAGAGTGAAAGGCTGACTCAACGCCAGCTCTCTTCCTTTTATGACAAGTTAAATCTCGGACAATATTCTAAAGGTAATTTGGTATAACAATTGAGCACATTTCCCTTTGATAAATGCCTGTTTGCCTTTAATCTGTAACAAGATGATGAAACTTAAAGGAAATGTTCAGCTGTTGGGGAAGTGCTCTCTTAAGACATTTCTCGATTTTTGAATTCTTGTAGCACTTGCTGAATTATTTTCCAGGGATTCCGCTCCAGCTCCCAGTGCTTTCAGTTTTTTCTCTCTTTCCCATTTTGTAACATAGGAGGATGAATATTTTACATTCAGGAATTATGTGTGTGCCTTGGATTTAGATGCTCTCAGATGTCACTTGCCACTTCTCTTGTTATGTATAACCACATTCAGTGCATAAGCTGAGGCATTCACTCCGAGATCCATGGAGCCAGATCACTGCACATCACAAAGTAAAGTGTTAAAAAGTCCCTGCCTGCCCACCTCTACAGAAAGGCCATGATCCCGGGGGGCAGATTAAGCACTGGAGTAATTTCACCCCAATTCAGCAAAGCACAAGCTTTCAGTCCCATTGAAACCAAGTAGATTTAAGCATGTGGTGGTGGTGTCCCAGCAGTGTCTCTGCCACCCATTCCGCATCATCTGCTTTGGAGATCTAACACTGCTGGCGTTACGCCAGACGAGTGACGAAGTCTCCTCCCACATAGCAGAGGAGCTTTCATGTGGCTACTGCACTCCGGCAGCCCCCAGCTGTTGGAATTGCCCCTTCAGGCTTCTGCCGCTGTGCACCATGATAGCAGCCCCGAGACTGCTCTGTGTTGCAACAGAGGAATCAGGATTGGGGAATGAACAGTAACTTTTTCCTCCCCCAGCCCAATCTTCAGGTCCTGTGCTGAGTAGAACTTGGACAGGGCCTATGATAGTTGCCCTAAATGTCTGCTCCTGTCATTAGCAGGGATTGAGAGACAGCAAACGCTCCTGCACTTTTAAAAGATTAATCAGTTCCCCACCCCCCCAAAGGTCAACAAAAGCACAATGCCTGATTGGCTGAGACCCCTCTCCAATATCCAGTCGGACTGTGTCATGAGTGAGCTGGGTTAGCACCCAAACCTTGCCTCATCCCACCCCTCCCCTCCCCCCACATCTCCCATTACATCTCGCGCCCATGGCCCGGGGCGGGAGGGCAGCCAGTTCTCACAGCCGCCTCCGGGGGTTGGGGATGGGGAGGATGAAAACCTGCTGAGCTCAGCTGTGCTACAGCCACCCGGACGTTGAGATTCAGCGACTTGCTTCTTTCTGTAACACCGCTCCAGAGAAAGGGCTCCGCGGGGCGAGGCCCCAGATGTGCCCGGCATGCCAGTCTCTGGCCGTACCCAGGGCAGGGGCTGAGTGGTAGCAGCTCAGAGACATTAATGCAAGCTTAAGCCCCCCCCGATACTGTGCTTTGACAAACCCATTCAGCTCCCATATTGCTCCTTCATGGCTGATGGGCTCCATCAAAGAGAATTCAATCTTCATAACCCGAAAGAGAGTGTTTTCCTTTGAAGTATCGTTTATTTGTAGATCTGATTTATTGTTTTCCCTGCCACGGCCCCCAAGGAATCTCACTGCATTTGTTCTAAGGCAGCGAAAATAGAATCATGCTGATGGATTCTGGAGATACAGCCACTTTGAAACCAAGGGCTGGGCTGGGCTGGGATCTTCCTTGTCGTTTGTATCTTTCTGTATCAGAATCACTTCCCCACCTTCTGAGTGGAAACATGGCAGGGTGGAGGAAGGGGGCTGATATTGACCGCAGCCATATCCTGTGTAACAAACAGACATGAGGGAGGAGGAGGAGAAGGGGCCAGAAGAAGGTCATGAGGAAGTTAAAAAGAGCTGGAGGATTCCCTTGGCTCCGCTGTAGCTGAGGAGAAGAAACCCCTCTCCACTGGCTGCAAACTCCGGAGCACATCTGTAAGCCGCCACCTTGCGGGGGGTGGAAATTCACAGAGCAGCTTCTTGGGGCCCCAATCCCCTGGGGAGCAACTGTTCTCCGAGGCAGCATTTTCATTCACATCACTGCAGTACTTCGGGACGCCAGCCGATGAGCTCGGTTGTGCCAGGAGCTGCACAGACTCTGCCGGTGAGTTTTTCATGGCAGGGACTGTCTCTCACTCTAACAGACCAGCCAGACCAAGGGAGGGAGAAAGGAGGGCTTATGATTCCCATTTTACAGAGGGGAAACTGAGGCAAGCAGAGACGATGGGATTTGCCCCAGGTCACGCAGGGAATCTGCAGCAGAGCTGGGAACTGGATTCTGAGCTCTGCAAACCTTCTTGTTCGGAAAGCCCCGGCCTCCTGGAGCAGAGGGAGGATTCTGGGTGACCTCTCCCCAGTCACGCAATGGAGGGTGGCTCTGAGTGGCTATGATTTTCAGTGGCAAATGGGCTTGTCTGGCCCCCATCCCAAGCAGGAAACTGAGTCTATGAGACTAGGCCCCAGGAAGGCAGGATCTCTGGGCCCTGAAGGATCCTTTGGAAGAAGGCAAATTCTGTGGGACAAAAGCCAGGCAGAAAGCAGGCCCTGTGAGCTCCCCAACTAAGGTCAGGGCTCTGTGTTTCCCCAGGAAGAGCTGATAGCATCTTTAGGCACCTACACCAGTGCATAGTCTGGAGAAGCAGGTATTCGAGGGACTCCCCACTTACAGCACCCCTTTGCTGTGTGATCTGGGGCTCGGCAAGTCCCCGCTCTGTGCCGCACTTTCCCTGGGTGTAGGAGGGGGATAATCACACCCTAAAGCACAAGGAGAGCCTCAGATGGAAGGTGCTGCTGCAGAAGCAGTGACTTAGTCAGTAATTGCCGGGCCATGTGCTGCTGCGAAGGGCCCACAGGGACATGCTGTCAGGTCCCAGGAGCAGGGATTTTTTCCCCTAGTTTCCCCTCCCAGTTGTGCTGGGGCTTTCGTCCACCAGGAGGCAAAGATGCAGCGAGGAGAAAAGTCCCTTTGCATTTCTGAGTGTAATTAAATAATCAGGCTCTGTTTGCTGTCATCGCTACTGATCATAAAGCATTCGTTTGCACTGACCCTTTAATAAGTGGCTGATGCCAAAGACAAGGGAGTTGTAGGCTTGGAGATTACCAGTTTAAAGTCAACTCATTACCTTAAATTAGCATCAAACTATGCGGGCTCGTAAACTGAGCTTGCACGTATGGAAAAACCATGATCTGAGGGGGCACTTATTCAGGTCTAAATGTAGCTCATATCGTGTGTCTCCAGTGAGGCCTAAGCTGGGGGGTCAGAGCACATTCAGGAGGATTTCTTCTCTGCAGCTAACAATGATCATTCTATTAAGTAAAGCGGAAAAAGCTCTGTAGTGACTCAGTCCTGATGGGAAGATATTCTGCACTCTGCAGCCCCCAGGCATGGTGGATCCTAATGTCCTTGTGTTCAGCTCGCGAGGGTCACGCAGGCTCCGTGGGCTGGACTCTCCTCTCCCTTGTGCCATCACTTTACACTCCTGCAAAGCCGTGTGACGCTATGCCCATTTTGTACAGATGGAACTGACGAGGTGAGGTGTCGGGCAGTGCAGAATTGGGCCTGGGCCAACGCCTAAGCACTGTTGAACAGTGTGGCTTTTCACTGCTTTTCGAGCGATCTGCCAATCCCCATGCTGTCCCACACATGTTTCTGTGAATTCTGAGCACGACAGGGGCTCTCATGTGTTGTAGGGTTACCATATTTTGTGCCTCTCAAAGGAGGACACTCCACGGGGCCCCGGCCCCGCCCCAACTCTGCCCCCTCCACCAAGGTCTCCGCCCCCTCCCCTGCTTCCCGCGAACATTTGAGTCGCGGGAAGCCTGAAGCAGGTAAGGGGGAGTGTGGGGGGAGGAGGCGCGGCCCAGGCTGGCCCCGGCCCTGGGGTGCCGGCCCCGGGCCCGGCCCCCAGCCGACCACCCCCGGCCCGCCCAGCACTGCGGTCCCCGGCCCGTCCCCCAGGCCCCCGGCACCGCACCGCCGGTCCCCAGCCCGGCCCCCGGCACCGCCGGCCCGTCCCCCGAGCCCCCGGCCCAGCCCGGCCCCACCGGCGCCCCCGAGCCCCCGGCCCCGCCGGCCCGGCCCCCAAGCCCCCGGCCCGGCCCCCCCCCGATTTTCCTGGACATGTCCGGCTTTTTGGGCTTTCCCTCCGGATGGGGATTTGGAGCCCAAAAAGCCGGACATGTCCGGGAAAATCCGGATGTATGGTAACCCTAAGTTGTAACTGGCACGTTACACACACCTCTAGCCATAACACAAGCCCATCTATCTGCTGAGGATCCCAGAACAGTGAACGTTCCCCCTTTTCAGCTAAGCAAGAATTCTCAAGGAGCTTGTCAAAGGCCAGTGAGGTACCACCTCCTCTTCCCTTTGAAAATCTCCCCCCATGCCTCTAACAGACGTGAAGGAGATCCAGACTCATTATAAAATGCCTGAGTTCCCTGGGAAGAATTGTGAGCTCTGTCATTCCAGCGAGCTGCCATGTGTCACAAGCCAGGTGATGAGGGAGGCGGGCGCCCTGCTTTTAAAAGCTTTGATGATGCATTTATTAGATGTCACCAACAGGGAGTAGAGTGGGGGATGGGCAGGTTCTTGGTGGGCCTAAACAAACCAACAAAATCTGTTGCAAACTTAAAACATGAGAGGACTGAGTTGTTGATGAGGGCGGTGGCTTGTGCACCCCATGCTCCGGGGGGAACATGTATGAATAAATTATCCTAACCACAGAGTACAGTGGAAATGTCAGAAACAATTTCTGAAGCTGATGGCTGTGAAATTTCAATTATGTCACTGAAGGGTGTTAGAAGAAATCAGGCCACTGCGATACACACAGCTGCGCTGCCACATTTAATGCAGGAGGGGCTGGAAAGGGACTGGCGTCTGAGCGCGGGGGGAAAGAGCGAGCTCTACATTCCAGGGGTGGAATGTAGGAGTACGTGGCACTGAATCGACAGCAGGTATCCAGATAGCTAAGGGGCACCATGGTCTCCAAATGCCCAGCTCCTGACCTGCTTCGCCCCTTCAGTGGGCAGCCTTCTGTGCTGGGCAGAGAAGCCCATGCTCCTGGTGGCCTCAATTATCCGTGGGCCCTCCCGCAGCCTTGGGTATCAGGTACAGATGGATGCGAGTGGGGATGTACTGGCCAGCCACACACAGTGCCCGGGAAGCAGCTGGCACTTAGAGACGCCTGCTCAGTGCCCAGACTCTCCCTGGACAGATTGGGCGGGGCTAGTGATGGATCCAGGCTGTCTCCTGCCCGGGAGAAACCCTGCCCTGGGGCAGGGGCTGAACATTTAACCAATTCAACTCAGCTCTTTAGCAGAGCTGGGTGGAATTTTTTGACTAAAACTTTTTTAGGTGAAAAATGCAGATTTAGTGACACCAAAACATTTCACGAATTTGTGCCAATTGGTTCGGCTGGAAAACTGAAAACATCAAAATGTTTTGTTTTGATATTTTGAAATGAAATGTTTCAATTTTTTCCATTCAAAATGACTTTTCATTTAGAAATTTCATTTACTTTTGTTTAAAAATAATTTTAAAATGTGCTGGAAATTGAAAGAAAATGTTTCATTCAGCCTGAAATGATTTTTTTAAATTTTACAATCACCAAAAGATTTGAAAAATGTTTTTTTCATTAGGACTTTAAATCAACTTTTTTTCCAATGAACCAAAATATCCATTGTTCGCCCTGCTCTGCTCTTTAGGCTGTTTGGAGAAAAATATTCATTGCGGGAATAAATGGTTTCCCTGCGTATACAGCATCTGGCACAGGGGGGCCCTGGCCTAGGATAATATAATAATAAATAAGAATGATCCTAACTTCACGCCTGGGAAAGCTCATCCCAGCTGGACAAAAAAGAACAGGGGAAGCAACAATTTCATTCACACAGATCCAGTCCCAGCAGCACTTTTCCAGTTGGAAAGATGGGGGTGGGGGGACAAAAGGGAGAGAAAGGAAGGGAAAAGAGACACCCCCCCCCCAAATCACAATGTACATTTTTTTCAATGTAAAAAAAGCTCCAAACCTGAGGACAGATTTGTTTTGCTGTCCCCACCCCCCCAAAAAAGAAGTGCAATATTTTTGTGAAAATGTTTTGCATCTGAATAATCTATTTTTAATTATCACAAATATTTTCATGTGGCCCCGGTTGGGGCATCTCAAGGGTAGATGTGCAGCAGGGCGTGTGCGGTGAGGCAGCTTGTGGAATTCCCAGAGCCCCGCAGCGGTTCCAAGGGGGCACTACACTCCTGCGGGGGGGAGAGAGGCTAGGTAGCTAACAGGCCAACACAGGGAATTCCTTCATCCTCTTTGCTCGGGTACAATCCAGCCCGTCGCTCAGCATCAGCATTCAGCTGTATTTATATTTGCACAAAAGAGGGAAATGACTTTGCTGCAGGGATCAGTTCTTCAACCTGACGTTCGTAACGCCATTGTAAATATATGTCCTGGCCCTCTCCGGTTGTTTTAGGTTTCACACTTGAAGGAACATGATATTAAAGAAAGCAACTGTCCAGACTGCATTCAAATCAGATGCTACCCAGATAGCTCTGAGTTAACTCGAGTGTTTTTCTTTTCTCCCAGAGAGACAACATACGCACGGCACTGCTTGGCTCGTCTCTGCCCAAAGGGTAGGTTTTTGCCCTGAGATCGCTTTCTCCGTGATACTTACCCCAGTGTAACACCCTGGAGGAAATAAGGCACCGTAGTTCTTGCTGTGCTGTCGTTCAGGGAAGTCAGCCCTAGGGAGAGGACAGTTCTCGCCAGGTGAGGGACACCTGTGCCTCGTCTGTGCTAGGTTTTTACATTGAGTGCGCTCTCGTGTGAGCACCCTTTTTTCTGCAGTGAAGACGAGCTCTCAGATGACTAGCTGCCTGTAGGAACGGACCAGTCCAATTAGCTCATGGAAAATTGCTTGGCCTAAATGAGCCCATCAATATTAGGGGCACAATCCTCTATTCCTAGGCATTATTTGGACCTAATCCAAAGCCCAGTGGAGTTGATGAAAAGGTGGTCAGTGATTTCACTGGGCTCTGCGTCAGACCAAGGCCCTTTCTAAACACGAGGCTTTATTGTTCGTAATTGTAAATGTTTTTAAAGTCTGTTAGAAATAGAAAAAATGGGCGAAATTCAGGGTTAATATCAGCAAAAAATAAGAGTCAAATCAGCTTTGAGACCGTTATGATTGTATTGGGCGCCCCCAACCCCCACCCCGAGGCAGGCCTGCGGCTGGGGTGAGCTTTGCACTGCAGCCGCACCCCTGGATCTGGCCCTGCATGGTTCATTCTGTTATCTCCCACCTTGTGAGTGCCTAGGCCAGGATTAATGATGCTGCCGGGTCAGACTTAGCACTCAAGGGCAGGGAGCTGTCTGCCCAACCCGCCGCATTCCTTGGCCTGCTGACGTGACCTCGGGGGGCTTTGCCAACCTCTGCCACTACCTGTCACCAAACGGTACTTACAGTTCTGATGGCAGCACCGCTCCATAACTAACCATGTCTCCCTTCAAATAATGCCCAGTTCCATGGGATTCCCTGGCTAATCCCATAGCACGAGTAGAATCTGCAGCTCTGGGGCACGGGCGGGAATTCTGCCTCTCCCAGCTAGTGGCAGTGCGGCTTCACAACAGAACCCTTCGTCGTTTTCTCCTCCTGTGTCTCAGCAAATGTCTCTCTCCCCTTCTGTACCACCCCGGATTCTGGTGTATTCGGGTAAGGCCCAGCCCATCGGTCCCAGCTGCTCTCACATTGGGAGGGGGCTGTCAGCTCCAACACAGATCCCAGGGAGACCCTGGGCGCTAAGGTCTGGCCAGTGCCCAGACAAGCTGAGAGGTGGCGAAGTCTCCATATCATTGCTTCCAGGGTAGCTCTGCTTACCAATAGCCTGTGTCAGCTCCTCGGCCTGGCACTGCAAGGCACCCTCTCCAGGCACTGAGCACTCAATGTCCAAGCGCTTCATGGATTAAACTGAAATGACATCTGTGAAGTGGCAGACGGTGATGGTGGGGTGTGCGGCACGTGTCCCTGAGCAACGCTCCCCGGCCCGCCGGCTGCAGGGCTGGCGTTCTGCACAGCAGAGATGGTCACACCCAGGCTGGGAGCGGAGCCACAGCAGCTGTTGCACAAGCGTTGCTGTACCCACCAGCGTGAGCTCCCGGTGCACAGCTGAAAAGAGTCTGCTGCTCACCGCTGCCTGCTGCCCCACTGTCTCCTCGGCCCTGGCCGCTGACCTGGGCCATGAGAGAGTTTGCTTTAACCCCCACTAGTCGTTGGACAAGCACTGGGGCCCTTTCCTTTCAGCCCCCCCTGTGGACAGGTAATTTCATAACTGCCCACTGCTGCGTTTCTTGCACCCTTCCCTGAAGCAACTGGTTCAGGCAACTTTTGGAGATGGGAGCCCAGGCTTGATGGACCCCTGTTCTGACAGCTTCATCTTCTCTCTTCTACCGCGACGTGTTTCTGCCTGGGGAGGAGAGAGCTCCATGCCAGCCACCGGTGCTGGGCCTGCACTCTGCAGAAACAAAGGACCTCGGTCTCCTGGACCGCGACTCCAGCACAGAGACATTTGCACCAGCCAGTCCCAACAGGTAACAAGAGCAGCGTGGCAAACTGCAGTGCTCCCGGGAGCCAACTTCCCCTCCCGTCCCCGGTGCACCCCTCCCCCACAGCAATGTTACGAGCTTGTCCCATTAATTATGGCATTTAATTAGATAAAGAATATTCATATTTCATTAATGACTCCGCCGTTCGTTCCGCATTTAGCTCCTCGTGCTTTAATTACGCAGCTTTCTAAAATGGCACACAGCTCGCTCGTTTGCTTCCTCCTAATGAACAGCCACTTAGAATTTTAAAAAGTGGAGGATATCTTTCCGAGTTAATTACCTTGAAATTAGCTTAATCACAGCTAATTTAAACTTATCTAAACAACAGCACGAGGAACTCCAGGAAAATTTGGGTTCGACCTTATTCTGCTCTTTGCATTCGCTGGCAGAGCAACCGCGGAGCTGTGGGGATTTTGTTTGGGTGAGGGGACCCCAGGAGCACTGTGTGACAGACGGACAGACAGCCATCTGTCCCCTGTCCTGAGCCATACTGGGGACTGGCAAATGTTTAAAACCAAAGTGCTCTTGCCTTTGACTGACTGGGTCATTCAAACCTGAGTTCGTTTCCTTTCAAGCAAAGGGAGGCAGCGTTCCCTAGCGGACAGAGCACAGGGCTGGGTTCTGTTCCCAGCTCCACCACTGGCCTGCTGAGTAACTTTTGCCAAGCTAATTCACCTCCCTGTGCCTCCATTTCCCCAGCTCTGAAATGGGGATCATGATGTTTGCCTGCTTTGTAAATTGCTTTCAGATCCATGGATAAGAGTGAGCATTTGGACTGGGTTCTGACAGAGACCAGACTGCAGCACTTTCTGGCCTCCTCCAGTTCGTTCTTCCACAGCCTAGACCCCTCCGGGTCATCGCCTCTGCCCCAGCTCCCAAGGATCTCACTCTAGATGTTCCCAGTCCTCATGGTTCTGCGGGGTGTGACTGTCCCAGATGACAGGGGATCCTGCAAGGAGCAGGACCAGGACTCCGGGTTCAACCAGGAATGCGGGGATGTGCTGCCTTATGGACAGGCTGACGTGTCCAGCAGGCCCTGGCAGGTGCCCAAGGCAGAGGGGGAGATGGCGCTGTGCTAGGAAGGGGGCTGATCTGGGGTATTCTGAAATCTCCCTGGAGAGGCTCTTCCCACGAGAGCTGGAGACCACAGCAGCTTGTGCATCCCAATGCAGTGCATGTAACCCTTCTGCTCCAGCCCAGGGCTTGTTCTCTGGTGCGGCCGATACGTGTAGCCGTCCCTCAGGGCCGGAGCCAGCCCAGAAGGAAGGCAGTGCGCAGGGCCCAGCTGGTGCAGAGTGCTGAAAAGGTCTGGATGGGACAGGGTCGACTTTTCTGTCTGAAAACATGCTAATGCCCCATGTTCTCATCTGCCTCTGAGCACAACCAGCCCCCACCTGCCCCCAGTACCTGCTGCCAAGCGCAGGGAGTGCATGTCCCTCCACTGAGGGCATGCACTATCCTCCTAAGAAATGGCAAATGGAGTGACTTCGGCACGTCCGCGCATCTTTATTATTAATCCATCTACAGGACCCTTGGAGGTCGCTCCTGACTTCTGTCTCTCTTGGCCCCTTTCCAGGGCACTGTGGTAATTACAGACGTTGGCATAACCAGTCAGACATCATACAATTTAGACTGTCCCCGCAGCTGTAATTAAGCCTGCCATTCCTCACTGTGTTACCCCCAAGAGCAGACAAGGAGCTGGAATATCCCTGGAAGGCCACGCTCCCTTGGACTGCCGTTAGCTGTCCAGCAGAGGCACTGGGAGTCCGTATTTTAACTTCATAATCGCCCGAGCTGTCAGAATGCACCTGGCGCATCGCGTGGTCTGTGAAGTGACCTCAGAAAAGCCCCAAATCCCAAAGCACTGGCCTGATGAGTGCTGCTCTTTGCCAGAGGCCTAAGCAATAGAAAAAGGGAGGCTCCGTGTGCGAAGCTGCCCCATCCATTTGTCACTTGATCACTTCCATTTTTAGGTGACAGTGGCACATGTCACCTTGGAAAAGTTTCCTTCCATTCCACGCCTCTGTAAGGCTGCATAATTCATCACAGGGCATCCAGGCTCAGTCATTTCCATGCAGGGATGATAGCAGCATCCCATCTCCGTGGTAAACTCTCAGCTCATTACACTAGAACTGCGGCATGATTTTATTCCTGGCCTGCTGTATATTTTCCCCCTGTAGCGCTTAGTGCAGGACAAGATGTGTGAACTCAAAGTGATTTGTATTATTGTGCTATTGCTAAAGCACAGAGAGATCTGATCTATCAAACTCACACAATGAAACTGCCAGAGCTGTCTGGGTAGTTTCAGTCCAGGACACAGGAGGGGCCCGATCCCATCCCAACCCTAAGCAGGGATCTCTGGGAATGTCACGAGAGAGCCTGTGCGTGTGACTGTCCAGCACTGCTTGGCAAACGCCATAGGCTCAGGTTATTTAGAGCGGTTTTGAACAGACATCGAGCCCTTTGGATTCTTGTCCAAACTGACCCTTTTCGAGATGTGGTCACTGCTAGCTGCCGCCCACGCCGTGCAAACTGCACAGCTGCTTGTGAATGTATTTCTCAGATAACCCCTCCCGCTGCTCTGCCACCCTGTCCCAGCCAGAGCCTAAAGGACACGACAATTTGCAAATGCATCTAGGATGCTGTGGACCAACTATCCATGGCTAACACATTCTGAGCGCAATGGTGACACGTGGCCAGGTCCCATGTGTTGTGGACACATTGACGTGGAGCGAGACTTTCCAGAGTACTAAGTGTCCGAAAAGTCCCGTTGAGATGATGGGAGGGTAGGGAGGGAACTGGGATCCTCCACTGGCTCCAGGTAGGAGGGGAAGGGGGGAATTCGCCAATGGGAGCTGCTGGCAGCTGGCCATTTTGGGTGCTTCATTTGGGAGCTGAGCCCGTCTGAGAATCCGGCCCATGACCTCCCTGCTGAACAGCCCAAACACCATCTTTCTCCTCTAAACAATCAGCCTCTCCAGTGGATGTGGCCGTCCCAAGCAATTAGGAAGCATCTTCCCCTCTGGGGAAATTATTCCATAACTATCCCTTGCTGAATTTCTTGTAACCTTCCTCTGAAGCAGCTAGTTCCGAGCTCTGCCAGGAAGAGGACAGTGGGCTGATCCAGGCTGGCCGCTCCGACGTTCTCATTTCAGATGTGTCTCCTTGAAGCGTAAATGACGTCACCTGTCTCGAGATGCTGAGGTGGTCTCACCACAGGATGCTCTGTTCCCTGGAACAATTGCCAGTGAGATGGACCTTGAAGAGCTCTGGGCACTTCTGGGGTTGGGACTTGCTGTGCAGAACATTAGTCACTCTCATATATTACATTTACAACGCTCTAGGTATAAAGGCAGCTAGGCCTGAAGGTTGGGTTAAGTAGCTTGTTTTCCTCCACGCTGCCCAGTAACAAGGCTGCCTATCAAGCTGCCCAGGCGAGACTCCAGATTGCCGTCCTAGCTGAAAGGTCGTTTGCAATGACCTCAGAATCAGTTTTCTTTCTTTCGTGTTTCTCACTCCAGCCTGGATTCTTCTGTTCTGAGTTTCTCCACCTCATTGCTTCTTGGCTGGATTCTCAAATCATGGGCAGCGCCAGATGGTGTCTCATCCTGAATTCCACAGTCCAGGTCCTCACCTGCGTTCAGAGGGTCAGCACGGCCCAGCATTACTCCTGTTGTACTGAGTGGGCATTTGGCTGCCTCCCTAAGGCCGAGGTATAGAAAGCTGGATTGCTTACTTCCGTTGCTCCATGCCATGAACTCTATCCACAGAGGCAGGCTGCTTGGCAATTTGTCCATGCATTCCCCAAGCAATCTTTTTTGCACACTGACTATGTGTTTTCCTGACTGGCTCCAACACTGTGCTGTGTCTGGCCCAGGGAGATCAGCAATATTTCTCCTCAGACCCAGTTAAAAGCTGGAATAAAATCTGTGCTTTGCCAATGTGCCTTCCTGTATTGGCACTTGACCTTAGCAACCACGCTGCTTCTGTATTCTATTGTTCTGCACCAGAGGGCTTCATGAGATTCATGGGAGGCAGCAGACATAACACACGCGCATTGGTTGTATTGTGCTATACGGGTTGTTGGGGGCGGGTTGGTGCACAAAATACTAGCTCATTCGAACAGACCACAAAAGGCCTTTGTTAGAATGAAGTTTCCTGCTATTAGCATCGGCGTGAGCTAGGGAAAGAAAATACAGCTGGGTACGAATGAGTCAGAGCCTTACAGGTGCTGGGACTGTGATCCACTCCCCTGATCACGCCCACACCAGGGCGGGGAGCGACCAGGAACGTGCGACTGGTATAGGCCAGCACTGCAATCAATCACTCGCCCCCGGGCAGGAGGAGGAGGAAGGGGCAGGACTGAGACTCAGAGAGGTGTCACTGAGCAACATCCCCTCCTTGGTCAGTGCCGCTCATGCCCTGCCTGTTACTCAGAGCTGTGCTGAAAGCCAGAATCCGGCCTCTACCCGCCGGCAAATATAAACCTGACCGAGTGCTGGGGTCTCTTCCTGCAGCATGTGGTGGGGAGAATTTCCCCTGCACAGAGAGCCGCACAAGGCCCGGATGCTGCTTCAGTCCCACTCAGGCGCTTTTGACCCGGTTATTTATATTCACGCTTTGTTCATTCTGCAGAAGCGCCTTGAAAGTCCCCCAAGCTCATTTCCAGTCCCGGACCATCTCGTTCCCGCTTTTTTGTGCTGCCAGGAAGATCAAAGTTGTTCTGAAATAAATGGCTTAAATCATTTTCACCCAGGAATGATATGGGGGTGGGGGTGTTTAAAAACCTCTGCTGGGTCTGCAGAATGGGGTGTGAATGATTCGGGAGGGGCCCTGGCACCTAATCAAACAAAGTGAGGAGTTCGGCTGAATGCATTTCCTGCAGGTGAAATCAACACTTGGTCTCCTTTCAGCTGGAAAAATGAACATTTCCTCTCTGGGTAAAATTATTCTATGAACTTTGATGGCTTCTGAACATTTGGGATTTAGCCAGATACAAATAACTGCGTCACTGCTGGACATCCCAGGTAGCAGGAGCTTGCCAGACCATGGCGCGTCCCAGGTCTGACCGGGCTGACACGACCTGCCTTGCTACAGAACTTTGAATGTATAGCCAGGTAGAATTGATCTCTCGGGTGTCAGAACACACCTTCACGTGCTTTTGACTTTAATGGGATGAAAGGAATCCACCAAGGACCATTCTAGACTGGTTTCAATGCATATGAGGAGGCACTTCACATACCTGGCAGCATTTGGGACCTCATCCTGAACCCCATAAAGTCAGTAGGAAAAGTCCTATTCACTTCAAGTGCAGAGTCAAGCTGGTAACTTAAAGACCCACAGCTTCAAAACAGATTCCTAACCTACCCTTGCAGAATTTGCCCAGGCATGTACAAAAGGGCTAATTGTGCAGACAAGCATCCCTTGCCGACCCAGCGCAACGGGTGGGATTTGGGAGGCTTTTTTGGAAACTTGGCTTATGCAGAACATGGCTCAGTTTGGAGACATGTGGGGAGATTTTCAAGTTTGAGGGGTTTGTGCTGAAGTGGCCTTTCTGAAGAGGCCGCTGAGACTCACATGACTGCTATTACTCCCCATTGCTGAGCAAAGAAAGTCAATCCAACCTTTAAAGGTGAATCTGTAACGTGTACTGGCAACCTTCTTCACACCTAAGGGAATACAGCATCTGACCCTCACACTGCCTGTGTTGCCATATTTTCAGTGGCAGTGGAACGCCGCAGAGGGCACAGCCTGCAGGAGTGGCAAGCAAAAGGTTCATTCTGGAAGGGGAAGGACTTTTCCCCACACTTTGTGTGGGGTTCGGACTAAGAACACGTTGACTGGCAAGCCTGCTGCCCAAGGGATTTGCAAGTGGACCAGGTGAACATGTTGCAGGTGATGGTTGAGGGATAATTATGGTCAACTGGCAATTAGCCACCCGGTGCCCCGAGTCACATAAAGCGGAGGCTGGGGAAAAGCAGTTGCTCTTTTCTTTAAAAACAAAAACAAAACAAACCCCTAACGGCCACTGCCACTCCCAGTCTTGACTTTAAAAGCCAGGAGGCTGCAGTTTGTCCCTACCGCTCTCTCCTCGGGACCTGGGGAAGGAGGCAGCGAGGAGAAGCAAGGCACCTGGGTAACCTACTTACAGAGCTCTGTGCCCCCTCCTCCCCCAGCCCCAGATGGTCTCTGTATCCCTTAAGTCCTGCTTCAGCTCTATGAGCTGGAGTGGGGTTTAAGTGGTCCCTACCCTTTGTGAACAGGGGTGAATGAACTGGGCTGGCTCGCTGCTTTGGGGCAAGTCTCTGCTCTCTGTAACCCTCCAGGGCCTTGGCTTTCCTGCCCCCCTAGCTCAGTGGGAGACATCCAACGTGCATCTTCCCTAGCTCACTCCTATGGCTTATCCTCAGACACTGACTAACATGGGCCCTTTGGAGCCTGATCCCAAGCCAGTGGGAGCTGTTCCACTGACTCCAGGGGGCTTTGCATCAGCCCACCCCCCTCCCTAGGCACCAGAACCTGAGCTCCAGCCCAAGCTGCAACTTCAAAGCAGAGGTGCTGGAACTAGGGGGGCTGCCACACACCCCCAGTGTGAAGTGGTTTCCATGATACAAAGGCTTCACAGTTTGGTTCAGCGGCTCTCAGCACCCCCACTACCCAAATTGTTCCCGCGCCCCTGCTTCAAAGCGCTGTCTATGCCGCTATTTTTAAAGCAGGCGTGTGAGCCCCGCTAGCCCAAGTCTGTC
This sequence comes from Chrysemys picta bellii, assembly GCF_011386835.1. NCBI lineage: Eukaryota > Metazoa > Chordata > Testudines > Emydidae > Chrysemys > Chrysemys picta. The sequence goes on from NC_088813.1 coordinate 18,683,621, forward strand.
AGTCCAGACTGGCTCCCACTGCTCCAGAACGCTGTGTAGACATACCCTACGTGACAAGAAGGGACCTGGCAAATTCCTGAGCTCTTTCAGATCTGGTCAGTGTGTGTTAATGGAAAATTGGGGAGGGTTTCAGCCGCTTATGGGAGCAAACACAGTACTAACTGCTGGTTTTATTAGGGCCACAAGCTGGGGAACCAGGTAAAAGTGTCTTGATACACGAGCGGGAAGGTGTTTGCTGCAATCAAAAGTGCTTAGACAAAGCAAACTTGGACTGAGTGGCTAATGCCTCTGGGCCAGCAGGAGACAGCAAGGGCAGGCCAGTGTGTTTCTGCTTCTTCTGAGCCCCAGGCCTGGCAGAGGCATCAGTGGCTGGAACCCCAAAAACTTACAACAGGCTGCAGTGAAACTGGCAATAAAGCAGGTACCCATGACTATTGCAGGAATAAATTTGCTTGTAATCAGTCTTTAAGGCCGTCAGGAAAGAGGGGAAATCCTCTAGCTGGCAAACTGAAAAATGACCCTTCCCCCCGATCTTAACTGAAGTGACTGTTACACCTGGACCCTTCTCTGGAGCAAAGACCGCTCCCCTGCAGGCTCGGTTATTATTTATGATCATTCCGATTGAGGTAGTGCCTCGGGTCCCTGACAGAGGGCTCAGGACCCCACCATTTCAGCTCTCCCTGCTGCTAGGGCTTTGTGACTCTTCAAGTTAACCGTTCAAGTGACTGTTCAGCACATGTCGAAACTCTCTGCTGCCACGCAGCCGATCAGGTGAGACCGGGAATGTTTCATACATGACAGCCCTGCTTCCTGGGCTCACCGAGAGAGGCCCCTCACTCTGTAGCAATCACTAATAAAAGAAATGGGAGGAGTTCATTTGCAACTGCACACGGCTGCCAGCAACTCTCATAAAGAATATGGTTGTCGCCAGTCTCTGAAACCCAGGATGGCATCCTTCTGAAGAGCTTGTCTAAGCGTCGCTCTCCCTTTTTCATTCTCCCCAGAGTCAGAAAAACCATGTAGTAATCTGGAAATGGGGGAACTTCTACATGGGCAGGTTATGTTTCCTAGTAAATTCATTGTATACAGTTACCAGCGATACGTTTCTTTTCAAAGAGTATTTTACACAGATTTACAATAACAAAGAAGTTGGATGACAAGAATGTCCAGAGTTTTCGCTCAGTGAATTAGCCAACCTCTGAGTGGTTAGGAATAAACTTTCCCTTGGAGCAGATTGTTCCATAATTGCCTGCTGCAGGGTTCTCATGCTTTCCTCTGCAGCAGCTGCTACTGGCTGGCCACGCGATGCTAAACTAGATGGACCCTGGTCTAATCCAGCTTGGCAGTTCCTGTTTTCCCGTGTTCACTCGCTATCTTCTTGTCTTGGCTGGTTCTCTCATTCTTTGGGTTAACAGTCAGCATTGGACAACGACCAAAGCTGGGAATTATTCAGCCAACTCATTAAAAAAAATGGATTTGTGGTACCTCATGCAGATATGGCTACCCTCCTGCTTCCCTAAGTAACGGGGACGCCAGTCACATTTCTACGTATCTATGCACTGTGCGTTCCGCAGCATTCTGAAATTCACACAGTCACAGACTGATTCAGCCTTTAGTCCATTTTTTAGAGTATCTCCTGCCTTTTCGGATAAGTCATTTCAGTGCTTGTCTGATCCTGACGAGCGTAAGTGGGTTCTTTCCTGGTTAGGCGCTATTCAAATTAAACTGTAACCGTTGCCAGCTGATTATTCCCATGTGAACGTGACTGGAGCATCCTCTGGATTCTCGTCTGTGAAGAGTTAAATCTATTACACTTCAAGCCACAGGTGACATTTTAATAAGAATGCCATCTTCTCTCGACATTAAAATGACTAATTCCCTCTTCCAGCTAGAGAAACAGAGTGGGCTTCCCAGCCTTTGGAGGGGGCAATGGGGCTTCTCTGTAGCAGTACTTCAGTATATCTACGTCAGGGATTTGCAGCCGGAGAGAACTCGGCAGACAGGGCTAGAGAGCAGGGCTCTCTCCTTGTCTTGGGGCCGGGGGGATGTGCCTCTCACTGTCACTAGTGGGGAAGCTCTTGTGCAGACTGAAGGGAGAGCTGCAGTTACCGCTAGAACAGGCCCCACTTCCCAAAGAACCAGAGGTCTGAGAAACGCCGGTGAATTTCTCTTTCGCAGGACGGTTAATCCCCCTGGAATTAAATCCAGGCAACTCTTCTGGCTGGAGTTGCTGATGCTGTACTCCGAGTTATTCCTATAAGCCACTGGCATATAATGATAGCTGTAGGCCTAGGCGCTGGTTGATTATTTCTATGCTGTTACTTAGGGCGTTGTTAAAGTGATGAGTCTGCTGGGGTTGTATTAATGCTCGTGGAAAGAGGGGTGCCCCTCCATTCAGTGATTATTTTCCCAGGCCCACGGGTAAATGGCAGCAACCCTTCCTACTGGCATAGGAATCTGTAACATCCATTCTGCCTGTCTCCCACCCTTTGGCGGTCTTGCCCATTTAGATTGTAAACTCCTTGGGGCAGGGACTGTCTGTCGCTGTGGGTATGGGCAGCAGCTAGCACAACAAAGCCCCGTTTTGGTTGGCCGCTCTAGGAGACACCCATAATACATATAAATAACAATGAGTCCGATTCGCCAACATGTCCTGGCTCCTTTGTGCAATCGTGCCAGTCATGCTGGGTTTGGGGCCCCTCTGCACCCCCAAAAGCAGCACAAAGCAAGCCGTGGCTACCAGAGAATGGGGGTTACTTAACTAATTACCTATCGCAAGGCGAGGGTCCACACCGGCTTTAATCTGTGAGCGCTCAGTCCCCATGCGGGCTGTGAATAGCGGGGAGACCCTCGGGGTAGAACAGAGACTGCACGGTGCACTTTCTGTAATACATCATGCTCGATTAGCCGACCCAACAACCCCACACATGCTGCCGCCTGGCCAGGAGCGAGAGAACAACGCGGCATGTCTGACACCCCCTCCCCTGTGGAAAACCCCAGATGGGAGTTGTCCTCCTCACTGCCACCCCCATGGGCCGTGGTTGGCATCCCGCCACCCCCACAGCACACAGGCCTGGAGGCAGCTTTCGCAAAGCGTTCTGCTGCTGCCCACTGGGGGTCGTACATATTTATAAAGGTTTTTAACCCTTTTCCTTATTTGAACTTCCCCACTCTCCTACTTTTGGGATGCCCCTTTTTCGATAGGTTAACTCGTTAATTCCCCTTATCCTCATTAATATTTACATCACCTTATCACCATAGCAACAGGCAGGTACCTTAAGAAAGTCTTCAACGTTTCACCCTGACTACCAACAGTCATCCCATGGTGTCTACTGATCTCTCCTAGACATTATTATCCAAACTCAGCAGTTCTTTTCACGTCGGCATATCAGAAATATAGTCACAAGCTTAGCCAGTTGATTAGTAATGCACTTATGCTAACTTACCTTGATCATATTGCTAATTGGTCCAAAGGCCAAATGTGGCTAAGCTAAATAGTTTACAGGTCTAAGCCTGTAGATTTCTAGCATTTCAGTTTTAAACCTTAAGCTGTCCATTACCTGTTACCTATCAGGTATTATTAGTCTTTTATATCCAGCTCTTATAATCAATTAATTTATTAGTTACAAGCGACAATTCGCTAAGAAGTAAAAAACTACTGCTTGAGAACTTATGCTGTTTCCACTGAAGAGAATGGCAAAGCACCCATTGACTTCATGGGAGAAGAGCGAGCCCTAAATTTTCAGGATGTCTCTTTGCTTGACAGCTATATTGAAAGAGAATGTATTATACTTGAGTTGAGAAACTTTGCATTAAAATCAGTTTGTTTTTCTGAGATCCTTGAACTTCAGGTTAAGATCCAATCAACTGCTTCTCTCTTCTTCTCTGTCTGAAGCCATGTCTTGCGATATTTACACCAATTTGCTGAGATCAAAGATAGCTGTGAGACTTGGAAAGTCGCTCCATGAAAGAGGTTAAAAGGAAGAGAAGAGAAGAGAAGTCTGAACTCAAGTGGGAGCTTTGTCAGTCTCTGTTAGCTTTCAATAATGCTGCAGAAGAGAACATAAAGAGCTCCTCACCACCGAGTCCCAGCGCACCCAGAGCAGATTCTCCTCTCTTTACTCTTAAAGAACCTCTGGGACAGGGATGATATAAAAATGGGGAGTTTGATCAAAGACAAGAGTCACGCTCACGAGACGGAGCAATGTGACCACGCTGTGGCTAATCCTGCTGCTGCTCAGGGAGGAAAGGGGAAGATTGTGGCTAGTGGGGGGACTGAGTCCCTTACGGAAAGGCCAGGCTGACGGGCAGCCTTAGCAATCCCTGGGGAGAGGGAATTTATGGGGACGAGAGAGGAGGGAGGGTCATAAAAATAAAATTTCTGGCTGTGTTTTACTGTGACATTGGGTTCCAACCTGCCCATCGACAGGTGGCTTTTTTTATCTGAAAGCAGACGTTCTCGTCCCCGTGGTTACGAAAGAGGTTTGGGGGGCAGTGTCTGGGACCCAGTTATTTCTGATCACCTAAATAACAGCATGACATAATTGGCAGGGCACCTGCTGAAGGTGCCACGGGGGAGCTGGCCCTTTAAGACGGGTGGGGCTAAGCCTCACCTGCCAGGTAGAGTTGCCTCCCCAGGCGCAGAGAATCAGAGTACGAGGTCATGTGAGGAGAGCATGTGACTAGGAGCCAAGTCTGCTGGGGAATAAAAGGGCAGCCTGAGCTCCGGGAGGCTGCTGAGAAGGGGGCAGGTGGATGGTGACTCTCCAGAGTGACCTGGCAGAAGGGAGTTGTTGAGGGACAGGCCTCAGTGGAGAAGGTCTGCAAGGGGCAAGTGCCTGCAGGGGGAGCCTAGGAGGGCTGCAAAGGACTGTGAGCATGGAGGGAGGGTCTCTTAGGAATCAGAAGCCCTGGGAAAGGCTTTTGAGCCTGCAGGGAGGGTGAGATGGCTGCTGGAGCCTGTCATAGCTGGAAGGACTAAGGACCCAGCAAAGCGGCTGGGAGCCAGCTACGAAGGTTTTGGGGGTGGGGCGAGGTGGTTCCTTTGAACTTATTAATAAACCAGACTCCCAAAAGGGGAGGGTCATTGAGAAAACACCCACAGTGAAGAGTCTGACCTGAGAAGGGGAAACTGAGGCAGTCACAAGGCTGAAAGCTGGACTGGATGAGGACCTCCTACAGCTGGGGGTCTTCCTGTGGAGCATCAGAAACCAAAGGCAGGAAACCATGTGAGGTGAGCACAGGCTGGATAAGACCCTCTCCGTTTGCATTAATTAGGAAGAAGCTATTTCAATCTCGCCAGGGAACGTTTGTCTCTGGTGGAGAGAGAGGCTGGAGAGCTCCCAGGGGCTGAGGCTGGGGTGTAGAGCTCTCGGTCACAAAAGTCATTTGTTTGGGCGCTAGGTGAAATGAGCTGGTGGACAAATTGCCACGTGCTCACAACGGGCCTGGAGACCCTGGCTGGCAGGCTGAGTAGAGAGGGCAAGGATTAGATGGGCCACTGAATGGGGCGCCCCTCTGATGTGCTGGGGTTCTGACTTCAGGGCAGACTCCAGCACCTGGAGATGCTCGGCTGGGAGGGAAAGGAGATATTATTACAGAACTGTTCAGTGGCAGCAAAGTGAGAGTGAGAATAACTGGCCTGGTAAAGCTCAGGCTGTATGAAGATCCCAGCTTGCGAGTGTGAAATCCCCACTTCCTTGCAAATGTCCAGGCTGCTGTCTGGACCGGTAAATGTGACTAAATCGCCAATGGCACAGCAGCGTGTAGGTCCACTGCCAAGGCCCCTTTCAGACGCACCTCAAGATGTCTTCAGTGCCATGAAACTGGTCATTCGCAAACGCCCCTCCTTTTGATCTACCTCACTGGGGGGAAATGCCAAGTGGTGGGGGGAAACCCCCCCCCCATGGCTCTGGATGCAATTAGGAGCAATTTCTTTTTGTTTGCTATCAAAAGAATGGGGGAGGAAGGAGATCTATGTTCTCTTTGAGTGAAGAGAAGAATGAATAAAGGTGCCGCAGCAGTTCATGAATAAAATAGCTTCCATTGCTGTATGCGTTCATTATTGGCAGCTGTACCACCAAAGATTTGTGTCGCAAACAACCATGCAAATGTAGTTACCCAGGAGAATTTCAATCGGATAATTCTTCCCTTTTCTGAGAGGCAGAGCGAGAGCGAGATTGTTTAAATGTCTCTGCACTGTTCTAGTCTCAAAGAAAATTGTTGTTATGACAGAACATAATGCTGCTTTTGTGTAGCACTTCTGCCTTTCTCATTTGTTTCCCTCTTGGCTCCTTTGATGCCTTCTGCTTCCTGCAGTACCAGGAGAGGTTTGTCGGGGACAAGTTCATTCCCACTGGGGAAGGGCAGGTTTCAAGGTGACACTGGTGCTTTAGATATAGGAAGAAGGGTTCAATACAGTGAGATGTTGCCACATGTGGGCCATGGGCATATAATCTGGAAGTGAGGAGCTGGGGGATAAGGGGAGGGGAATAGGAAAGGTGAATGAAGTGAAGACCAGAGACAGATCTGTATCTTCAGGAGGGGAGTGAGGACTCAGGAGTTGAGATCTGCATGTTAGGTGAGGCTTTCCTGTCTCTGACTCTCGGTAGGCTACCATACAGTGGCTTAGAAACAGCCACACGGGTTTTATTGTCTCACTTGAATAATAAAATCAAACTCAGGGTGTGCGGGCAGGGCTTTTATGCCAAATTTCAGCTCTGAAAACAGGGTTTGTGGCTAAGTTCCCCTTGTAAGTGGCTGAACATGCAGCCTGGTAGCAGGAAATGCTGATAGACCCTTAGCTGTGGAGGTACCACGGAAACTGCCATTATAAATAAGAGAAGAGAAGGGAGAAAGGTGAAGGTAGAAACCCTCCGAGATCTCATTAGCAGGAAGCATCTCCAACTGATGCCTTCTGGTCTTCAAACCCCGCTCTGCTCAAGCATTCAACCAGGAGGAAAGAGAAACATGTATTCTACACACAAAGGAGGTGAATGAAGCCAAAGCATCTTGGACAGCCTGGGCCAGAGAGATGCAATTACCTCACACAACAGAGACTTGGGTTTTATTCTTTTTACATGAGCATATGCTGAGCTCTGTTTGTCAACAACCAGCTGTCTGCGTCCTTGCTGTTGAGATAGAAAACCCGCTATTGGTAGCCACGGAATTAAATGAAAAAGAACAGGATGGTTTGGATGCAAAAACATTTTCTTCCTTTGTTCCCGTCTCTCTTTCCCCCTTTTGTCCCCCTGACCGGTACCCAATGAATGTCAACAGATGAGTCTATGACTATTAGGGTTCGGGGTGTCCTGTGTGTAGTCACAAAGCCCAAAGTATGCATGGATCACTTGTCTCTATCGGTGGGGATGTCAGTTATTTAGCCCTTGGCCCCTTGCATGTGTCTGGCATTAAAGTGTGGTGATGGGTGAGCTTTTGGAGGGTGGGTTGGATACCTACATTTAGCCCAAAACCTCATGGTTCCAGAGATCTCACAGCAAGAAGAGGTGAAATTCCTTGGTCTGGCCATGTCTGAGATACCAAAGAGCTTTTAGAATCATAGAATCAGAGATTTGCTTATAGATAACCACTTGCAAAGTTGGCTGCAGCCCAAGGGCTCACACCACCAAAGAGCCAGAGGTCTGTACATCATGGAGCCCTGCGGCATGGTGATTTGTCTCCGGGCACTAGCAATACAGAGATTCTCACAGCACGGTTATGGAGACCCATACTCCACCGAGATCTGTGCCCTGCACCTGAGGGCTGCCATGACAGAGCCCTGCCTCCTGAGAACTCACGTAAACAGATAGCTAGAGACTCCGACAGAGATCCAAAGAGCCAACTACCTCCAGCACAGGGAATCCTAAGTTTTGCTGTGCAAAAAGATGTGCCAGGCCATGGAGAAAGCACATAAGCTGGACATCTGTTTTTATTCTTATTAATTATTATTATTCACTGGCTGGAAAACCACACTCAGCGAGTTCTCAATGGTTCACATGGAATGGCGTATTGAGTGGGTTCCTGCAGGGATCTGTCCTGGTCTGGTTCTATTCAATATGTTCATACATGCTTTGGATAATGGCACAGAGAGTACAGTTATAATGTTTGTGGATGATACCGAGCTGGGAGGGGCGGCAAGTGCTTTGGGGAGGACAAGATTAAAATTCAAAATGATCTTGACAAACTGGAGAAATGGTCTGAAATAAATAGGATGAAATTCAATAAGGACAAATGCAAAGTACTACACCTAGGAAAGAAAAATCAGTTCACACATACAAAATGGAAAATGATTACCTAGGAAGGAGTACTGCGGAAAAAGATCTGGGGGTCATAGTGGATCACAAGCTAAATATGAGTCAACAGTGTAACACTGCTGCAAAAGAACCCAAACATTATTCTGGGATGTATTAGCGAGAGTGTTGTAGGCAAGACCCGAGACGTAATTGCTCCACTCTACTCAGCACTGATAAGGCCTCAACTGAAGTGTTGTGGCCAGTTCTGGGCATCACACTTTGGGAAAGATGCAGACCAATTGGAGAAAGTCTAGAGGAGAGAAACAAAAATGATTAAAGGGCTAGAAAACATGACCTACAAGCAAAGACTGACACAAAAAAGGGTTGTTTGTTATGTTCCCCCTCAGTTTTTTCTTCTCCAGACCAGTCTTCAAGTATGTAAAAGGTTGTCAGAAAGAGAAAGGTGATAAATTGTTCTCCTTAATCACTGAGGATAGGACAAGAAGTAATGGGCTTAAATTGCAGCAAGGGCAGTTTACGTTGGACATTAGGAAAAACTTCCTAACTGTCAGGGCAGTTAAGCACTGGAACAAATTACCTAGGGAAGTTGTGGAATCTGCATCATTGGAAGTTTTTAAGAGCAGATTAGACAAACACCTTCTCAGGGATGGTTGAGAAATATTTAGTCCTGCCTTAAGTGCAGGGGACTGGACTAGATGACCTATCAAAGTCCCTTCCAGTCCTATGATGATGATGATTATTATTCATTTGTATTACCATAGCATCTAGGAGCCGCAGTCATGGATCAGGACCGTATGGTGTTAGGTACTGTACAAACATAGATTGTAGGCTCCTTGGGGCAGGGGCCCTCTTTTTGTTCTAAGTATAAGTATAAATTATTTCCACCATGCCAGCACTTAGCAGAAACAGCTCCCACCGGTCACTATTTTCTATATTATTATAGGGCCTATTTTACCATCTTCATGTATGTGCATCTCCCATTAGCAACAATAGAACTTACTTTGCACAAGACATTAGGGGTAGAAGTGAGCCCCATGTTTTTAAATCAGACGCAAGCTTAGAAACGTTTCAGTGCTCTTTCAAAAAGAGGAATAAATACCTCCCTAACCAAAGCAGTGATATCTCCATTCCCACTGGTTTAGTCATTCAATCTGCAGTTAGCAGCAATATGAGTATTTAATTATGGACCAAGTTTTTCAGTCCTGCTGCTCTTTATTTGTGCATGTGCTTTTTCCTAATAACAATGCAAGCCATATGGCGCTTCTAGCACTGGGATTCCAGGCATTGGGGCAACAGATGCAAAACAGCCCAAGACAATAGACTGAAAAGTTTGTTTCTTCTGTCTTCTGAACAGTTGAAAACAAACAAACATAACACACAATATGCAGTGTGCATGACAAATTAACGTTGGGATGAAGTGCACAAGGCCAAGTCTCCCAGGAAACTGTTTCTTTTGGGTTCCCCTTAGAAGAGGCTTAGACTATGTGGCTCTAGAGAGCCGGAGGCCATTAGTCCAGTTAGGGGGATGAAGGATGGGAAATGATACAATCTCTTTCTTTGGAGTAAACAGTCCAAACAAGATATAAAAATTGTTTATTTGTGTTTTCCATCCAAACGACTGTCACAAACTCAGAGCTGCATCATGTTAACGATGACAGTAATGGATACAGTTGTCATGTAATGCTCTAATTCAATCAGTGGGTGCTATTGTTTTTCCTTCGGGCTCACTTGCAGACCTGACATAGTCTAACCTTGGGGCTGCTGGAGTGGAGTTCGTGTGCATCCTCCATTCATAATACAGCTTGGGTGTTCATTTCTTCATGTACTTATAGCTCTCCCTGCTGTATAATAATAGTCTTCATTGATATAGTCATTTGCACCCTAGAGCACTTGACAAACTATATCTATCTATATCCCATCACCTTCACCCTTGTGCAGCCGCCTCTGAAACTGAATATGGCAGCTGTTTGACAGCACAGTAACAAAGTGAAGAATGCTGTGCTCAGTTGAGACTGGCGGGAGAATTTAGAGAGGCAGAGAATAATTTAGCCAGAACACCAGTCTAGCACCCCTAGCCTTGAGAAAAGTGCCAAGGAACCTGCGATGGACACAACTGGTCAAGACCTGTTTTGCATTTCCTCCAAAAGACAATTACTTCCCAAAGCACAGTGCTACCTGTCGGTAGGCTGCAACGTCTGTTCAATATGACGCACAGCGAAGAGTCCTCTTTACTGAATCACCAACAATGCTTCTCGCAGCTCAGAAGATGTGTCCTTCTGGACCTACACAGCAATATGATGGATACAGGACCCTTATCCTGGGCACAAGTTATCCCATAACTGCCTTCTGCGGGGTTTCTCGCACCTTCCTCTGAAGCAGTTGATACTGGCCATTCCTGCAGACAGGACTACATGGACCCCTGGGTGACCCAGTTTGCCAGTCCCTAGGGTTCTTCCTTTTTTAAACCCACCAGTTTAAAAAAAGTAAAGTAAAAGCAAGAAAGACATTAGAATAATTCTTTTTGTAGCCTATGCAAGGATTCCCAGCTGAAGCTGCCTGCTGGGCTTAGCATGTAGAACTGAGCAAGTTGCAACCCACCCTGGATCTAGCAAAGAGACCAAGGAATGGGAGTAAAAACGTTGCCCAGATGTTTTCAAAACTCTAAGACCCAGTTGGGATTCAGCTGACACTTCCCTTCAAGGTCTGGGTTTGTGTGTCCCTTTTCCTTATTGGTCTGTTTGCCACACAGGAGTTCCTCTTTTGCTTTCAAATTCCCCATTTCCATTTGGGGGCCAAGACCAGTCCTGCGGGTTTAGGCGACATTCTCGCTAGTCTGATTGCTTTCATTACTCTGCAGGATTTGTACACGGCTGATATTGCTAATTAGGAAAGACATAAAAAATATGACTTACAAATGATTGTGCAAGTTTACAAATGTCATTTGCATTGAACAGTTATTAGTTTATTGATTGTATTAAGCAAGTAGATAATCACTCTGTCTGAAAAGAAACAATACTCTCATCATAAAATAAATGAATGTTAAATGTCTTTGGCTCATTAGCACATGTATTGCGCTTTGTTACCATTTGCAGGACTTCCAGACAAACCTTTTAATGATATGCACTCTCAGCCAAACTAATCAGCTACACTCAGCCCCAGAGATTAAGTAACTGCTCAGACCAGCAGTAGGGTTTCCACGGAGCCTCTCTTGAATGTGCATCTCATGGAATCTGCATCTGCAAACCCAGTGCTAGGAACGGGGCTGTCTGGAGAGCTCTGCCCTCTCTAGCCTGTATGTTATTAAACTCTTCACCTCAGTGACAAGCAAAGCCCTGTCTATGGAAGCAAACCAAGACAAAGGTACGATCTGGTTGGGGGCGAGGGGGCTGATCAACAGAAATCTGCTGATTTTGAAATTTTGCTAATTAGCTCAGATCTGAAAACTTTTCTCTGAAAAGCAACTTCCTGCTGATCTCTGGAAAGGAAGCAGCATGGCGCAGTGAGGGTAGCAAGAATTGGGTTCTAATCCCTGCTCTACCTCTGGCCTTCTGTGTGACCAGGGCATGGCCTTTCCCCACCACATGCCCCTGCCTCCAGAGTTACCGTCCTACCTACAACGCTCTGCGGCTTATGGACAGAAAGTCTCTAGTCCTCTGAAATGTGCAGCCTAATCCTCAGCATGATGATTTCTGCAAATGAAGGGGAATCCTTCCTCCAGCAAAGATTACATGGTGAAGTGATGAATTTCAGGAACATAGCCACAACCTCCAGGCAAGTGGTGAACAGCCGATGAACCCAGCAAATCCATCCTTCAATTGCCAGAGGACAACGAGGAGCAGGTTCTTCAAGTCTCCTGATTTATTTTACCATTTTCTCTGTGAGGTGTGTACCTAGTCAGCAGTCCTGCTCTCAGCTTCTCCTCCCAGTGCCCCCAGGCTCGGAGCTCCAGCCCCATGGAGCTACAATGCTGCACTTGTTCTGAAGAAAACAGAGACAGTGGTCTGTTTAGAAATAATTTCCACTCGCTTAGTGAAGAAAAATGCCTAGCCCTCTTCTCTTGTCCTTCTTTTTGGTGCTGCAGCTCCAGTTCCTCCCAGAAAGCCCAGAAGGGTCATAGCTGAACCCTTTAACTCATGGTAATGTTTTCAGAATGGTTCCCCTTGTAACCAGCTTGCCCTGCAAGGTGCCGCGTGTGAGGCGATGTGTTTTAGTCCACAAGTCTCCACTCCCCTAAGCGCCAGCCACTCCCTGAAGAACCCAAAGAACAGAGCTCTCCCCATTGCCAGCGTGTTCAGATTTCAGTCATTTCCTGACAAACACTTTAGCCCTGGAACCCTCTAGTTTCCCAATACTTCTCTCTCAGAGGTTAGTGCGACAGCTTCCAGACCAGCTGTATTTGTTCCTACTCCTCGGCTGGAATTCAATACTTTCAAAGCACTTTACAAACTCTGACTAATTAATCCTCCTAACACCTCTGCCAGACAGGTTGGCATTCCTGTCTCTATTTACAAGGTAGAGTTGCGGAGTTCACACACCACAAGCCAGGTATAGCAACACTGATGGGACAGAGGATCTAGCCAGAGTCCTCGGCGGCTTCAGTGGAGTTTTTATAACCTGCAAATGCTTGTAACTTCTGCAAAATCCAGGGACTCCCCTCTACAGCTGGCTCCATTGGGCTCAGTTACTGCTGTGTGCATGCGGCTACGGGCCAGAGAGGGTGTGCAGCACAGCCGGGTGAGTTCAGGATGGAACGACAGACTTTAACTCTGAACTTCCTGCCCTTTGCTGGGGGCGGGGGCGTGTGTGTGTGTGTCAGAGATTTACTATCGTGTGCATCCCCTGCAGACAGAGAAATACCTGCTCCTTGGCCCTGCCAGCATCCTCTTGCTACTGAACTCCGCCCTGCCAAGGCTGTGCAATGCCCTTGCATGTTTCTGGAAGTGCAGTTTCCTGTGTTTGCGACAGATAAAATTGTAGGCTTTGCACCCAGTGAGTAAGGCACTGATCTCACCAGCCCTTTGAGATATTCCCAGAGGTGCAGCAGATCAACCGGAGAAGCTGGGCTGCCTCTTGAATGTTCTCTGCTTTTGCATTTTTTCCAGGGAGCAGGGTTCTGAAGAGGCAGCCATGCAAAAGATGAGACGCTCTATTCCTTTTAGCAAACAACTTAGGCAGATTTTACTGACCACTGAAAAAGGCAGGCTCCACAGCATAGCCGCACCTCCGCTTTGCCGACTGAGCTCACGGGACACACCCAGCTGCTGCTGCACGTGTATAAAGGGATTCTTCGGGAGGGGTCGGGCAGACTCGCACATAAATAACATTTTAACCCCGCCTCGTTCAATAACACCACGCCACGGAGGAAACCATGGGATAAATATTTCTGTTGCTGTTTGTTCTCCCTTGTAGCGGCGCCTGCCCCCGGCCCCTCCACAAACGCAGTCAGAGACCAACTGAAGTGCAGCACCCGTGTCCTTTTATTGTTTGTGTCCGTTCCCACCACCTATTATTTACAGAGACCAACCCTCTTGGAGACGACTACTACTAGCTTCCCAGCCTGCAGGGCTCTAGAGCCCACACTCCTCCCTTTCCTTTCTCTTAGCCAGCTTTATAGGGCAGGCTGGCTACCCAGGCCTGCAGGCGGATCCACTCTGGTAATTAGGGCATGGCCCTTCAGCCAGCCCAACTAATACTCTTCTTCTTCTGGAACAGGGCTAACAGGGGCCTGGCTTGTTTCTCCTAGCCAGCACCCTGTTACACCCCTGGATTGTACAAGCCCCTGTGGCTGAGAAGAGGTTTTGAAAATAGTGCCACACTTTGCAGCACCAATATCTCAACGCACCAGCCTGCTCTTTGCAAGGCCAGTGAATAGGGGGAAATACATGGTTAGGGTTTTGTTCACAATCAGAGCAGCAGGATTTATACCACCCCCTTCCCTTTGAATTTCAAAGCTCTGGCTGCAACCAGCAACAGCAGAACTGCCTCTTCATCCTGGCAGACGACAATTGAATGTGTTGATTTACCAGCTTGCAGATGTGCGAAGACTGAAGCAATGCACCTGCTACCTGTCAACTCACAAGCATTATCCAGTCAATACCCAGTAGGCACCGCGCTGTGTCATGCGGAGTCTCGCTCATACACGCTGTGTCCCTAAAGACGGCAGAGTTAGCTGGCAGACTCTCCCTGCTATTATGGAAGATGTACAGGCCAGGGAAGAAGGCCTGGCCTCTAAAGATGCAGAGAGTCGCCGAAAGGCTGCTCCTGAGAGCAGGAGGTGCAGCTGCAGAGCAGAAAGCTCTTGCACCAACAGCCGGGAATTTCTGTCAAGGGACAGAGAATATGAGAGAGGATAGAGAGAGTCTATGGGCTGCACTCTAAGGGCCTGATCCAAAGCCCATGGAAGTGAGTGGAAATGATTCCCTTTGACTTCAGTGGGCTTTGAATTGGGTTCACATCATCTTTACATTTCCCTGATCCTGGCTTCCCATGGCCTAAAGGGGCTGTTCCAGCATGAAGATATCCCTGGGGCGTATGGGGTGCCCTGGACCAGCTGAGGGGATGGCAAAGCAGTCCCAGTGTGGCTGAGAAGCTGGCCTGAGGCCATGAGATCAGCTGGCTGCGGTCGGTAGAGGGTTGTGTGCGGTGCACTGTGGGTCTGGGGCGGAAGGTGAGGTGTGCTCCCCGCCGGACCCTGGAGTTTACAGAACTGGTGATGATACAAGGAGGTTCTGAAAAGTCTCACTGGGAAAGGCCGGTCAGAAAGGCAATTCCCGCTTTTATTCCAAGCAGCCTGTCCCAGGGGGCCCTGCGAAAGCCATCAGAGCAAGGCCAGAGTTCAGCTCCCGCCAGGCATCGCTCGTGACTCTCCACCTCCTCGAGGGGAGTGAATCATTCCAGGTGCTGCAGAGCTTGGTTCTAAACTGCACTCTGGCTCAGGGCGCCCCAATGTGAAGGATAATGGCTGATTGCCATTGATGGCAGAGAGTGAAAAGCGGTGACTGTTCCTGATGCCCCATAATGAGATCTGACTCCAGCCCTAATCTCCCTCCAGGTGCTGGGTTCATTTCCCTGGTGGGGGCTCAATCTTAACGCACACTGATGTCCTTTCACACTGTTCTACATGGCCCCAGAGCCAGGAGCTGCCTTCCTGCATCACCTGATAGTGCTAACTAACAGCCTCCAGTGAGCGCATGCCCACCCAAATGCAATGCTTCCATTGGTCCCCTGCCTCAGGAGACTATCCAGAGCCAGCAGAAGCAAGTGATGGGCACATAATGCCTGGGGTGACCAAGTCAGGTGAAATAAATACACCCCTCACTCGAGCCTTTGTCCCAGGCTCAGACATGCTCACGGCACTTTGGGGAAGCCCTGAAAAAGTTCACCTAATTTTATTGCATTTATTTGTTGTCTGACTTGCCTCTGGGAGTGCTGGCTCTTGCCAGGGCAGACGTGCCAAAATCCTGCCTGGAAAGCTGCTCTCCCGGCTTCCCTGCTCCAGCGGAGACCAGCGTGTGCTGGGAGAGAGCGCTGCTTGCTGGGAGGTGTTCAGCCCGCTTTCCAAATGCGGGGCTCTCCGACTGGCAGGCTGGAAGGGATCACTGTGAGCATCTAGTCTGAGCTCCTGAGGCATGCAGGACACAGAACATCCCCCAGCAATTCCTGCATCCAGCCCAGAACGTCTGGCTGAGCCAGAATCTCTGAGACGTTATCCCCATTTGACACAGAGGGAATAAGTGAGTGGCCCGTGGTTGCACAGGGAGTCTGTAGCGGAGCTGGGAACTGAACGGAGATCCCTTGAATTCCAGCTTGTTGCCTTAAGCACAACCCTGTGTTGGCTTTAGCGTCCTCCTAGTGACAGTGGAGCAGCTTATACCCTTCCTGAGGAAGTGCAGAGTAACTGAGTAAAGCCTTCGGTGCCGGAGGCAGGGAGATAGGCCAATACTAATGCTCAGAACCACTCCAGTGCCCTCACTCTGAGCAGCTCCCAATCCTCAGGGACGTCCATGGCCCCTGCGAGGGAGGAGACTCTTGTTATCACAGCCAAGGGGGCAGTGAGACGCTGGTTGGAACTGTCTGGAGGCCAGTGTAAGAACAGAACAGAGGGTCTCTCTTCTCCTCGGGGGTAGGGTGGCTTGAACTGGGAAAGGGAGCTCTCAGGGCACTGGCCATGGAGGGGGAGCTGCGGAGGAGCATGGCTTACCAGCACACTCCCCGGGGCTGGGGAAAGAAATGAGCACCCAGGCCAGGGCAGGCTCCCATTACCACAAGGGGTCTCTGTAATGGCTGACGGCTCTCCCCAGACCCTACAGAGGTAGGCCTGGTGTGAAACCTGGTATCACAGCACTTCACAGGGGTCGCAGAAACCCAGCATTTCGAAGGAGGCATCTGAGCTGGGAGACTGTTCCTTTTGAGAGCTGTTCTTCCCCAGCTAAACTAAACACACGTACAGCCTTCTGAGAACTTCTTTGGTGGGCCGTTTGGTAAATTCCAGCATTTCAAGGGTTAATGCTCTCCCCACCTGTGGGAGAAAGTCCCTGGAACAATTACAAGCCCTGTCCCTTCCCATCAGAGCAGAGTGGTTCTGGTAGCTACTTCCTTCCTATGGGGAGTGAAGGCTGGGTGATTTCCCACCACACAGCAGAACAGAACAATAAAATGTACACAGTAGACTATTGATTGCTTAAAATTATCATTTTAGTCCCATCTCGTCTTCCTTGTATTAAAGTGCCTTCCCCTCCCCTGGCGTCTGGCTGCAGCTTCTGTATTCTGCGCACAGGGGCCTTCTAAAACAGAGTCTATGTCAGGGGAAAGGAAAAAACGGTACTTAAAAGATACACACAAATAAGGTGGGCTTTAGATATGCAAATGAAATGGATTTATATTAGAAAAGTGATATGGTTTCATTTCTCCCCCTCACCCCCATACAAAATATCCTCCTGACCTTCAGCTATGCAGATCAATGTCCTGGGAATTCTCTAACTAACGTTCTCCAGAAGGGATTTAACTAGAAAGGAAGCAGTATTAAACAGGGGATAGCTTCAGCATTGGAGGAAATTACAGGCTTCTGCCTCTGAGTGTTGTCCGTCCTGCAGATGCTCATTAGGAGAACGGATATAGGTTCATATTAAACAAGATGGACACAGGATGAAAATCCCATGTTAACATGTTTGAATAATATGTTCTTCTAAAGAGAAGTGACGGATAGACAAGCACTGGGGTTTGCAAGCAGAAACATCCTTTAAAATGGACCCAAAGCCATTCCCACTGGACCCTATGCCCTAGTGCTGATGTCATGGGTACATTTACTCTACAACATCAGGGTTAACTATCATTGCAACCAACAATAATGTAACAGCAGAGCTTCTTTCTGCTTATGGGCAGATGTGGACCATAGATGGGATGGAAGTTAGGAGACTATGGGGCCAGAGATTCTATGCATTGGATACCCATCAGTAAGACATCTGCTCTCCTGCTAGGGTGACTGCAGCTCATCCCCTGTGCCTCTGTCTGCCTGGCCAGCTCGAGCTGTCCTCATTTTTATAGAGATGGCTGAAAAACAAGGGGTGGGGGAGAATCATATTAAAATTTACTGTTTTCCTACTCATTCATCCCAATTCAAAATAGTGATGAAAATTCACATCAAAATTTTGAAGTTTGACAAATTTTGACGAGCCCTAGACCTGATCAAACACCAGGATTAAAACAGAGTGAAAACATCAGGTAAAATGACTTGTTGGTTGGTTGGGTTTTTTGCTGGGTAGACTGGTTTGGAATTTTTTGTTGGGGGTGTGTCAAAATTTAAAATTTTGAAATGTCAATGATTTTTTTTGGTCAACATTTCAAAAAATGTTGCCCCAACCTGATTCCTAGACCACTCTCATCAGCGTGTTTGCCCTTCACGCCCAGCGCTGAGTAAGCCATGTCACTTCATCTCCGTGTTGGGAGACAGGCACTGCTGCCTCTGTGACACTGGGTGTGGGTTGTGGAGACAAACATTTATAGCTCATTATTATTATTTAAAGTAATGCAAATATTTTGTGGCCGGGATGGAAGCTGGCTATGTGCGTGGTCCAAAACCCATTGAAATCAACAGAAGAACTCCCATTAGCTACTAGAGACACTGGATTGGGCCCTGAGGAGGGTGAGTCTTGAGAACAGGCCTAGAGAACAGGCTTTGCATGGATGGGGAGACACCTGAGGGCTGTTGCAGGTGTCATTTTTTTTCACCCTTGTGCATTATTCACCGTTTGCTGCAGTGATGCTGGAATGTATCCTGAACAACCTCTCCCTTGCCGCCTGGCTCTCTTCAAAGGACCCTGCCACTGAGAGCAGCCTAGAGCTGGGGATGGCAAGGTTGGGATCTGGTGCAGGCAGAGGGAGGAGGGACTGTTACAGAGGCGGGTGTGTTAACGTTTGTTGCTATGAATACCACAGCGAAGCTTACATTATAATTGGTGCTGTGGATATGGGCAGTTGTCTGTCTGCCAGTCCATCTGGCTCTCCCTCACCACACCTCACTCCAAAACACCTGGATGCTACTGGGTATTTTGCTGATAGGTAACTGAACCCCTTGTGTGCCAGGACAGGACAGGGAATGTGCCACCGGTCCTGAGGTCCCTGCTGTCTGGCCTGCAGGCCACGCTCCGAATCCAGGACGGCTTTGGGGAGGATTGAGCAGAAGAGCAAATCCTCCAGTGAAAGGCAGTGTTACTGGCTCCTGGCCACTCCCGGGCTTCAGACGGGGCGTTCTGCAGGATAACTCCACCTCCCATCCTTGAGTGCTTCAAGGAAGCTCCAGCAATCTTTTGCCCAGCTTGAAATTGCTTTTCCTTCCCACCCATTTCAATCACGCCAGTCTCCTCCCCTTATGTCTCAAGGACCTTGTTTGTGCCTTGTCCATGGTGCTGAATGTTGATTGGCCTGTCCTGAGACCTGGGACTAACAACTCCGTGAGCCACAAACACGAGTCTGCCCTTACTGGGCTCCCAGTGAGACTCTGCTCTGCCAAGGCCCCAGCATTTCTGTTGGAGCTGTGAGGACCGCAGCAAGGTTGTATCATCTAGCGATTAGAGCATGGGGGTGGGAATCAGGAGACATTGGATTATGGACTCAAGCTTTTAGCCATGTAGCCAATGGGAGTTTGCCCATGACTTCAGTGGGAGCTGGATCATGCCCTATATTCCCATCTCTGCCCCGGACTCCCTGAGGCTCAGCTGTTACAGGGATGGACGGACGGATGGATGGATAGGTAGATGGGTAGATAGATTTGGCAAGCCCCTTACCTCATCTTCCGCACCTGTAAAGTGGAGTAATGCTACCACTTTTGTAATTTGTGATCTTTAACTGAAAAGGCGCTGGAAAGTGATGAGTGATTTTTGGCGAGACACCTTAAAGGAACCTGCCCTTCAGAAAGACCTGAGCACTGACTCGTTAAAAATCAGACCCTTTTAAGGTGCCTCAAACTGGGCATCAAAAAACTGAGATGCCCCAGTCACTAATTACCCTTGAAAATCCTGGTCCCTAGGCCTAATCTAAAGGTTGTTGATACCAATTGAGTCATTCCACTGGCTTCAAATTTCCTTTGACTTCCCGAACTAATACCCTCCTGTGTTTTAAAGAGTTAAGGAGAGTCCCTCCCCTTTATTTCACACACCAGATACGTTTTCCTGCCAGGAATGTTCAGTGTGACAGGACTTGACCTTCTAGCAACACCGACATGATGCAGCCGTCCCTGATTTTGAGTCAAAATACGATGATAGGGCTTGGGACGAAGAATCTGAGGGCCCAATCCCCCTTACCTATTGCTCGCCCAGCTTTGGGGTTGGGAATTGAGGTAATCAAGCATGCAGTGGCATGTGTTAAGTTACGTGCTGGCCCTGCACAATCCCATGCTAAATATAGGCAAAAGGTCCTGAAGCATTATTACCAAGTCTTCTAGAACTGGGGCATCCAGCTTCTTTACAAAAGGAGAGAAATTGCATTATGACCACAATCAGCTGACCTGGCTGGAATCCCAGCAGACACAAGCCATGTTTTTCCCTATGCTTACTCCCTCTGCTTTCTTATTTCCCAGTAGGTCCTACAGGCCTCCTGTTGCATTCTCCACCCTCTCTTCTCAACAGATGAGAACTACTTATTAATTTCACCCTGCAGGAACTCACCCCAAATGTCCCCAAGGTGGCTCTGCTTCCCAGAAAGTTGCTGAAACTTTTACCAAATTTCACCTGGTATAATATATGCACCGTGCCCTGCACAGAGAGCTGAGCCTGGGATTGTACCTCCCAGAGATCAGACAGATCTGAGCTCCACAGAGATGGAGGCCAGCCTGGTCTGTGCTTCTGGGACATCCTAAGGGATGGTACCTGTTGATTAGGGTTTGAAAGAGGGGGGAATTGCCAGCAAATGATTGCAAATAACATAACTCCAAGCCAATCCGTCACACAGACACACACATCCTCTGGAACCACTTGTCTTCTAGAACGTAGTGCATGTGGTGAGCCTACTGGGGCTTCAAAGCCAGGAGTCATCTACATCCATTCAGCTGTGAAGAATTTATCAGAATCATCCTCTTAGTTCTAGGGTCAGGGGTGACGCCAGCGACTCCTATAGCATCTCCCCGGGGAAGGGTTTTTCTGTAATAGTTTGAAGGAGCTGAAGTGTCTTGGGTTTTTTCCCCAAGAAGAAGAAGCTGGTTTCGATTGAAAGTGATTTTCTTTGAGCCTTGACATAAAGTCAACATTTGTACTTGATATAAAAGTTTGCACAATGCAGCAAACCTGGAAAGTACTTGTGCTGCTACATTACAACTGATCTTCATGAAACCAAAAGATAGGAGGGGAAATGAATGCCTGTAGTGTAATAATAACAACAGCAGCTTCTATTGTATAGCCGCCTATATCCCCAAAGCCTGCACTGCTCTACAAACGGAGAGAAAAAAAAAACATGCCCAGGAGACAGATCACCAGCCACTAAATGCAGCCACCTCTTGTGGCAGTCATTTAACAGCACACAGCAACATTATGCCTGTCATGAGGTGTATGTACCCCACACTGGCCCCACAACCAAAGGGTTAAAACAGGCACTGCCGGCCATGGGAAGATGCTCAGAGGCACAGGGTGCTGTCAGAGGCGAGAGCAGGCTGGAGGAGGGAACTTCTGTCAGCAAACTGCTAGAGAGACACCCAGGGACAGCACCCAGGGAGGGGCAAACAGCCCGATGGGCCAGAGAGCCCAAGGGGAAGGCAGAAAGGCGCTCAGGGCACTGGCTGAGTCTGCGAACCCTGGTCATACTTGTCTAGCGTGAGCTAGACCCCAGTGGAGTGGGTGGGACTGGGTTTCCAGCCCCTGCCGGAGCTGAGAATAGGGTTGCCAGGTGTCTGGTTTTCAACCAGAATGCCTGGTCAAAAAAGGATCCTGGCAGCTCTAGTCTAGCTCTGAACAGCTCCTGGAAGTGTCTGCCAGGCCCCTGCAGCCCCTAGGCACATGGGCGGTCAGGGAGCCTCCACACGCTGCTTCCGGCCTCCGCGCCGGCTCCGCAGTTCCCACTGGCCAGGAACTGTGACCAATGGGAGCTGCGGGGGCAGCACCTGCGGGCACGAGGGCACCACGCAGAGCCTCCCTGGCCGCCCATGTGTCTAGGGACTGCAGGGACCTGCGGCCACTTCCTGGTAGCCACGGTAAGCACCAGCGGGACCCCGGACCCCCTTCCGCACCTCAACCCCCCGCCCCAGCCCGGAGCCCTCCTCCTGCACCCCAAATCCCTCATCCCCAACCCCACCCCACAGCCCGCACCCCCAGCTGGAGACCACACCCCAACCCCCTACCCCAGTCTGGTGACGGAGGGAGGGGGAATGGAGCGAGCAGGGGCGGGGCCTCAGAGAAGGGGCGGGGCAGGGGTGTTCAGTTTTGTGCCATTAGAAAGTTGGCAACCCTACCTGAGAACAGGGAGTGTGTTCAGATTGCTGGGCACCAGGAATAGCCTGACTCTGTGGCCTTTGTCTGATGAGCGCATGTCACTTTAGGGTGATCCTTGGAATCTTTATTCTACGCTTTTTACATGATCAACAGCGAGTGCCCCAGCAGCAATGTAGCGTAACGCCCCCCCCCCCGCACCAGCACTGGGCCGCGAACCTAAGGCCCGCAGCTCTAAACGCATGAACCGCCAGCACCTGGGCTAACGGGGCGGCCCCCCATCTCTGGCGGGTATAGGCGACTCTAATCCACTGTGCACATGGATAAATCCGCCCATCAATCATGTGAACTACAAAGCAGCAGGTGTGCAGCATTGTGTCTACACACTAAGAGTTCAGTCACACCAGTGTCAAGCAGGTGTAACTCCACTGACACCACTGGTGTCAAACTGGAGTAACTGACAGCAGAATGAAGCCCCAGTATGTACATATTATCCTCCTGAAGCTGCCCTCTACAGATTATCACCTAGCGACGCTATGTATCTATCTATCAACATACTTCTTTAGCCCAGAGTTTGGTTAGCAGAATGAGGCAATGTGGACTGGGCTCTGGGTCATATGAAATGTCCTGCCAAATCAGTGCTCTGCTCCCTGGAATCAGCTCCCCTTGTCAGGACCAACTCTCTGAAATTGCTTGCTGTTGAGAAGGCTGAACAATTTGCAGTCAACAAATTCAAGGTAATTTTTCAAAGCTAGTTCCTCATTGTCTTCCTCTTTTTTTTTTTTAAACTACTATTCGATTTTTGCTTATGGAGAATTTAAACCTAGCAACCTGAAAAGCAGCAGTAGGAGTGACGCGAGACCTGTGGGGCTGCCCCATGCTAAATCAAGCTGGGACCATTTGGGACGTGTGGAATAGTTGATCTCTTGCAAGCAGCGCTGGGTCCCTTAGGCAAACGCTCTGAAATACGTTGTGCTGCTGAAACCCCTTCACGGGATCCTGGAGTTCGGCCGTGAGCCTTCCCCAGTCACTGTGGCTCTGCCCAAGGGTTTGGGTAGAAATCGGTTATTTTCTGTTGTATTCAGCCTGCTCCAAAATTAACTCACTGACAACAAGAGCTGTGTGTGACATCATATTTCAGCACATCCTCAAACCTGTGATAACTGGGGGTGATAGAGGAAAGTTAGATGGGAGGGAAAGTGTCTACTGGCCTAAGGAAGGGGCTGGGAACCAGGACTCCAAGTTATTGTCTCTGCCACTGATCTGGGCAGGCCCTGTAGGGTTTCTGTGTCTCACCCTGACAGGGGGACATGGGCGTTCCCCCACCTTACGGGGCTGTGTGGACTCATGGCCAGGGAGGGCTGTGCAGGCTCAGAAACAAGGCAAGCTCAGGCACCCATAGTGCTCCCCGTGCAAACTCCTCCGCCTTGTGAAGGGGCAAATGGAGCAGGAGTCGCCTTCTAATTGTCCGCAGCGGGGCTGGGCATGGAGGAACGAGTGATGAGCTGCAAGCGGCAGGACTGCCCGAGGCCAGGGAAGCCGGATGGTAATCCCAGGTGCAGCCCTGCTCTAAACATCTGGAAGGACACAGATGTTTTATTGCTGTCTGCTGGCACCGGGCCTCACGCACAGGGGTGTGGAGCTTCTGTGCTACATCCAGCCACAAGGCAGCACCATGTCTATCGACCGTTGGTTTCCAGTTATCCCTGTGACGAGAGCAGAGCATTCCAGGCTGCAGGGGGAGAGGAAAGGAAGTGGAGGACAGATTCCCAGAGGAAAGGGGCTTCCCACCCATCCACCTCGGCAGTTACGCCCCTACAAGCATGCTAGTGCAAGGCCTGCATATCTGCCTGTTTGTCCGCTCAGAAGAAATGGGGACATGTTGCAAAAAGTTTCCCATTAGCATTTCAGCGACCTCAAAAGCTTGTGGCTTTGGTGACTAATCACCCAGAGTGAGTGAGTGCTACGGGTGCAAAGCCGGCGTAAATAAGATCCGCCTCAAACCCTCAGGAGCTCGCAGCAGGAAGTGTGATTTCAGCACCAGGAGAGGCAGCTCTGTGGAAGGGATCACGGCCAGTGCCTCTTGTTATTCTACTAGAGCTAATTTCCTCCTGTTGCATCTTATCTTAGGCTTTCGCACCCAGGGAGATCAGCCACTTCATGTCCAGAGTGTATTAAAAACGCTGAACTGCGGCTGGATTGCCTGGGCTGCAGAACTTCAGTGGGCTGCTAACAATTTACTGGGGAGATTGCAAGTGAGTTAAGTTTTAATGTTAAAGAAAAGAGCTGCAGTCCGGTGATAAGGACCCAGAATGAGTTTCGCTGGAACCGCTCCCAGTGGAAAGCTGCAGCAGCGCTTGAGTGGCCCCCAGGGCGACGTATTCCCAGGCATTGCGCCCACAGGATAATTGCAGGTGGGGTCAGTCACAGTGACATGGTAACTTTGGGTGATGTCCCACTAGCCCCCAGCTCACTCCAACCCTTGCCAGAGACTGATCATGCACCTCCGCGCTCAGGGCTTGTGACTGATACCTGGCTCCAGCACAAGATGTAAAAAAGTAGGGATGAAAAGAACCTCCGCCCCAATCTCCTACTAAACTACCCCAGCTTTGGGGCTTGGGGCCACTAATTGCTCTGATTAACTACCAAATCACCATGTAATGAATGGGCCTCGGGGCTAGTGGCTTATTTTCCCCTCCCTGAAAGCTCTTAGCTGGATTTATGGCCACTGAATAACAGCACAGCGGCTCCATCTAGCGTGTGTGCCAGGCAGAGATTAGGGGCCAGGAGGGCACTCAGAACCAATTGGCTTCCCCCAAACTGTGCTGTCTCCTGATAACACCTCCCAGCAGGGTCAGCTCCTCATGTGCAGCATGTCAACAGGCTCAATGAATCACCTAGGGCAGCCTCACACACATGCCCAGCCTTTCCAATCCCCACGGGTGTTCCTTATCAGCCCAGGAAGGAAAAGGAAACAGATCCTATTTGTCTGGGCCCTTTCTGTTTTGCTTCAGGGTTTACTCTGTGTCCTGGGCATTTTCTACATTGTTCTAAAGATGGAATCATAAAATGCAAAGAGCAGAAAATCGCTTCACACAATCACCAGCACAAACATGGACACACACACACACACACACACTCCTGTGATTGCAGATCCTGCTGTGATGTTGCTCTGGAGAAAAACCCATTGCAGACCCTGGCTCAGGCTATGAGGGACCGTGAGAACTATAAATAAACAAACTAAAAACAACTTGTGACTGATGCCCCTTCAGCTGGGCCATTCCCAGCTAGAGCCGATAAAGCAGGAATACGTGCACAACAAGGAACAGTCCTGCATTGGCTCCCAAGGACTGGGCCCTGTTACGGCTCTTCCATCTGCCTTGATTAATAGCCTACAAGTCCCACCATGAAGGTAGCTGTGCATGAACCTAGGAATACAGTCACGGGACTCAGTGGAGGGGTGGCTTCCTCAGTAGGCGGGTGGGTGATTCTCCTGGAGCTCCAGCTTTTAAGGATAACTCCCCCCCCCCCCGAGAAGGAGGATCCCAGAAGTTGTGTTTGTATCCCCAAGGGTTAGCTCATAACACTGGACCTGACTCAGCAAAGTACTTCAGCACATGCCTAAGTTTAAGCATGACTAGTTCCATTGACTGGGGCAATGCTCAAGTGCATGGGCCAGTGGCATTTTAACAGAGCAGGAACATCTGGGGCAGATGGCCCCAGTGTAGTGGAGTGCACAGTTAACCAGACAGGCCAATATAGATGTGAACTGATGCACTGTGGGATATCAGTGGGAGGACTAATTGCTATAGTTATCTTGGTGATAGAATTTTTTACCTCTAGAATTCCTATTGAAACAGCACTACGTCAGTTCCAAAGCAGCAGAATGAACCGGATCTCAGGCATGAGATAAACCAAAAACAGACAATGGTTGTGTGGATACCAGGCAGTTTCTGCTGGATAAACCAAAGTTATAGCGGTACAACATTCTCGGGGGCAAGACAAGACCTAAACTAAAACAAGACACTCAGCCTGAAATGGGCATCCCCACTGGCTTAACTTCACACCTCCCCTTCTACCAGTGCAATGGTCTCATGTAGACAAGCTCTTAGTTCTTCCTGGGCTTTATTCCTCCATCATAAAAAGCTTCATTTCTTCAGCAGACCTGAGAAGCACAGCAGAGGCTTAGTCAGGGCTCTCCTACTGCACAGTCCCACACTCCACGGCCTTCCCCTGCCGCTGACAGCAACAGACAATCTCTCACCTGAGCTCTGGGCTGCTGCCTGGGCCTTGCATTTCTCCCTCCCTCCCTCAAAGCCTTGAGACTTTCGCTTCCCACAGTCCGACTGGCTCCCAAAGAGTCCATGGATTTCAACGTAGATTAAGGACGTGGTTTCTACAGAAATGAGGGAGTGCAGGAAAGAAGCCCCCAGACAGTCCCTTCCCAGCAGAGCTTCCTTCGAAATGGTGCAGAGGCCCCTGGGAAGTGATGGGAGCAATGGGGACCAGGGTCCAACCCCAAGGCCTTTTCTCCTGCAGGCCTGACTTATTGCAGGGAGTGAGCTCTCAGTGCCCAGCGCAGCACTGCCTGGCCCACTGTGGGCACAAAGCCTGACCTTTCTGACTCGGCAGTATTTGCCACACATGTTGCATGGATGTAAATGGCGGCACAAGGTGGAGCCCGGCCCTGTGCAGGAGAACGCCATCTCCGGAACACGGTGCCGGTTGCTGCAAGCGGGTGCCTTCCGTTGGGGCGACCCTTACATCTCAGAGGCAGCTTTACAAGCCAGGGAGAGATGCCCCAGCCATACAGGGTGAAGGGCTGGGGGACGATGATGAACCCACCAGACCCAGAGAAATCCCCTCTTGTCCCCCTTTCATTTCCACGCTGCTCAAATCCTTCTCTGTAGCAAGCATTTTACTTTCATCTGTAACCAAGCATCTGCTCTTGCCGGGCTGCTGTCAGCTGTGTTTTGGCAGAGTTGAGGGGGATGGAAAGGCCAAAGGGTGGGGGGAAGCAGCTTTAAAAATCATTAAAACTTTAGAGAACTTTTTTATTACAGGTGGGAACTTATATTGATAGTTCTCTCTGGGCGATTCCCACGTGGAAGGAACTGACTCAGCAGCCTCCAGGAAAGCGAGGGAAAGGAATATTGAAAAAATCCTCATTCTTCATGCCTCCTTTCATAATCCCACCCGCCCCTCCCCCAGAGCACTTTGTTCTCCCTCCCCTTCCGCCCCCCTCAAAAACTAGCTGGCTGGTTGTGAGCTACACAGGACAAGTGTCAAACCAGGAGGTGAGAGACCAACAAGATGAATGGGGTGGGTATGCTAACCCATACCTCCGCTTTGCCTCCTATCACACAAAGGGCAGCTTAGTGCTAGCTGATTTACTGTAGATTTGAGTGGAAGGTAAATTGGAAGCCATGAATTATCCTGAGACAGGCACGTCCGAGACTGATTCCTAGGTTTGGTGACTTTGCTTCTTTCTTTCTGGTGGGATGCACGGTGAGACGATTCGTCTTCAGCAGGACATCCGAGCATTCATAGTCATGCCACTGCCATGCCCTGGCCGCCTCGAGTAAATGCAAAGGGCATTATGCAGTTCCATCAGCTACCACCCACCCCGGGAAATTCCCTAGCAACCAGCAGTCACTACAGGGACTTTCCCTTTGAAGCTGGCTGATAAATGGGGGTCTGGCCAGCAGCGGTTTTCTGTCTCCAAGGCAGATTCATCACAGAGCAGGCCACGCAGCCTCGGGCCCCTTTACCGAGATGGAATTAGGGCCTGTGAGGTGCTGGACACAGGGCAATAGGGAATTGTTGGCCTGGATTAGAGCAAGGATCCATCTAGCACAAGCTCCAGTCCCTGACAGTGGCCAGCACCAGGTGTTTCAGAGGAAGGAGCCCTGCGGTAGCAGTTATGGGATAACTTGCCTCTGGGAAGCGTTTCATCCTGACACACCCGTTGCTTGGAAGTTGCTTGTGCCCAGAGCAGGAAGGGTTTTAGATCCTGTCCAAAACTCTTGTTTATTTTTAAGGATTAAAAATTCTGGTGAGCTGCATAAATGTCTGAGCCCTTCTGGAATCTTGCACCCTTTTCTCACACCCACTTCAGTGTCCTGCCACCCAAAGGACACTTTGTCTCACTCAGCCAGGCAACGCACAGCAAAGACCCACGTCAACGTAACTCTGACCAAGGAGAAGTGACCTCCAACAAGACCAACTCAGGATGACTGCCTTAGTCAGGGGGATGACTGACTTAGTCAGGGGGATGACACTTTATGGCACCAACTTCAGATCCGGCAAGTCCTTGTCCACACCTTGCCTGCAGTAACAGGAGGACATACACAATCCAAATTGTGAGGCACTCAGTTATTAAGAGATGTCTACTGTAGCGTGGCAGATATAACTCAAACTACCTTGGGAGTCTGTCTGGGGTGAGAGTGAAATGACAGGGTCGCTCGCTTTGCCTCCTTAATAGATTCAGTAGTTTGCTCCACATGTGCAAAACAACCAAATAAATTCTCGCCCCATTTTACAGTGATTGCTGCAATCAGAGCCCAGCTCCGACTTGCTCTCGGGGGCTATAAATCTTGAGCTCAGCAGGCACAACCTCCAGGCGGATAACAAGAATGATTGGACTTGATTCCACCTCTTACTCTAATTTCGGATGGCTCAGACAGAATCCCCCACAGGGATGCTAAATACACCATCTAATCACAGCTCCTCAATTGCTCCCCAAGTTGCTAGGGCACCACGGTTCCATGGCAATGAACAGGGCACCCTGACACCATCACCAGCCTTCCGCTTTCCAGTAGCCCTGTTACCCAGCCTCGCTTTCCACTCTCTATCTCTGTCCCTTTACTGTTTCCAAGTTAGTGTCCTTTGGACCATCGTCTTTATTTTTTAATCAGAAAAAAAGTGACTCGAATCAAAAGCCAGCATAGCAAATGTTAAGGAGAGGAACAAATGTTTAACGTAGAAAGAGGGTGAAGCAGAAAAAGGATAAAAAAAAGGCAATGCCAGCCTGACGCCCTCTCCTGCGGGAACCTCTCTCTGGAATTGAAAGGGGCTTGGAAGGGTTTTTAGTGACTCTGTGTTTTCCCATCTCCAGTCCTGTGCAGCCAGCCAGGCACTCACCTGGGGCTTGGTCCAAAGTCCATTGAAATCTGGCCCTCTCTGCTCATTAGGGCATTTCTTCAGAGAGACGTGGGTAGAAGTGTGCACTATTTCCCAGCTGAGAACACTGCAAGCAGGATTTAAAGGGGAGAGGAGGTAAAGCCCCCAAACTGCAGCAGCTGCCCCCATGTTGTGACTCCTCTCTCACTGGCTGCATTTGCAGGCTTGTTCTGGATGATAATAATTCGTATACAGCAATTGCCATCCATAGGTCTCAAAGGAAGGTCAGTAGCATTGTCCCCATTGCACCAATGGGGAAACTGAGGCATGGAGGAGTGAGACAAAATTGCCCAAGTTCAACCATCAAGTTAAGGGCAGAGCAGGAGTAGAACCCCGGTGCCCCAGGCCAGCCCTCTAGCCACTGAGCCAAGCTGCCGCTGCGTTACTCAGCAGCATTTGCTCGTCCTTTTCAGCCCATCCTGCTTTGGGTGTGTGAGCTGCTGCACTTGTCAGGGGTCAATAGAAGAAAGCTGCTCCCATCTGGGAGCAATAATTACAACCTGCCCTTCACGGAGGATCTCAAAGCACCTCACAACCCCTCTGAGAGGCAAGTCAGAATCACTAGCTCTGTTTTGCAGATGGAGAACCTGAGACTTGCCCGTGATCAGGGGAAGAGCAGAGACTAGCACCTGGAGTCCCGACTCCCAGTCCCCTGCCCTGCCCAGTAGATTTTAGTGATATAGTTTCTGACAATATACCTTGCCATGCAGCCCCTTGTGCAATCTTCTGTTTGTCAGAAAACCCTCTCGTGACCCTGGTATTCCTAGTGGGCTATGACACAGGGGAGACGTGGGGAGCAGGTTTTCTCTTACATTAGGGCTTTGTCTGCACAAACCTTTTATCCCTGCGGTAGCAGAGGTGGCAGCACAAGGCAGTTGTAGCTGCAAGTGCTTCTACCTCCATGTCAGATTGACCTGCCTGGGTTAGGGAAAACACCGGCACCCAGGCTAGGCCGGCATCTCCACGGTTGCTAAGAATGGTGGTGCTGCTCCAGGGAGAGCCAGGGGGGAATATTTTAGGGTTGAACCGCTAATCTGTTTGTTGAGGGCTCCTGGCTCTAGCTAATTGCAATCCTTTGCTGTGGCCATTCCAGTGGCTCCGTTGCAGCGCAGTTTCGTGGGAAAACACTTCTATTTTTCAGGTTTCAGAGTAGCAGCCGTGTTAGTCTGTATCCGCAAAAAGAACAGGAGTACTTGTGGCACCTTAGAGACTAACAAATGTATTAGAGCATAAGCTTTCGTGGACTACAGCCCACTTATGCATCCGAAGAAGTGGGCTGTAGTCCACGAAAGCTTATGCTCTAATAAATGTGTTAGTCTCTAAGGTGCCACAAGTACTCCTGTTCTATTTTTCAGGAAGCCTCTTTCTCTTCCTCGTAGGGTCTAATGACCTCATTTAAGATTTTTTCCTGCCCACCTCCCCCATCCCTCCCAACAGTTAATCTGCCTCATTCAAAAGCACTTCTAAGTTCTGCAAGGTGGTGTGTGGGTTTGTTTGTTTCAGGACTGGCACCTCGGAATAGCTGCCTCAGTCGCTCTGCTCCTCTCTTGCTCCCGCTCTCTTTGAACAAATCGCTCCTCTTGCAGAGGCCTGTTGTTTAATTTTGCCAAACACTGAGTCGCACCCTCCTGTTAATTGGTTTTGCCTGTCTTTGTGCATTCCGTTAAATGAGAAAACGCCACACATAAAATTTTAATTTTGAAAGCCGCCTTGTTTGTTTTATATTGAAATTACCCGTGCCGATCCGGCCCGTGGAAACAGACGCAGTCTCGTTTCATTAAAATCCTCTTTGTGCTGTTAAAAAGCAGCAGAAATGAGATAAAAAGTGGTGGGATTTTAAAGGCACATGAAAGCAGCCGTGATAAATCCATGTACTGTGGAGGATCAAACCCAGTGCTGGACTTCTGGAGAGTGATGATATTGGAGGGAAAACTGGGCTGCCAATCGGGCACCAACACAGAGGCTTTTTGAACATCCGTCTACAACTGCCTTCCCACGATTGAGGCAGCTTTTACACTAAGAGACGGATTAAATAATGACTCTGACTTGGGTTCTCTGAGCTACGGATGCAATGGCCCAGAGCTAGGCAAAGTCTGGGGAGCCCAGCTGTGGGGCCCAGGGAGTGAGGAGCAAGGCCCATAGGGCCCAAAGTGTGGGGCCTAAGCGGCCCAGGAAGGGAGGCCCAAGAGGCCCAGGGAGTCGGGCACGAGGCCTGAATCTAGTCCCCGCACATCCTGCTGATCCACTCCCCTTACTTAATAGCACCTTCTGCAGCCAGACACCAGAACTGCACCAATACACTTCGATCTATAAACACATCTGGTGAACAACCACACTCCTATTAACAAAAACAGTTCTAAACCCTCCTGCTTCAGGGTATGACCAACTTCTAATGAACAGTGGTCCGAAAGGAACTCCTGTACTACTGCCAAGGGTAATTTCCTTTCTCTGAAGCAGCGGGTTCTGGCCACTATCTGAGACAGGATACTGATCTAAATGGACCCCTGATCGGAGCCAGTCTAGTGATTCCTATGTTATTAAATATTCCACGGTTAGACAACTTTAATATTTAGTCTGAAAAATAGAGCCCCAAAACATAGTGGCTCATCATCCTGTGAAAATGTAAAACAAACTTCCAACCCAACACTTAACAGCTTAATTTCTTTCTCTCTTTTTCCTTCTTATTAATATCAGAGTGCCTTTCTTTTTCTGTTGATTTTCAATATTCTAATGTAACCCCTGAATCGCTATTCAGCTTTGCTGAATTTTTCCACCCACTGCCATTTAAAAGGTCATTTAATTATTATTACAAAGAATTACAGAAAGATTGAAAATTGTCTAAATGCCTTAAGCTGCAACAGGTTATTAGTCAGGGATTTTTTTTATATATCCAAGTTAAATGGATTAATATTCTCTCCTTTGCACTAAGCTAGGCTCAAAGGGGTTTTAGCGACACTCATGTCATCCCATTGATAAAGCTTCACGGTGGTATCAGTGCTTATTTGAAAAGGTGAATGCTTGTCAATGAGACAAGGAGGCTGAGAGAATATCTTTTATTGGACCAGCTTCTGTTGGTGACAGAGACAAGCTTTCTAGCTACACAGAGCTGGGAAAGGTACTCAGAGCATCACAGCTAACTATAAGGTGGAACAGCTTGGTTAGTCAAAGTAGTTAACGCACATTCTAAGAGACCATTCAAGGGGAAGTGGCCAATTAACATATGTGCAGTTGTAGGACAAAGAAGAGCAGGGTTAATGGGTTACAGAGTGTTGTAATAAATGAGCCATAAATCTAGTGTCTTTATTAAGACCATGATTTTTAGTGTCTAACAAACTTATCTTCCCAGCTAGTCTGAAGGTGTTGTGCAGGTTTCCTTTGAGGATAAGGACTGAGAGGTCAGCTATGGAGAGATCACTTTGTGAAAAGTGTTCACCCACAGGAGATAGGATGTTTTCGTCTTTTATCACTTTTCCGTGTGAGTTCATGTGAGACTGTAGTGATTGTCTGGTTTCACTCCCATAGTTGCTATTGGGGCACTTAGTTACTGGCTGAAGTATACCACGTGTTGTGCTAGGCACGGGTAGGTGTGTTATGGGGGGTATTAATCATTGTAACATTGGAGAGATGTCTGCAGGTTTTGCATCTGTTGTTCTGGTAGGGTCTGATGCCACTTTGAGTTGGTGTGTTCTGGTCTGTAGGGAGCTTGCTTCTGACGGTGAGCCTGGAGAGGTTGGGGGGTTGTTTGAAGGCCGGAAGAGGGGGTTCGGGAAAGATTTCTTTCAGGATGGGGTGCCATCGAGTTCAGGTTGTAGTTGTTTAATTATGCCCTGTATGGGTTCCAGCATGTGGTGGGAGGTGACAATTAGGGGTGTGCGGTCAGAGGGGGTTTTATTTCTGTATTGAAGCAGATTCTCTTGGGATATTTGGGTGGCCTGTTCCATGATGCAATCTACTTCTCTGGTGGAGTGTCTTTGTTTGGCAAAGGCGGTTTTGAGTGTGTTAAGATGTATATCCTGGACTTTCTCCTTGAAGCATATTCTGTGGTATCTGAGTGCCTGGCAGTAGATAAGGGATTTCTTGGTGTCTTTGGGGTGGTTACTGGATCTGTGAAGGTAGGTGTGGTGATCAGTGGTCTCTTGTATATCGTTGTCTGTAAGGTTCCATTGTTGAAGCTTAGTGTGGTGTCCAGGAAGTTGATGTTGGTGCAGCAGTGTTTGAGAGAGAGTTTGATGGATGGGTGGCAGTTGTTGAAGTTGGGGTGGAAATCCATGACGGAGTTTAGGTCGTCTGTCCAGAGGATGAAAATGTGTCAGGTATATCATTGGTTTCATTTGTCAGAAATTCTTCCTCAAGGTGGCCCATGGTTGGCATACAGGGGTGCTTGTCAGTGTCAAACTAATGTTACAGACCAGTCAGAGCGGGTGCGTTTCCAGTGGGGTCCTGCAGGGATCGGTTCTTGGCCCTACGCTATTGAACATTTTTATTAATGACCTGGAAGAAAACATAAAATCATCACTGATAAAGTTTGCAGATGACACAGAAATCAGGGGAGTGGTAAATAATGAGGAGGACTGATACAGATCAATCTGAATCACTTGGTAAGCTGGGCACAAGCAAACAATCTGGATTTTAATATGGTTAAATGTAAATGTGTACATCTGGGAACAAAGGATGGGTCCTGGGAAGAAGTGACTCTAAAAAAGATTTGGGATTCATGGTGAATCTGAGCTCCCAGTGTGATGCTGTGGCCAAAAGGGCTAATGCGCTCCTTGGATGCATAAACAGAGGAAACAAGGAGGTTATTTTACCTCTGTATTTGGCATTGGTGCAACCACTGCTGGAATCCCGTGTCCATTTCTGGCGTCCACAATTCAAGAAGGATGTTGATCAATGGGAGAAGGTTCAGAGAAGAGCCACGAGAATGATTAAAGGATCCGAAAACCTGCCTTATTGAGATAAACTCAAGGAGCTCTATTTAGCTTAAGAAAGAGAAGGGCAAGGGGTGACTTGATGACAGTCTATAAGTATCTACCTGGGGAACAAATATTTGATAGTGGGCTCTTCCGTCTAGCAGCGGAAGGTCTAACACCATCCAATGGCTGGAAGGTGAAGTTAGACAAATCCAGACTGGAAATAAAGTGTACATTTTTAATAATTAGAGTAATTAACTACTGGAACAATTTATCCAGGTTCGTGGTAGAGTCTCCATCACTGGCAATTTTTAAATCAAGATGGGATGTTTTCCTAAAAGATCTGCTCCGGGGATTATTGTGGGGCAGGTCTCTGGCCTGTATTAGCCAGGGGGCCAGACTAGATGATCACAATGGTCCCTTCTAGCCTTGGAATCTATGGAGCTCATCACGGCAGTCACCAGAAAATAGCACTGGCTCCAACGTTCCACCACGAGCCACCCCGATCCAAACCCCCTGCGCCGGCCCCTGCAGGGCCGGGCTCCCTCTCCATAGGAAGATTCCAGGCCTGCTAAGTGCCTGATTATTTTTCTCTCTGTGCAGGTGGGTGTCACACTGCTCTCTGGACCTCCGAGGCCACAGCTGCTACCACATTATTTTCACAGCATTGCCCTGCCCAATCTGATGCAAGAGGACGACAACGTGAAGAATGGCAGCTGTGCACCTGGTGAGCCAGGGGATAACAGTGGCTGCCCCCTCTGATGCGGCAGGGGGAAGCAGTTAATGAAACAGAGCGACATGCAGACGCAGGACTAGATGGCCTGGAAGGTGGAGGCGGGATCCATCACTTCCTGACACTTTGCGTCACCCGTTCCACCTGTGCAAAGTAGGCGTGAAACACTCCTGCTGGGGGAGAGGCAATCCTGATCAGGAGGTGTTTTATCCCCACCAGGTACAGGTGGAAATGACAACACAAGGCGCCTGGCAGCAGAAAATCAGGCCCCTCGTTTCTCAGCAGTGGGGCTCACCCAACAGATTTGGGCAAATGCCACTGATTTCGTTTCTGTGCCGGCGAGGAGAAGATCCGCTACAAGCTCTGGGCTGCTTTCCCCTGAGAGTCAGAGAGCATGCTAGATGGATTGAGTTTGGCCTTTGATTTCCAGCCTGGCTTTGGCTGTTCTTTCCAGGTAGATTAGAGATTTTTCAGAGCAGCTTGGGGGCTGGAGCTGGTATGGCAGGCAGGTTTTGAACACCTCTGCGGGGGAATGGTGGCACTCCAGGCTCACTGGGGGACTTAGAAGCCAAAAATCAGACCTGTCTACCCTTCTAGTTGCAATAGGCTCTCCCTTCGCTCTCTCCCCAGCTCCTGTTGGCTCCCAGATCAGAGGCAGATGTTTCAAAGTATGTTTCCCAAACAAAGCAAGCAGCTGCAGAAATAGCCTGATGTGGATTGAGTGTGTGACACTTCACTTCTAGCACGGGGGATGTTTGGGACCTCATGGAGGGGGGTGCTAGTGTCTCCCAGAGGGGAGGGCTGGGTGCTCAGACTTCACTGAATTGAGGCGTTTCCCTTAAACTCTGCCTCAATATACATTTGGAGCAGCTGCTTCAGGTCTTAAAGGTTCCCTCTCATCACAAACTCTAAGCTATTCCCACCTTCACCTCACTAGGACCTTGCCCGGTCCTCCCATTAAACCCTTATCAGCTATTCAAATGGACAGTAATTTTCAGTAATGCCCTTGAGTTAAGGGCTTTAGTCTAATTTTCTGTGCCTCTAGACAGCGTGACACACAACCACACACAGCAGAACACGGAAAAGTCTGGTTCTGCTGTCAGCTGGGAGCCTATCCTGGGTGAGACAGCTGGGCTGCCCAGCCTGGAAAGCATCTGAAGCTAATGCAGATCCCTGCCTCAGATTTTTGTTTCCTGGGATCTTGTCTGCACTAGGAAATGTTTGCTAGTACAATATGCCCCACTCCTACCCACCAGAGGCTGCAGTGCTGGGAGCCAGGGTGCAGAGGAATGGGGGCTGAAGGGCTGATGGTGACAGTCAGAAGTGTTATAAACAATGTCCTAGGACAGGTGTTGCAATGATAAACTAGATACAACCTCTTGCCTGATATTAATTGCACAGACTGGACTATCTGTTGCTGCAGAGGGATCCCAGTGCTGCAGGACACAACAGCACAGCCTAGGCACAAATGATACCTGAGGTTTTCAGGCCAATTTTGGCGCACTGGGAAGGAGGGGATGTGTGCAGTGGAAGTAGGTGAGTACACGTGTCCGGCGGCTGCTGCACATGCCGCCCCCATGCCTGGACCAGGGGAGGGAGTGAAGAAATACTCAGGCAGGCAGCAGGGTGACATCGCACTCAGCCAGCCTGAGGAGTGTGAGGGTGGCGTTGTGGTAAGTCACCCTGGGGCAGTTCACGAGGGCTCAACGTGGGTCGGGGTGGCTTAGGAGAGCTTGTTTTATGTGTCAGAGAACCTCTAAGGAAAGGGGATTGGAGGCTAAATCCCACAAAGGGACTGGGAGCATTCTAGTAGTGGGGCTGCATAATAAAGAGGATATAAATTGCATGTGACCATCCCAAATTCTGTTGTTTAAACACCAAGTGAGCTCGTTTGCCAGGCTGTTTCCACCCCAACCTCTCTCCTGCTCTGGTTACACTGGCAGAGGGAGACTGAACCAACTGCAGGTCTGTGGAGCAGCAGAGACACCCAGTGCCTGGCTAGGGGCATCACTGGTTCCTAGAGCCTGGCTTTCCTCCCATGCACCGATTTCAGCCTGCACCGTGTGAGGTGAAATTTGGGCACCAGATCCTGGATCTCCCCTGCCTGACCCCTTGTGAGTCATTACAGACTGAGTGCCAGCTGGGCACACCAGGCTGAGTGAGGAGTGGAGAATTCTGATCCAGGGCTATTTTAACTCCACTTTGCACCGGGGCAGATGGCTACCAGGGGTGGAGAGTCACAAACAGCGAGGCATCCTTATGGCACCTTAGAGACTAACACATTTATTTGGGCATAAGCTTTCGTGGGCTACAACCACTTCATCCAATGCATGGAGTGGAAAATACAGGAGCAGGTATAAATACATGAAAGGATGGGGGTTGCTTTACCAGGTTTGAGGTCAGTTTAACGAGATAAATCAAATAACAGCAGGATACCAAGGGAGGAAAAATAACTTTTGAAGTGGTAAGACAGTGGCCCATTATGGACAGTTGACAAGAAAGTGGGAGTAACAGTAGGGAGAAATTAGTAATGGGGAAATTTAGTTTAGGTTTTGTAATGACCCAACCACCCCTAGTCTTTATTCAGTCCTAATCTGATGGTATCCAGGTTACAAATTAATTCCAGTTCTGCAGCTTCACATTGGAGTCTGTTTTTGAAGTTTTTTTGTTGAAGAATTGCCACGAAAGCTTATGCCCAAATAAATGTGTTAGTCTCTAAGGTGCCACAAGGACTCCTCGTGGTTTTTGCTCATACAGACTAACATGGCTCCCCTCTGACACCGGTCTCTACGGAGAGGCCGCAGATGAGACTTGCTAAGTCCGTTTCATTTATTTGTGTCCCTTGTTTAAATCATCATAAAACGCAGCTTCCTGAACAAAGCGTGTGAGCCTCACAAGGAGGCTGCGACAGCCTGAGGCTCTTAGCCCCAAGGCGAGCATGAGGCTTGGTAGTGACAGGACGGCTGGGAGAACAGACCAGAGGAGCTGTTGTCCCTAGGGGCTGGCAGTTTGGAGCTGGGGGCTCTGTCTGTGTTTTGGGTCCTATCAGGAGCGGATGGTGGGGTTCTGGAGCAGCAGTGCGTAGGACTGTGAGAACAAAGTGACCTCGCTTTCTCTATGGCCTTAGTCTCGGCTTATCAGAGCAGTCTGTATTCTTCAGCTTTCCTGGTCCATTGTCTTCAGTTCAGGACTGTCCGGCAGAGTGTTGGTCCAATCAAAGCTATTGTCTCATCCACCTTGTCTCTCTAATATCCTGGGATCAACACGGCTACAACCGCACTGCATGTGGCTGAGTGTTTTACATTTTCCCTTTGAAGTCCTTAGCTCCCCCGAAGCCTGTGCCCTTTGTTTCCTGCTTGAACTTTATCATGACACCCTGCCTTGCAGGATAAATATATTCTCCAAAATGCTGGAGGCCAGCTTTGCAGATTCCACCACATAAAAGTCACTCTTAAAACTAAGTTACTTTGGAGCCCCGGAGTCTGTCACTCTGGGACAGGGGTGGGTAAACTACAGCCTGCAGGCTGTGTCCGACCTATCAGGCCTTTTAACCAGCCCTTGAGCTCCCACCAGTGAGCGGGGTAAGGGGCTTGCCCTGCTCCGGCGCTCCAGCCGGGGAGCGGGGTCAGGCGCTTGCTGCGTGCCTCCTACACGTAGGGGCAGCCAGTGGTCTCTCTGCATGCTGCCCCCACCCCAAGCACCGCCCCCCGCAGCTGCCATTGGCTGGGAACCATGGCCAATGGGAGTTGCAGGGGCTGTGCCTGCAGACAGAGCAGCGCACAGAACCACCTGGCCGCGCCTCCGCATAGGAGCTGGAGGAGGGACATGCCACTGCTTCCAGAAGCTGCTTGAGGTAAGTGCCACCCGGAGCCTGCACCCCCTGAGCTCCCCCACCCCCATGCCCCAGCCCTGATCCCCCTCCTGCCCTCCAAACCCCTCAGTCCCAGCCCGGAGCACCCTCCTGCACCCCAATCCCCAATTTCGTGAGCATTCATAGCCCGCCATACAATTGTTATACCCAGATGTAGCCCTCAGGCCAAAAAGTGTGCCCACCCCTGCTCTGGGAGCTTCCCCCGAAGGGTGCCCATGCCAGTGACAGCCAGCCAGCAGGAAGAATAAAGAGGAACTGGGGAGCACTGAGCAGAAGATTCGGGGCGGCTGCACATCCTGAGCAGGACCCAGTCAGCAAAGGCAGATGGCGTTTTGCTGGAGTGAGATCAGGCCTCTGGATTGTAGCACGGACCCCACCTGGCTCCGGAGCTGGGGCTAAGCCAGCCCTGACCACCAGACGATCTCACCTGAGAGGAATCCCTCGATTCCAGCCCAAGAGGCAGCAGAAAGCTGCAAAGGGGGGTTGTGGCTGAGAGGGGGGAGGCCTGGCAGTCAGACGAGCAGGAGCACTGCAGAGGCTGAGCCAGAACCTCGGGGAGGAGGGGCTGCGCCGGCCCCACTTAAGGCTGAGTGGAAGATTTGGTTTTGTCTTTGCTGTTGGAGTTTTGTGAATAAAGGAGCCAGTCCCAAGGAGGGCAGTGATTGGATGAGAGACGGTGGGGGTGGTTAACGGAGCCCTGAAGAAGGGGGAAACAGAGGCAGGGCTCTGCGGAGCCAATCTCTGGCTATGAGGGGGCACGTGGGTGACAGTCAACTCTGTTGCAAGCAATCATAATAGAATCTTTCATCCTAAAGGATCTGCCGGCACTTTAACTCACTCAGGCAATGATTCTGCAGCTGCTCCACACATGGGATTTCCACTCACTTCCAGGGCAGACCAATGTGCAGCGTAGCTGCAGAATCAGGCCCATTTACAAACTAATATTCTAATTCCCACTATTAAAATGCAGCC
The DNA here is from genome assembly GCF_011386835.1 of Chrysemys picta bellii. Taxonomy (NCBI): domain Eukaryota; kingdom Metazoa; phylum Chordata; order Testudines; family Emydidae; genus Chrysemys; species Chrysemys picta. Next base: position 18,723,451 of record NC_088813.1, read on the forward strand.
CTCAGTGGAATGGAAAGTAGCAGCTCTTTCACAGCTCACAGAAATGTCGCACATCTAGGAAAAAAGGTTAAGACAACTCCTCTATCCACTTAGCACTGAGACAGACGATGTATTTACCTGAACAGGAACATGGACAGGCCTTAAGAAGGTTGTGGAACAAGTGGAAGCTATTGGGTTTTTTATATGAAGGGTGCACAAGTGACAATTCAAAGGGAAGGTTTCCTTTCTGCACACCTCTGATATAGAAAGATAATAGTGGTAAAATGTATCTTACCTTAACAGCTGCTGGGAGATGGCATTAACGGGGCATCAGGTTGGCAGTAATGGATTGTCGATTTTACCATTTTCCACCCCAGGGTACAAGTCACGGCCGTGTGTGTCGAATGATCAGAAAGTTTTGTGCAAATTGCATCACCTTGTATAGTCCACTAGGTGGAAGGCTGCGCACACGCACACGCGGATTGGAAACCTGGTAGCACACCACAGGGACTTCCACGTTCCATTTGTGCTTTTACAATCAATTTCAGTCACGTTGCCAAACAAACGCTTCTCAAAGGGCGCAATGCAGTCGGGTTTCCCCACACACACACTGCTTGGCTGCAGAGCTAAATCACTGAGTCCTGTGCGTAGGAGGGGGCTGTCCAAGGTTTGCCAGGTCTGACCTTGAAGTCAGTTCTGATAGACGGCAGAGCTCATGTAGCTGCTCTTGGTGTTTTGGTTGTAGGGTGACCGGACGTCCCGATAAAATCGGGACCATCCCGATATTCAGTCGTTTGTCCCGCGTCCCGACGGATATATGGTCGGGACGCCATTTGTCCCGATATTCTGGCTCGCAGCTTTTTTTTTTTTTGCTTCGGCGGCGCTCTGGACCTGCCCTCCCCCCATGTGTCCCGATATTTTGTTCACGTCATCGGGTCACCCTATTTGGTCATGACCTAGTTTATCTTCTCCTACCTGCTGGTAATGGCCTCTCTTGACTTTCCTGTCCTACCCCAGGCATTCTGTTTTGAAATGAATGCATAGCTCGTTTGGTGCATCTATCTAACAAGATTTCAGGACTGTCATTCTGTGGGTCACTCTGAAGCCTCGAACGCCTGTTGAGTTAGTGTGAAGCAATGGAAACAGCTCCAAGCATGGCTGAGAGCTCTCAGATTATCGCCATTCGACCATTGTTGGGATTCGGTTGTTACCACCCTGCCGTGTTTAAGTTCTCAAGCATCGGGGGCTTTTTGACACTTTGAGAATGACACCCGACAACAGCCGGGCTTTTGCCTCGTTATCCTAGACCAGGGAAAGGCTCTTTGGGGCCTGTTGTCCTCTCACACTGCGGTAACCCAGGAGTCAGTTCACAGCACTGATCAGGCCAGAATTGCTGCTCTGCTCAGTAGCTGCTGGGTGCAGTCGTGTTGGGGAGGTGGCACAAAGAAGCCAGCTACAGCTCCCTGGTTACATGGCTGGTACTAGTCTAGGGGCTGCTGAATGTGCCAGATACTAAAGGCCCCCTGGCCATCTACCAGCTAAGAACAGGAGCATTCCAGCCTCACCCCGTACACTGAATGTGCTGCATAAGAACTGGCTCCTGCAGCTCTATGCCAGTTAGGGACTCCCCCGCCCTGTGGGAACCCCCCGATGGGAAAAGGAAGAGAAAATCTGGCCTGGCAGAGGTAGAGCCATGTGAAACCAGCCGAAGCGAGAGACCCACTTTGTGGAAGGGAAGCTGTGTGTTATCACCCTCTCTGTGCCTCTGCGTCCTACCGCCAGAGCCGGGGTGACGATAAGCATCTTGCTGCCTGCCTGCCAAATTCTAGAAATGAGCAAAGCCACAAAGAACTGGGTCTGCTTAGCAACCGTTCCGCCTTCAGTGTGAGGAGCCAGGCACTCGGCTCCTGGTCCCCGCATGCCAGCTCAATGCACTGTTGTGCTGACACAGACTGAGTCATGTCAGATAGTGCTGCCCGCCTAGCTCTGCCTCTCCGCTGCCTCTGACATCAGGACCCAGAAAGGGGGAGATCTGCTTACCGTATTTACATTTCTGCCCCCGGAGACACACATCCGGTTTGTGGGAGGGCCCTGAGGTGGGCAGCAGTGAAGCAACATTACTCAAGCAGACATCCGCTTGGCCCGCAAGAGGGACGGGTTTGGGGCTGGCCGGGAGGGTGTTCTTTCCATAAGAATGAGTTTCAATAGGAGAGTTCGGCTCTGCTGGGATGTTCTGTTGGATTCAGGTCTGCTGGCTGGCTGTCCCCTGCAATTCAGGTTTGGCCGGGAGCTGGGAGCACCTTGGCCTCTGCAGGGAATTTGGAAGGAGGTGATGTTTTCCCTTACACCATGTGGGACAGCAAGCACCCTGCCTTTTTCCAAATGCCGTCTCAGGACTCAGCTCTCCTCCCTGGTTGTTGATACCGCACATGTCCTGTCTCTAGTAAATCCAGCCCACTGAGCATCTGCTACTCCTCAGCTTCTCTCTTTGCCTCCCCACGTGCCCTTTGGCAGTGACAGATCCTCCCTGCTATCCACATAGTCTACTGATATTGCCCCGTCTGAAGTGTCAGACTATTTCCCAACTAGAGCACTTCTGTCCAAGCGACTCTGTGCCTGGCGTTGCCTTCCCCATGTTTGTTTTTAACAGCATGCAGCAGGGACCAGTCTGAGCTCCTGCATAGCACAGACCAGACATTCCACGCAGTGATTCCTGCGTTGGCAGAAGTTATTTGTCTCTTCTGTGTAAGTAATGCTCTCCAGCCCATGACGAGAGGACAAGCCTGCCGCCTAGCCGTAAACAAAAGCTGCCACATACTGGACATTCTCAGACGTAGGCGTTTTGTATTTCCCAACTTGGTTCCACTGCTACTGCTCCCCTCCATGTGCTGGCATGGATGAGTCAAGGATTAGGTGACAGGGCCCAGGCAGTGAGGAAGGAATGTGTCACAAGCTGCCGGGTGAAAGCATGTCTCAGTGACTCACGCACTGAGGAGTTCCTGTTCTCAGGACTGGAGATGAAACATAACAAACCGCAAGCAAACAGTGTAGGATTGCGTGCTCGTCTGCTTAGGCAAAATTCTACACTTCAGGTACTTGGCACGTGTCCAGGCACCCCAGAAACACTCCTGCAAGTGACTAACTCTGGTGAGACACAATGCACTCCTTCTTTCCCTCCTATCAGTGAGCCATTCTCTGCTCCCGCCGCACTCCATGCACACACCTGGAGCCTGACGCAGCATCACTTCCTCATGCGAACAGTCCCATTCAAGTCAGGGTGTAAGTGAGGCAGGATCAGCCCCTTCTCAGGAGTTCTCCAGAATGCTTTGCCCACTACTCAGAACTTGGAGCAGAGCAAGCTTCCACCTCATCAGTGACTGACAGAGCAGGAGCTGGGGACACCGCTAGCTGTCCTTGTTTAGGTTACAATCCCACTTCCCTATGCTCAGATCAGAGACACTGTAGCAAACTTTTCCCCACCAAGTTGCCTGAGAGTCTCCACACCTGAGATCTTTCTCCTATGTCCCTCTGGTTGGATTTTCTTTACAGACCCATTGGTCATTTTTTAACACAACTCCTCTGAGTTCTGCGTTGACGGAGAGGTATCAGAACTCATCCATCATTATCCCCTTCGTTCAGTTATTTCAGGGATGCTGCAGGTTCATTTTCGCAGAACAAAAAGTTTCCATTTCCTAGAAGGATTTGTTTTTTCTAAAGGCCAGTGTTCAGGGACCAGCACAAATCCTCATCTCTTCTGGTTACGCTGATTGGGCCGAAATATCCTGTGATCTAGCGAAAGATCTCATTTAAACAGTCAAATATTTGTTCAACAAAAACTGTGTTCTCTGATGCCTTTAGCTTTGCACTAACAGCTCCTAGGCATCTCAGGGCATACAGTATATCCATGATTAGAAACTGCAGCCAACCAACACGTGGACTTAGCAAACGACAGGGATATTTCTCTGGTAGGAGGCTATAACTGATATTTTGCAGCCGTTGTGCAGCATGTAGGAAGAAGGTAGCACAACAATATAGTGGCTGGTGTTAGAGGGACACTTGTGCAACCAGTTTGTTTTCCCGCACCAATTATTAGCAGAGAGTGTAGCTTGCATGGGCTTTCTGCTCTTGAACTCTGCGGCAGTGTATTGCTGATTACCCAGTGAGTCCGGGAGATTTCTCTGCTTCAGGAAGAAAAAGTCATTGCTTGGAGAGCAAAAGATCCCAATACTTGATAAACAAGTTCACAAGACAAAATAAATGATAACTTGGCAACTCTGAATGCTGAAGTCCTCTGATTAGCCACCGAGCAGGTACAGCCTGGCAAGGGCGGGGGTAGCTTTCCCCACACGCTGTCTCCTGCCAAGGTGCTAGCTCGGAACGTAAAGAGGACCCCTGCTAGGAGGGGGAGGGGGTTCAGTCTCCGTGGCCCATTCAGTCCGTGGACTCTCAGCCAAGATGGCCAATAAAGGGGCTAGTAAACATGATTTGTATGGTGGAGTTGAGGACTTAATAGCAACATTAGGGCTGTCAGTCCAGCTCCTATGTCCTTTGACCTTTGTGCTGCACCCTGAGCCCCTTGCTGCACTGGGGGAGGTTTAACACATTAAACCAATAGTTACGATACTCGTTGCTTTACATCTCCACAACACTTCGAGTTATTAACCTCCGAACCCGGGTGTGGTAGCTCCGTCTCCTCATCCCTAGTAGATTGGCTTGGAATTCATAGGCTCAAACTGTTGCTCCAAAATACAAATGCAACAGGGTCTGACTGTTCCTAAGGGTTTACATTCTGTGTCCTGTTTACCTCCAACAACAACATGAATTTCTAAGGGTTAAAAAGACCTGTGAGGTGATAGCTTGATTCCTCGAGTAAGCGCACTTGACATAACATCGGGTGTTACTAAAAGGGCTGTTGCTCCGCGGAAGTAAGTCAGCACTTTTGCAATTTAACACTTGTCATTCACAGGCCCAGAGTCTGCTATACTGCAGGGATCGGCAACCTTTGGCACGTGGCCTGTCAGGGAAAGCCGCTGGTGGGCCGAGACGGTTTGTTTACCTGCATGGTTTGCTGTTCCAGGCCAATGGGGGCTGCGGGAAGCGGCGCAGGCCGAGGGATGTGCCGGCCGCCGCTTCCCGCAGCCCCCATTGGCCTGGAACGGCCAACTGCAGCCAGTGGGAGCTGCGATTTGGCCGTACCTGCGGACACTGCAGGTAAACAAACCGTCCCGGCCCGCCAGCGGATTTCCCTGACAGGCTGCCAATCCCTGCTATACTGAGTAGTACCTAAGGTTTTGCCTAGCCTAACTAAACTAACTGGTGTAGATACAGTGGAATAAGCTATTCCATTATAGCTATTCTGACCTAGCTCTCTGTGTGGACAATCTATTCTGAATAAAAGTGACTTTATTCTGGAATAATAACTCCACTTTGTGAAAGTACTAGACAAGGCCCTACTCTGGAAGGAGCTCTCAGGCTACTCAGGGAGTAAGGTGGTACTCAGAGTGCTTGTGGAAAGCAGAATCTACTCCTTTATTGCCAGAGGTTAAAAAGAGAGTGAAATGTGCTGCTGGCTACAGCTGCCATCCAAAGTCGAGTCATCTTAATAAACTGAGTGGTTTGGTGTCTAGCTTTGTCTACCCAGCCCCCGTCACTCACAGGAAGCTCCTTATCAGGAAAGGCCTGTACATGTGCATTCTGCAGAGGGGATTTCCATACATCCTTTCTTGTGAATGCAAATATGCAAAGACAGGAACTAGAAAGTAGCCCTAATTAACCTGCAACTGCCCCGGATGCAATTTATTCAATGACAACTGGAGGTGCACACACACCCTGGAAGAGGGGAGAGTGCCTCTGTTCAGCAGCAGAGCAATGTGCATTCTGCCTCCCCGGGATACAAGGCTAGGGTTACCATACGTCTGGTTTTTCCCAGACATGTCCGGCTTTTTGGTAATCAAGCCCCCGTCCGGGGGGAATTGCCAAAAAGCCGAACATGTCCGGGAAAATGCCGGCCGGGCACTTCCCCTCCTGCGGCTGCTCTGCTCCTCCCCTGACTCTTCGGCTCTGTTTAAGAGCCGAGCTGCCCGAGCGCTACCGGCTTCGGGCAGCCCCCTTGCCTCCGGACCCCAGCCACCGGCCGGGCACTTCCCCTCCCGGGCTCCGACGGCTGGGGTCCGGAGGCATGGGGGCTGCCCGAAGCCGGTAGCGCTCGGGCAGCTCGGCTCTTAAACAGAGCCGAAGAGTCAGGGGAGGAGCAGAGCCTCCGGCCGCGGCGGCTCTGCTCCTCCCCTGACTCTTCGGCTCTGTTTAAGAGCCGAGCGCTACGGGCTTTGGGCAGCCCCCATGCCTCTGGACCCTGCGCTGCCGGAGCCCGGGAGGGGAAGTGCCCGGCCGGGGACGCAGGGTCCAGAGGCATGGGGGCTGCCCGAAGCCCGAGCGCTACCGGCTTCACAGTTTGCCGGGCAGCCCCCCGGCTGGGCGCTTCCCCTCCCGGGCTCCAGCTGTGCTGGGGAAGCGCTGGCCGGGGGCGCAGGGTCTGGAGGCTGCCCGGCAAACCGTGAAGCCGGTAGCGCTCGGGCAGCCCTTTTCGCGTGGCTGGGAGTGGGAGGGGGCGGAGTTAGGGCGGGGAAGGGGCGGAGTTGGGGCGGGGCTGGGGGTGGGAAATGGCCGGGGGCAGGGCCCCGTGGAGGGTCCTCTTTTTTTATTTGTTAAATATGGTAACCCTATACAAGGCCCTACTGCAAAAGGTCCAGGACATGGATAGGAAAATGAGAACTCTTCTTGTTTGGTCCGGAACCAACAAACAGGTGCATGCATGCTGCCATCACTGTTCTGCCTACGTCAAGAGCTCCGGCTCTGTGAACTGAAACTTCTTACACTGGCTGTTTTCTAGGAAACTCGCTTCCAGAAATCATAAACTTCAGTGTGGAAGCAAAAATACATAAACCTAAATTCTGCATTGGGTAAAAGTAACATTATAAATCCAGACGGAACCCATTTGTTTACAATCTGACCTTAGTTACAGCCTTGCCTCCTACGTGACCTCAGAGGCTGTTGCTTTTTTCAGGCTCACAACGTTTTCGATTCAAGGTGCTGAGAGCTGCGGTGTGCAGTCCACTCTCTCTACGTTTCTGAGGCCAGCCATAGGCTTCCGGTCAGCTCATTCCGATCCCCACTGTGTCTCCACTTTGCCGAGCACACAAAGCTGAGTGAAGTGCCGCGAGTTCAGATGGTCCACTGAAATATTGGTATTTTTTCAATGAAGCCAATCCTGAAATGACTAGGAAGCCATTCTTGAAACCATCCATGACCGACCAGCCAACCTCATGGACTCTCATCCTCCTCCCATACTAGCTTCCTCCACACAACCTCAGCATTGCAGGTTCTCCCTTGCAGCTCTTGTCTTCTGGAGCAGTCTTGCTGCTTCATCACCTCTCTATCTTGTATCAGGGTGGATTTGATTTAAATCACTATTCAGGAAGACTCGATTTAATCATGGTTTTCTACATAAAAGTGCATTCTTGTTGGTTGCTATAACCTTAATACATATTCTTCACAACTCAGAGATAGATGTAGGTTTCATTTTTAGAAGGTACACACTATACATTTTTAAACAGTGATTTATTTTGAAATCTTTTCAGATTATTTTACAACTGTATCAGAAAATGAATGATTGTTTGGTTATTTCATTTACCAAAGGGAGCTGAAGCAGATAGTTCACCTCCCAATGACTTCATAAATATCTCCAATTCAACAGGTTAATCATTAATATTTGGAGAATTTTCTTGCCATGATGTATTAGGAGGAGAACATCACCAGACAGACATTTAAATTGTTTTATTTAACTAAAACAACAACGTTAAGCATTCTGGATTTTTTTCTTCAACAGCAAACATAATATTTTAACAAAACAAGCATATGTCTCTCACATTTATCTCCAGACTTCTTTTCCTTGTCTAGATCTATTCCGCCCCAACAATCTTCTGTTCATTGAACTTTTAGAAACTTGGCACTTTTAGAGAGGTAAGGGATTGATTCTGTGTACACAAATTTGCAGAGGGACAATAGAGTTGAGGTCTGTTATTTCTCACCTCTACATATTATCTATTTATTTAAAAACATTTTTGCTGTTAAGCTGTGATGTTATTGACACAAACTGGGACCATATAGATCATTGTTGCAACCAAGGTCCTGCAGTGGCACCAAATCTTGTATAAAGGGGGTCAAATAAGGTGTCTAAGACAACATTATGGTTTGCTAGTTATGATTGTGCTCTCTGGGTGCATGTATCATTTTTGTATTTAAAGGTATAAGTATTGGCTCTATATTGTCTGTATTTCAAACTTGTGCTATGCTTCTGGGTGACACCCCAGACAGCTTGGCATCAGCACTACCTAGCCTGCTTGATGGCCCACCAAGGACCATCAGCTACACAACTGACCCATTGAAAGAAGGCAGATACACCTTGTGAACTGCTGCAGCTCCTCCATCTTGTCTTCAGTCCTGCTTCAGACCTCTGGAGGGACTTTGCTACAAACTGAAGTTCTAAACAAAGGACTGAATGACCCGTCCCAGCTGGGGATGTTCCAGAGACTCGATTTGAACCTGCAATTTATTCCATCACTGATACAAGCCTGAACCAAGAACTTTGCCATTACTGTATGTAATTGATTCCATTTAACCAATTCTAGCTCTCATCTCTATCTTTTTCCTTTTATGAATAAACCTTTAGATTTTAGATACTAAAGGATTGGCAACAGCATGATTTGTGGGTAAGATCTGATTTGTATATTGACCTGGGTCCTTTTGGATCGGGAGAACCATTTTTTTCTTTTACTGGGGTATTGGTTTTCATAACCATTCATCCCCATAACGAGTGGCACTGGTGGTGATACTGGGAAACTGGAGTGTCTAAGGGAATTGCTTGTGTGACTTATGGTTAGCCAGTAGGGTGAGACCAAAGTCCTCTCTGTTTGGCTGGTTTGGTGCCTTAATAGTAAAGGAACTCCAGCCTTGGGCTGTAACTGCCCTGCTCTAAGCAATTTGTCCTGAATTGGCACTCTCAGAAATGTCCCACCAAAGCCAGCATCGTTACACCAGCATGTTACATCTGGAGACACAAAGCCACAGTTTGAGAACTGCAAAACTAAGCATCTCTGATGGTATCTTCTAGACTGGGCAGTGAGTCACATTGGGTAGATAGAAAGATTAACCTAAATAATCTATTCAAAAGCCCCTTGATCCCCATAAGGTTGGGTCCCTAATCCATGAACTATTGGAACTCATTTACAAAACTTTTCTTAAAGATTACATGAATATATTTTCTCATACTATAGAACTAGAATTTATAATCCCTATTCCGTGATGAGATATCTTTGAGCTATAATGTATCTTAATTAAAACTATCTTTAGATAGGTTTTTTCCTCAAAAAGAATATAAAAAAAATCCAATTTTTTTGATTTTTTTTAAAAAATCATTGATTTTTATCTACCCTGTCTTGTATCAAATCTCACAAAAGAAACAGCTTTGCCCTCTTTTAATTTCTCTCTCTCTTTGTTTATTTATCATCTAACTCTGGGAAGTTTGTGAAATCCATATAGTTGAAAAAAACAAAAACAGAAAAGCAAACCATGCACAGCACTCTCAGCCTGTTCTTCCCCCTGCTTGCCAGCAGGGGGTGCTGTTTGGCCAGTTTCCTTAGGGTACAGTCTGAACCAGCTGCTGCACGGCCCAGTTCTATGCAATAAGCGCTAACATTTACCTACACAGAGGGGAAAAAATTGACTTTAATGTTTTTTCATTTTTATTATACATAAAGAAGGCCAGAGAAAAAGGCATGTCCTCTTTATTTTGGGAGGTGCCTAGCAAACTTTTGGGTACTTTGATAAACAGTAATAATACGTGCTCTAATTTGCAACTTGCACCAGGGAGGGGAAATGGCCAGGCCTGCAGCAGTTCTTAAAATTTATCTCTAAATTATTAAACTCAGAATGTTACCAACTGGCCACATGTCTGAGAATTACCAGACAAAAGGGTTTTCTCAGCTGTGACCTTTTATTTTATTTAAAGGGAATTTTGTAATGTGGTTTTATACCACCGCAGGTACTAAAATCATTGGCTACACAACCCTACCGAATTTCCCTTCTAAATTGTCAGCAGTGGCTTTTGCTGTTTCTAGCCCCACCTAACAATAGCATCCAGTTAAACAGTAACAGCATCCGGACAACAAAATCTAGAGCAGGGGTAGGCAACCTATGGCAATCAAGCTGATTTTCAGTGGCACTCACACTGCCCGGGTCCTGGCCACCTGGCTCTGCATTTTAATTTAATTTTAAATGAAGCTTCTTAAACACTTTTAAAACCTTATTTACTTTACATACAACAATAGTTTTGTTATATATTATAGACTTATAGAAAGAGACCTTCTAAAAACGTTAAAATGTATTACTGGCACGCAAAACCTTAAATTAGAATGAATAAATGAAGACTCGGCACACCACTTCTGAAAGGTTGCCAACTCCTGATCTAGAGCAAAGGCTGTCCTTAAAGGACACCAGGAAGAAGAGTTACTCTGGCTAATGAGTACACTTGTTGTTGAGTCAAATCTTCCTTATTGTAAAATGATTTGCATAAAAACCAGGTGCTTTAAGAAAAAGACCGGTTTCTTCATCAACTGCGATTATTCTACAAATAAGTACCTTTGGAAAGAGACCAAGGCAATGAAAGGGGAAAATATCAAGCAAATATGATACTGACTCTCTTTCTTAAACAATAGTTCATACTCCCTTCTTTCCACCCTCCAAAAATCACATACTTGTATAGCACACATCAAAAATCTAAAAATAAATTAATTACTAATGCAAATTTTAAAATGCAACAAACGAATCTAAAGAACATTGTGCACTTATTTTGCAAAACGTTGGCTTTTTATTATCACTAAAATGGAATTTCATGAACTATCAAGGATGGATATAGGACATGGAATTGCCTCCTTTCTCACATTTGCTGTGATTTCTAAATGAACTTCTTGTGGAACTGAACCATTTGGTCTTGGACAGGTCTAAAATGCTTCTGTCATAACTGTAGTTTTCCTTAGCTGGCTGCATCATACTCTATAGAAGTAATAGCACCAGCTCAGCAGGGTAAATTGTAGTCAGTGGCCTCCATACCAACCTGTGCCATATTATGTAAACGTGAAAACTTTGAAGAGACTCAAGTGTCTGAGAGGAAGAATACAACAACCCCACAAAAATGTAGAAAAATGGGCTGGAAAGGAGAGGCAGCAGAGAAATGTAAAGCATTTGAGCGATCTCAGATGTGGAGACACCACCACCTAGAAAATGGGCTGAAAAACTCAAATACCCTGAAGTAATGACCACTAAACTATAGATGAAGAACAAGGAATTTGTGATGGAGCAAAAGGAAGTCTAATGTAGGAGCCGCAGAAGAAAACATGCCAAAGCAACAGATGGGTCCATGTAGCTTTAGGATTTCAATCTGCACAGGTTGCTGGAAAAATACCTGTGGAAGATCACATAGCACCAGGAAGATCCAGCTGTCTGATTTGAAAATGCTGCTCCCTGCCCCTCTCCCGCAAATGTGGCAACCTAAAGTGAGGCACCTGATGTAGTCGGCTGTCTTCGCAAGGCCTGGAGCCCCACAGCTTCACTCACTTTAGTTCCTGAGATTTTCTGTGTTACCAACTCCAAGTATTCAAAAATGATGAGACTCACCTAAACTCCTGAGACTTTCAAAAGTACTAATGCTGGGGGGTTATCCTATTACTTGGCCTGCTGGTGTCAGAGCCTTTGAGGTGCACATGGGTCACATTTCCATGCTCTTCTCTGCGATCGAGAGAGCTAGAAACATCCCTTGCGCATGTAAATGGGGCTCTCAGGTGCACATCTCCCTGGGGCAGGGGTTTTAAGATACACCCCGAATAGGGGAGAGAAATAAATCAAACCACAGCAGCCATCAGTACAAGGAGCCATGACCCATTCTGGGGAGAACGGGGCCAGCCAGTGAGTGACTGGGCCAAGGCTGTGGGGTTAGCAGGGTTCCCCCCTCACCAGGGGGGCTGGGACAATTTGTATAGTGGGGGGCTGAGTGCAATTGACCCAAACTGTGAACCCTGTGTATACTAGAAACCACTTCACACCGGGGGGTGCAGGAGCCCCCCTAGTTCCAGCACCTCTGCCCCTCGCAGCCCATGGAGGGGCACTTTGGGGCCACCCAGCACCTGGCTGCCGGTCACAGCTCAGCCCTAAAACACAAGGGGAGAAGTGGAGAGGAGCCCCTTAGCCTGCCCCAGTGTAGGGGGTAAGCAGGTCCCTGCACCCCCACCCCATTTCAATGTGTCTGGGGGAAGGGGGCTCCTGCACCCCGCCCCAAGGTGTCCCCCAAAGTGTGGGAGAAGGGGGGGCTCCTGCACCCCGCCCCAAGGTGTCCCCCAAAGTGTGGGAGGAAGGGGGGCTCCTGCACCCCGCCCCAAGGTGTCCCCCAAAGTGTGGGAGGAAGGGGGGCTCCTGCACCCCGCCCCAAGGTGTCCCCCAAAGTGTGGGAGAAGGGGGGGCTCCTGCACCCCGCCCCAAGGTGTCCCCCAAAGTGTGGGAGAAGGGGGGCTCCTGCACCCCGCCCCAAGGTGTCCCCCAAAGTGTGGGAGAAGGGGGGGGCTCCTGCACCCCGCCCCAAGGTGTCCCCCAAAGTGTGGGAGGAAGGGGGGCTCCTGCACCCCGCCCCAAGGTGTCCCCCAAAGTGTGGGAGAAGGGGGGGCTCCTGCACCCCGCCCCAAGGTGTCCCCCAAAGTGTGGGAGGAAGGGGGGCTCCTGCACCCCGCCCCAAGGTGTCCCCCAAAGTGTGGGAGAAGGGGGGGCTCCTGCACCCCGCCCCAAGGTGTCCCCCAAAGTGTGGGAGAAGGGGGGGCTCCTGCACCCCGCCCCAAGGTGTCCCCCAAAGTGTGGGAGGAAGGGGGGCTCCTGCACCCCGCCCCAAGGTGTCCCCCAAAGTGTGGGAGAAGGGGGGGCTCCTGCACCCCGCCCCAAGGTGTCCCCCAAAGTGTGGGAGGAAGGGGGGCTCCTGCACCCCGCCCCAAGGTGTCCCCCAAAGTGTGGGAGAAGGGGGGGCTCCTGCACCCCGCCCCAAGGTGTCCCCCAAAGTGTGGGAGAAGGGGGGGCTCCTGCACCCCGCCCCAAGGTGTCCCCCAAAGTGTGGGAGAAGGGGGGCTCCTGCACCCCGCCCCAAGGTGTCCCCCAAAGTGTGGGAGAAGGGGGGGCTCCTGCACCCCGCCCCAAGGTGTCCCCCAAAGTGTGGGAGGAAGGGGGGCTCCTGCACCCCGCCCCAAGGTGTCCCCCAAAGTGTGGGAGAAGGGGGGGCTCCTGCACCCCGCCCCAAGGTGTCCCCCAAAGTGTGGGAGGAAGGGGGGCTCCTGCACCCCGCCCCAAGGTGTCCCCCAAAGTGTGGGAGAAGGGGGGGCTCCTGCACCCCGCCCCAAGGTGTCCCCCAAAGTGTGGGAGGAAGGGGGGCTCCTGCACCCCGCCCCAAGGTGTCCCCCAAAGTGTGGGAGGAAGGGGGGCTCCTGCACCCCGCCCCAAGGTGTCCCCCAAAGTGTGGGAGAAGGGGGGGCTCCTGCACCCCGCCCCAAGGTGTCCCCCAAAGTGTGGGAGGAAGGGGGGCTCCTGCACCCCGCCCCAAGGTGTCCCCCAAAGTGTGGGAGAAGGGGGGGCTCCTGCACCCCGCCCCAAGGTGTCCCCCAAAGTGTGGGAGAAGGGGGGGCTCCTGCACCCCGCCCCAAGGTGTCCCCCAAAGTGTGGGAGAAGGGGGGGCTCCTGCACCCCGCCCCAAGGTGTCCCCCAAAGTGTGGGAGGAAGGGGGGCTCCTGCACCCCGCCCCAAGGTGTCCCCCAAAGTGTGGGAGAAGGGGGGGCTCCTGCACCCCGCCCCAAGGTGTCCCCCAAAGTGTGGGAGAAGGGGGGCTCCTGCACCCCGCCCCAAGGTGTCCCCCAAAGTGTGGGAGAAGGGGGGGCTCCTGCACCCCGCCCCAAGGTGTCCCCCAAAGTGTGGGAGAAGGGGGGCTCCTGCACCCCGCCCCAAGGTGTCCCCCAAAGTGTGGGAGAAGGGGGGCTCCTGCACCCCGCCCCAAGGTGTCCCCCAAAGTGTGGGAGAAGGGGGGGCTCCTGCACCCCGCCCCAAGGTGTCCCCCAAAGTGTGGGAGGAAGGGGGGCTCCTGCACCCCGCCCCAAGGTGTCCCCCAAAGTGTGGGAGAAGGGGGGGCTCCTGCACCCCGCCCCAAGGTGTCCCCCAAAGTGTGGGAGAAGGGGGGCTCCTGCACCCCGCCCCAAGGTGTCCCCCAAAGTGTGGGAGAAGGGGGGGGCTCCTGCACCCCGCCCCAAGGTGTCCCCCAAAGTGTGGGAGGAAGGGGGGCTCCTGCACCCCGCCCCAAGGTGTCCCCCAAAGTGTGGGAGAAGGGGGGGCTCCTGCACCCCGCCCCAAGGTGTCCCCCAAAGTGTGGGAGGAAGGGGGGCTCCTGCACCCCGCCCCAAGGTGTCCCCCAAAGTGTGGGAGAAGGGGGGGCTCCTGCACCCCGCCCCAAGGTGTCCCCCAAAGTGTGGGAGAAGGGGGGGCTCCTGCACCCCGCCCCAAGGTGTCCCCCAAAGTGTGGGAGGAAGGGGGGCTCCTGCACCCCGCCCCAAGGTGTCCCCCAAAGTGTGGGAGAAGGGGGGGCTCCTGCACCCCGCCCCAAGGTGTCCCCCAAAGTGTGGGAGGAAGGGGGGCTCCTGCACCCCGCCCCAAGGTGTCCCCCAAAGTGTGGGAGAAGGGGGGGCTCCTGCACCCCGCCCCAAGGTGTCCCCCAAAGTGTGGGAGAAGGGGGGGCTCCTGCACCCCGCCCCAAGGTGTCCCCCAAAGTGTGGGAGAAGGGGGGCTCCTGCACCCCGCCCCAAGGTGTCCCCCAAAGTGTGGGAGAAGGGGGGGCTCCTGCACCCCGCCCCAAGGTGTCCCCCAAAGTGTGGGAGGAAGGGGGGCTCCTGCACCCCGCCCCAAGGTGTCCCCCAAAGTGTGGGAGAAGGGGGGGCTCCTGCACCCCGCCCCAAGGTGTCCCCCAAAGTGTGGGAGGAAGGGGGGCTCCTGCACCCCGCCCCAAGGTGTCCCCCAAAGTGTGGGAGAAGGGGGGGCTCCTGCACCCCGCCCCAAGGTGTCCCCCAAAGTGTGGGAGGAAGGGGGGCTCCTGCACCCCGCCCCAAGGTGTCCCCCAAAGTGTGGGAGGAAGGGGGGCTCCTGCACCCCGCCCCAAGGTGTCCCCCAAAGTGTGGGAGAAGGGGGGGCTCCTGCACCCCGCCCCAAGGTGTCCCCCAAAGTGTGGGAGGAAGGGGGGCTCCTGCACCCCGCCCCAAGGTGTCCCCCAAAGTGTGGGAGAAGGGGGGGCTCCTGCACCCCGCCCCAAGGTGTCCCCCAAAGTGTGGGAGAAGGGGGGGCTCCTGCACCCCGCCCCAAGGTGTCCCCCAAAGTGTGGGAGAAGGGGGGGCTCCTGCACCCCGCCCCAAGGTGTCCCCCAAAGTGTGGGAGGAAGGGGGGCTCCTGCACCCCGCCCCAAGGTGTCCCCCAAAGTGTGGGAGAAGGGGGGGCTCCTGCACCCCGCCCCAAGGTGTCCCCCAAAGTGTGGGAGAAGGGGGGCTCCTGCACCCCGCCCCAAGGTGTCCCCCAAAGTGTGGGAGAAGGGGGGGCTCCTGCACCCCGCCCCAAGGTGTCCCCCAAAGTGTGGGAGAAGGGGGGCTCCTGCACCCCGCCCCAAGGTGTCCCCCAAAGTGTGGGAGAAGGGGGGCTCCTGCACCCCGCCCCAAGGTGTCCCCCAAAGTGTGGGAGAAGGGGGGGCTCCTGCACCCCGCCCCAAGGTGTCCCCCAAAGTGTGGGAGGAAGGGGGGCTCCTGCACCCCGCCCCAAGGTGTCCCCCAAAGTGTGGGAGAAGGGGGGGCTCCTGCACCCCGCCCCAAGGTGTCCCCCAAAGTGTGGGAGAAGGGGGGGCTCCTGCACCCCGCCCCAAGGTGTCCCCCAAAGTGTGGGAGAAGGGGGGGCTCCTGCACCCCGGCCCCGAGTGAGGAGCGGGGGCTCCTCGCCCTGGGGCCTGCCCCGCACCCGGCGGCTCCCGGCCCGGGGGGAAGGAGGGCGGGCGGACGGGCGCGGGGCGGGCCCTGCGAGGCCGGGCGCGGCGGATGAGGAAATGGCCGCGGCTCCTCCCCGCCCCGCTTCCGCGTTGCCACCTGCCGGGCCCGGCCCAGGTATAAAGCGGCGGCCCCGGCCCAGCGCGCCCGGCCCCGCCGCCCATGGACCCTCCGCGGCGCGCCGCGCACAGGCCGGTGAGTCGGGCCGGCCCAGGGGCTGGGCCCCGGGCCCCCAAGCGGCGGGGGGGGACCTGGGGGGCGCGGCCGGGGGGCCGCGGCTTAACTCCCCCCTTCGCGGCGGGGAGGGCGGCTTTAACCCCCATATTCGCGGCCGGGAGGGCAGGTAAGGGGGCCGGCCCCCATTCGCGGCCGGCCGGCCGGCCGGCCGGGGGCTTTAACTCTTCGCTTCTCTTCTCCCCCCCCCCTTCGCTGCCGGGCCAGGGGGGCAGGTAAGGGGGCCAGAGCAGGGACTATCTTCCCCCCTTTCCCCCCGTTCACTGCCGGGCTTGGGGGGCAAGTAAGGGGGCCAGAGCAGGGGCTATCTTCCCCCCTTTCCCCCCGTTCACTGCTGGGCTTGGGGGGCAGGTAAGGGGGCCCGAGAAGGGGCTATCTCCCCCCCTGTTCACTGCCGGGCTTGGGGGGCAGGTAAGGGGGCCCGAGAAGGGGCTATCTTCCCCCCCCCTGTTCACTGCCGGGCCAGGGGGGCAGGCAAGGGGGCCCGAGAAGGGGCTCTCTCTTCTTTCCCTCCCAGACCCAGGGTGCGAGGAGCAGCAGAGGCTGGAGGGGAAGTGACTTGCTCAAGGTCACACCAGGTCCCTGGCAGAGGGAGAATAAAACCCAGGTTTCCTGGGCCAGTGCCCTGTTCGCTGGACTGGGCTGGCAGGGCGAATGGCAGCCCCACGGGGTTTCTGTTAGATGCCCGGAAGGCAATCGGTGTGTACCCTGTGTTTGTTTCCTGCATTTCTGTCTGTGAAGTAGGAATGCCCAGACCTGAAACAAGAATCTGAGAGTAGGTGGAAATGAAATCTTTTTACAAAAGCTTGAGGTCACAGTTGAGCACAGGTGCTCTATCCTGCTACTCTGTTACTCATAGGCTACGTTTTAGCTCACGTCATGGTAGCCAAGGGGCTGTCGGTGTGCCCCCCATTTGAAGGGTGGAACACAGACAAGGCGGTTCATGGTCTGAGCACAGGACCAGGAATCTGCGTCCCAATTCCATATCTGTCATTGACCCTCTTGCTCCATGACTCTGCACAAACTGCTTAGCCTTAGTCTCAGTTTTCCCATCTGTACAAGGATTAATAACTGACCCTGCCTCACAGGGATGTTTGTGGGGCTTAATCAGTTAACATTTGTAGGGCACTTTGAAGGTGAAAAGTGCTATTTATGTCCTAAGAGTGAGGTTGCACATCCCAGGATCCTTATTACAAAAGCCATGAGAAACGTGACCATTTTAACAAGTCTATCTGATGTGCTATAGGAAGGTGATACCCTATTTTGACAAACACTGAATTAAATTGAGTGCAAACAGTCTGCACGTTAACAATGTGTAGGGGATGGGATTTCTAAAGATTTCTCAATTCTTCTGATGTGCCTTGGAAACATAAACATGAAGTATCAATAAAAGGATTTCCAGAGTTCTTGAATATCTGAGCCACAGAGAAGAATTTGAAGCATGTTAATGTGAAAACAGTTCCTGCATTTCCTTTATTTTAGATCAAGTCTTTAGGAGTTAACGATCACTATATTGATTCACAGATACTGGGTGTGAATGAAAAACAGAACTTGCCTGAGGAAAATTATGAACTTGGACAGTATTCCTTCTGCTCTGGGTTTTCCCAGCTGGAGTGAGATGCTTTCAGGTGACAAACATTAAGTTACTCAGGTTGACAAAAGGATGAGCTCCAGAGATACATCTGAAAACGGTCACCTCAACTTGAACTGTGTGCTTCCTGGCAAGAACCAGAACCCAACAGAGTGTGAGCCGCTCAGCATGGTGGATGTGGTACCCCGGGCAGCACAGGAAAGGCTCAGGATTTCGGAGCAGGACCTCATGAACAGTGTTGAGATGCAAATGAAAGTGGACTTCTTCCGCAAACTGGGCTACTCATCAGAAGAGATCTATATCGTCCTCCAAAAACTGGGCTTAAATGCTGACACCAATACGGTCCTTGGGGAGCTTGTGAAGCATGGTGCTGCAGCTACTGACAGAGAGACTACCGACCCCTCAGAGGAGGCCGTAGAAGCCCCATTGGTACCTCGTGGGGGACTTACCAACAAAACGCCTGCACTTGTGCCACCGTTGGAGGAGAAGGAAGGCAATAACTTAAAACCCATTGTTATTGATGGAAGCAATGTGGCAATGAGGTATGTTGGTCCCCTTAAGTGGGAGAAGTGTCTTTACTTTATAATTTAATCTGATGCCAGCTTGCTAAAATTAATTTCTTTACATTTCTTAAGGTTTTTTGGTTTGGGGGAATTTGGTGCTTGTGAAAGATACCAGGTTAAAAACTCTGGAGCCCTCCAAGTTCTCCATAAATGTGAGGCCAGGCTGGGTTTTGATAGAACAGTCTCACCAACATGTCTCATTCCCCCACCTGGAAGGGCAACATCTACAAATGTGAGGTTCAGTCTGTCTTAATGGCCCATCCAGTTCTTGGTTTCTCTGCCATGACTTCCCACCAGGGTGTGAATGATGGGGACTTTTGTGCCCACTGGGAATTTCAGACTTGGTTCATATGAAACGCTAAAGTTCTTGTCTAAACTAGCAAGCAGAAGTGAAATCCCTGATGTGTAGTCCTGTTACCTAATTACTGTGCGTAAGCTCCAAAATCAGGAAGTTGCTCAACAAATAATTTTTTCAGGGTTAATTAGAAGAGGCTGTAGCTTTGAGTAAAGTGGCATCTCAGGTCTAGTTTCCACAACATTTTGGTTAAATCTCACGGCAGATCTGCAGGTTGGGTGGAGGAAAAGAGGGATAGATTTCCAGTTTAGAATGATAGGGGTGCCCCAGTTCTGCAGCATCATTGACAGCTGTGAATATGGAGGCAAGATGACTCATCTGCAAATCTCTCATACTGTCTGTTGCGAGAGCTTGCCCTCTTTTTATCGGCAATCTGATCAAGAGATCTGGGGTACCATGTGTATTGGACAGATTCAGCTCTGGCCCAGGCTGGATTAAAAGTTTTCAGCCTCGTTTTGCCCCCTAAGAATGGTAAAGTGGATTTTTGGGGGGAGAAGTGGGAGGATATGAGGAAGGCTCCCCTTTAGTGAACTCTTTTTGACCATACAGTATACTAACCTCTAGATTAAAAAAAAAAAAAAATCAAGTCCTGTGGAACCAGTTGGCCAGAGGATAATCCACTCAGACTTCAAATCTGATTCTGCCACTTCAATTCAAATACAAGTTTCCTTCAGTTTATATTTGATTGTCTTAATCTCTCTGGTAATGAGAAGCTACATGCCAGTGCACACAGAGCTACTCTAGAAGATTTACCCAGGGCAGAAGAAAGTCCTTTATGGAGACTGCCTTACAGGTGTGGGTTCCCCCCCCCCCCCCCGCCCCCCTGTCATGATTGGTGGTATGGCTGAGTAAGACTGTATGAGAAAGGAAGGGGAACACCCTATCTCCTGACCGTATAACAGATCTGAGAGCCAAGGCCCAACTTGGCCAGTATGATCAGGAAATATTGTGTTTGTGCTCTGATCTGCACACTGACCTACCAGACTTGTAGCCAGTGGACTTAACCTGGAAGTGTGTGTAAGAGAGAGATTGGCCCCTTTCCATTAATAATTGTTTCTCCAACAAAGCTGCATTTCCCAGCATAGTGTGTTAATGGGAGAAAAGACCTTATTTTAAGAGATGTGCTAGTGAGTAGTGTTAATTTTATTGGGGAAACCTTTAACTCTGAATTTATTAGTTCATGCAGACAAAGTATTAGGCTCTTACCCCGGATGCTCTTCCATCAAGCCACCTCAAGCAAAGGCGAGTGCATGGCAGATGTGGTCACGGGCAGACCAGGTGTGCGGTGACTAGTCTCCTTGATTTGGGACTGTGGCGAAATAGATCTGTTCAGCACTTGTATTGTATTACACAAAATAACTGCAGAGAAGAATTGGCCCACTTGTCCATTTCAGAGTTAGTGGGATTTCTTGACCTCCCTAATGCCGAAGACCCAACCCCTCTGGTGCTGTGTTGAGGAAGGAGGAGTTGAAACACATTGCAGGGAGTGAGGCATCCAGCATAAGTATGATTTGGTGGTTTGTTTTTTTTCCAGTATCATGCCTGTAGTTGCCTCCTCTTCAGGGGAGTAGTTGATTTACATATCCAGGTTTATGCCTGCATTGTTGCATTAACCAATGCTTGCTCCCTCCCCCCCCCGCCCCCCCATTAGAAACATGCCACATGTTATGACTAAACTTTAGGGTGAAAGGTTCCAAAGCAAATACTGTTTGATGCTGTTCTTCTAAATATTTGTTATGATATAGTTGAGAGAACTTGTCAGGACAGAATCTGTCCCTCTGGAAATGTCTGTCTTGGTTTCTCTTTCTGTACTTATAACACTTGATCTTTAGGGGCCATTTAAAGGAAGAACCTTTCTCCTCTGATTCCTATAAAGATGTAGTAATACTGTAGCTGGAACAAAGTTTAATGTTTGCAAAGCAATCCGTTGACTGGTGTGGGTTTTTTTAAAGCCGTTTACCAGGAGGGGAATTCCATTCTGAAACTTCCTGTATTCATGGTGTATGATGTTCCCTGCTGATTTACTTGCACAATGAGCAGCAGGCCTCCGTGTACAGCTCTCAACCCCATATGCAAATCTCAGTGGAAATTAGCTTCTACTTCCTTCTAAGGGAATTTCTCTGTAGTTGCCAAATCAGATCAGCCCATTTGGCCATTTTCATTACGGACTCTGACTTGTTAGCTGGGACTCCAGAAACCTGAATGCATGTTTTTCATTTAATCTTTCAGGAACTGTGGTGGTAAATGTCTGGGTATCTTTCAACTCCTATTGATTTTGTAAAAATTCCTTTTTGGGTATGTTTCTTCTGGCCCTTGATGTAAGGTAATTGAACTTTGGAAGCTTACTATTTTAAAACATTCTCAAGGAAGTTTTAAAGATAGCTTCCAGGCAGCAGTGCTGTCCCTGGGGTACAGTAAATGTCTGCATTTGTTTTGAATAATGGGGGGGGAGGGAGAAACAAAACAAACCTAGGTAGATATTCAGTTCCCCCTGTTTATCTTCATATCCAAATAAACCTTGCAACAGTCTCAAATTGGTCTGTGGCTTAAATCTTACACATGCAGTAAAACTAATTTTTTTTTTTAAATTTCCTGTTTGCAGTGTAGTTGTAGCCATGTTGGTCCAAGGATATTAGAGACAAAACATGGGTGAGGTAATATCTTTTATTGGATCAGCTTCTGTTGGTGAACAAGACAAGCTTTGAGCTTGCATAGAGCTCTTCTTCAGTGGGAAAGGTACTCAAAGGGTAGGTCTACACTGCAGTGTAAGCCTAGGGTTAATAGAACTCGAGTTAGCAGACCCTGGGTTTGTTAATCTACACTTTGAAAATCTACACTCATTTGTAACTCCAGGCTAGGAATTACTGAACCCTGGGTCCTAACCTGGGGCTCCGGCATCTATGCTGCGTTACGTGGGTCTGGGTCCATATCCTGCACACTCCCAAAATGTGGACACTCAAACCCTTTGTTCGTGGTGCAATGTGGGAAAACTTGACTCTGAAGAGGGCAAATAAAGTTGGCCTGTGGGATTGAGGGATACATGTAGCATACTCCCAGAACATGAGCCCAGTGGGGCTGCATCTGCAATAGGGCTTGAACCCTGGGTCCTGACTTAACTCAGACTCACACCCTCCAACCCCTTGGGATCCTCGATCTGAGCCCTGGATTAACACGATTTGTATGTAGACGGAAGGGGGGTTAGGCTCAAGCCTGTGCTTGCTTTGCAGTGTAGACATACCCAGAGTGTTGCAGTTAAATACAAGGTGGAACAGATTGTTCAGAATAAGGCGTTAACTGCCCATTTGAATGGTCTCTTACAATGTTAACACTTCTGCAGTCATAGGACCCTCCCCCAACACACCTTTCAAGATCCGTGGGTCCCACAGGTGCCTATCACAACATGTGGTGTACCTCATCCAGTGCACCATGTGGCCCAATAACTATGTGGGTCAAACCACACAATCACTATTCTCTCGAATGAACTGTCTCAGAAAAATAAGACAAAAACACCCCATCACCCATGGATGGAGCATTCTTCACAAAACGATGACTCCATATCTGACCTCTCAGCCCTCGTCCTCGAAGGAAACCTGCACAACACCTTCAAAAGACAAGCCTGGGAGTTTAAAGTCATAACGCTGCTAGACACTAAAAATCATGGACTCAGTAAAGATTCTGGATTTATGGCTCATAACAATCGATAACCCGCTGACCCTTCCTTGTCCTACTACTGTTAATTGCTCACTTCACCTTGAATAGTCTTAAATATGTTAGCCCCTTATGCTAAACCTTTTGTACCACCTTTATGTAGCTGGGATGCTCTGGGTATCTTTCCCAGACCTGAAGGAGAGCTCTGTGTAGCTCGAAAGCTTGTGTTTCTCACTAACAGAAGGTGCTCCCTTAGCTTGGCTCTCTTTTTGTTTCCTACAGAATGAAGGACCCATTTTGATTAAACTAGAGAATTCCATATAACAATAATATAGAAATAACATTTCAAATCTGTGTCCATGTAGAACCAATTCAAATGATGATGGTTCTATAAGCTGTAAAATACCCTGGAGCTGGGAGCTGAAGGAGAAAGTAGTAATTCTTGGTCCCGCAGCAGTGAAAGTTCTGCCCGGTCAGGTATTCATTTGGCTCCCATCACTGGAGTATCTGAGCATGTCTTCAGTTGTATTATAATATATTCTCTGTTTCATGATCTTTAAAAAATTATTTCTAGGCTGGAGTTTGGCTCAGTGAGGAAGTGAACTTTGGATGGTGTTGGGTTTCTTTAAACCCTTCTACAATAGAACCTCAGAGTTACGAATACCTCAGAAATAGAGGTTGTTCATAATGCTGAATAAAACATTAGGGTGGTTCTTTCAAAAGTTTACAACTGAACATTGACTTAATACAGCTTTGAAACTTTACTATGTAGAAGAAAAATGCTGCTTTCCCTTTAATTTTTTAATAGTTTATGTTTAACACAATACTGTACTGTATTTGCTTTTTTTTTGTCTCTGCTGCCTGATTGCATACTTACAGTTCCAAATGAGGTGTGTGGTTGATTGGTCAGTTTGTAACTCTGGTGTTCTACTGTATTCTGAAAGGTAAAGTAGAAGTTGTTTTGTTGCTGTAGAGGAGGGTGGGAAGAAAACATGCCTAAGTTATTTCATTTAGAAAGTGGCTGCTCCATGTGTTGGGGTTTTTCATGCAAATTCATAGGGACTTAAAAAAAAAAAATCACTCTTACTGCATCAAAGCGACTAAACTGGCAAAAACCACAAAATACCATGTTTAGGCTTGTAATAGGAGCCCTATGGAGCTACATGCCATTTTTAAAAATCTATTATTGGGGAAAACATAGGTGCCTTTTTCCACTTTACTCACAAAAAAGCTAAGAATTTAGATAACAAGCCCTCTGCTTTTACTTCATAAGACCATAACAAGAGGCTCCAGAAGCCAAAACCCTAGTGCCTTTGGTATTTGTCACCCTATATATTGCTCACGTTGATGTAAAGGTTTCTGGCATTTAACTGTTTTGCAGAGAAACAAATAGTCTCTTTGAATGTAGGCACTTCTGACGACGTTCCCCAAAGAACTCAAGAGCAGGGTTCAGGAATATAGCATGCGATGGCTAATATAAGGACAGTTGTGTTCAGAGCTTTTTCCACAGAGCATTTACTTCTGTATGTTTTATGGGGGATGTTTTTACACCCACATGCCCCCAAAAAGATGCCCCCTCTCATGACTGTGCTTCAGTTTTTTCCAGTTATCTTGGACTTCATTTAATTATACTGTACCTGCTTTATGCCTCCACACTGCAAACGCTGACTGACTATGTAGAGCTGCCTACGGTGAGGAGACAATGAGATTACTCATTACTCTGGTTGGCCAAGGGTTTGCCAGATCAGTCTCTAAGACTGCAGAATGACTTAATATGATATGGGCCTTGGCTCACTACAAAAGCAATTTTCCCCCTCTTGGTATTGACAGCTCCTCATCAATTATTGGGAGCGGACCACATACACCCTGATTGAATTGGCCCTGTCAAAACTGGTTCTCCACTTGTAAGCTAACGCCCTTCTCTTCATGTGTCAGTATATTTATGTCTGCATCTCTAATTTTCACTCCATGCATCTGAAGAAGTGGTTTTTTTACCCACAAAAGCTTATGCCCAAATAAATCTGTTAGTCTTTAAGGTGCCACCAGACTCCTCGTTGTTCTTGTGATCTGTGTACCTTTGTATTGTCATAAGCCATTCTGAACCTCTTGTGGTGGTATAAATAAGCAGATTTTTCCTGACTAGGCGCCCATTGCTTTTCCCACATAAGAACTTTCACCTTTAAAAATTGTGATAAGACTTGTAGGCAATACTCACAGATAATACTAATCCTGTTTGTGTTATCTTACATTTATATAACATCTTTTGTTATGAAGGCTCCCCAAGCAGTTTTGAACCAGGAATATCTTCATCAGTGAAATGCAGCTGCCTCTGACATGAACTGTGACATTTCTTTATTGGCACATGTTAACATTACACTATGGTTTAGGACAGGAAACAAATCTTGTTCTCTGAAACTGCAAGGGAACTTAAGTAGGCACCATGTAATTACCTAAATTAGAATTTGGCAAGGATACAAGAGTTACAACCCTGTTCTTGTGAAAAGTGATATGACATGAATGCTCTTCAGAAAATACCAACATGAGCAGTTGCCTTTCATGTGTTTTCTTTGGGTATCTGAGCCCCAGATCACGGACTGTATTTATGATAGTGGATCACAAGATGACCTGATTGAAGCTGGCCAGTTAGAATACATGAGTCTGTGTAACAAAATGAACTAGGTTCAAGGGTAGTCAGTTGTCCATCATCCAAGAGATAGGAGACAAGGCTCTTTGTATGCTAATATGCTGCTGCATTTCTTTGTTACCTTGGTAATGCACTTTAATGTAGTTCTTATTTGTTTCAAAAATACTTGACTCTGAACATAGTCTTCCAGAGAATCTTTTATCTACTGAAGGGAGGGTTGCTTAAACATAAAGCAAGTTCGTTGAAGTCTGAAGGATTCTTGAGTTTGCATGGACCATAATCTAATTATTTTGCATTGTGGATATTAATATTTTTAGAAATGTAATATGAATTTTTGTTTAAGTGGGTAGTGAGTGGAAATTGATTCTCTTGAAGAGTGACTCCCCCTTCATACTCTTCAGTGCAACACGCATGGTCTCTGAAAGTCACCCTAAAGTAAATACCACCTACAGCCCTGATCCGTCACTACTGTGAAACTAGTAACTTGGAAACAGTTGATAATATTTCTAGTTAATGTGCAACATAAGCACTGATAACATTGTGAATACTGGAACCTGCAAAGAAATGATTACCAGCCATTTGTTATATATAAACTCTCCAGAGACTTATTGATCTGACTTAATTGACCATTCAGTAGGAAGGATTGTGTTGTACTAGCAACTAACCTCTGATACTTGTGATTGCCCTTTTCTTCTGGTAGAATTTTTCCTTCTCTTGATTGTCTTTAACAGGCCAGCTGGATATACAGAATTTGTTAGGGGCTTTCAGGTTTGAAGCTGCCATTCCACAAACACAGTGCAGTCCCAGGTAGTCTCTCCACGTACTGGGCTCTGTATAATGAGGAGAGGCTCTGTCCTTCAACAAAGATCATCTGTAAAGATGGGTAACACATTTTTGGTATGAAGTAAAGTAAAGGGAAAAAGAAGACTGGTCTATACTACAACCGTTTGCCCAATATAGCTATATTGGCGACCCCTTCTAGTCTGAACGAAGTTGTAGTGGCAAGAGTCCTTTTGTTGGTATCGCTTGCTTACCCCAGTTCTCCAAACAAAATGAAGCTATACTGCAAACGGACGTTTTTCTGCCAGCAGAACTGCATTTACATTAGGAGGTTTTGCCAGTAGCGCTCTGTTGGCTATGGGTGTGATTTCCCTCTTCTTTCTTCTCTCCCCTCCCACCTCTGACATAGCTATGCCAGCAAAACTGAAATGTAACTTGGGAGTCTAAATATAGATTTGAGTGCCTAGTTGTAAACAAGTGGGCCCCGATTTCAGAGGTGCTAAAAATTGATGAAAGTTGTGGGTGCTCCGTGGGCCTGAGGATTTGTGGGTATTGCAGCTTTAGAATAGCTTAAGACAGAACTACTAGTGCCCTCAGCCTCTTTAATGTATTGCAATAAATGTACAAATTCAGCAGCTGTAGAGTAACAGGATACCGGGTCTACAAAAGTACCACCTTGAAAAGATGTCAAAACACTGGCTCTACTTGCTTAGTATTGGACTGTCTGACTCGTGTGCTGTCTGAATATGCAAAAGTACATTGTATCTGAATACTGAAAACAAGGTCCTCTTCAATCCTCTTTAATGCAGCCATGGAAATAAAGAAGTGTTCTCCTGCCGAGGTATCCTGCTAGCCGTTCACTGGTTTTGGGACAGAGGACACCTAGATATCACAGTCTTTGTGCCATCCTGGAGAAAAGAACAGCCAAGACCAGATGTGCCCATCACAGGTGTGGAACTCTAAAGCCAAAACTAAATCTCTAAAGCTTCCAATTGTCGCATGTTAATAAGCCTGCCAAGGTCCTTTTGGCCAGTAAGCTCCTAGGTAGTGAATGGAAAATAAGAGCACTAGAAACTTCACCAAGCTTCCAACCAGTGAGATTTCAAGTCCCTAACCTCTCCTCTAAGCAAGTTCTTGCTCAGATAAGGTAGCTGAGTTCAAAGAACATAATTAACTTTATTCCAAAATGCTTCCTTATTCCTGAGGTTTACTCACTTGGTGTGTTACCTTTTATTTCCAGAATTCATTTTTTCCTCTTGTAAATGGCCATACAGCACACCTTTATGAAATGTTAACCGACAAGGAGCTTGGTAGAATATAGCAGGATGGGGATCTATTCAGATGGGTCCAGGTGGTGATAATTGCTGTTCTGAGTTTCCAAGCAACTGAGGTTTGAGGTGTCCCAGTCCAGCCCCTTAGCCAGAAGACAGTCTTGGTCTGTGTTAAATTTAGTTTGGTTCAGTGCCCATGAGAGGGATGCTGGGTGGGGAAATTGAAAAACTTCCTAAAAATTGGAAAGATTTTAACAGTAGCAGTCTGCGCAGGACAGAGAGTAACTGAAATGTCAAAGCCTGACGCTGTGCCCCTTTGGAACCGGTTGGACTCTGCATGTTCCTAGCTAGTTATTTTTTTCCTGTAAACATTACACTTTACTTTCTTGGCATCTGTTGCCTGGAAATGATACCAGGCTGTATGGGCTTGTGTGTGTTTATGCCATGTTTTCATGGTTGTTTGTTCCAGACCAGCACATTCTCCGTGACCTTGAAAAGAAGAAAATTCTGGTCTTCACTCCTTCCAGGCGGGTTGGAGGCAAACGCGTTGTCTGTTATGATGACCGCTTCATTGTGAAACTGGCATACGAGTCTGATGGCATCGTGGTTTCCAACGACACTTACCGTGACCTGCAGAATGAGCGTCCGGAATGGAAGAAGTTCATTGAGGAGCGCTTGCTGATGTATTCGTTTGTTAACGACAAGTACGTTCCCGTTCCCCAGGCGCTTAAAAACAATACAGCAGTTTTAAGTGACCATTGATTAATAGAAGGTCAGTGGCATCTCCGTGTTGGGAGATGACCTGTGAGGGCTGGAAAGGTGAGTGTCAAACACAGAGTAAAGCAAATGACTTAAGGTATTTGAGAGGAAGTGACTCAGTGCTTCGTAGATGGAACAGCTCCTCCCAGTCTGCAGCAAGTCACAGGGAGGGCACAAAGAAAAGGCTAAGAGTGGCTCTGACTGCACTTGGCTTGCTTGGAGCCAGAAGCTCCTCCCTGCTGACATTCCTGAGCGGGCCTGGCACTGGTACAGAGCATTCGCTTCCTCTGCGTTACGAACGGGGAAACGATCAGCTGGCCCAGCGTGCCGACAGCAGAGCACAGGATTGGCGTGACCAGCAATGCGTGGGAGGCAGCCTGCTCTGCTCCTGGGGCAAGAGGCCTCTTGCAACAATCTCCATCAAATCCTTCTCTAGTTTACTTGCAACGTACTGATGGGCAGCAGCCCTTCTCTGTATGGCCAATGAACAGGTCAGCCTGCCATGGGTCACTGAGAGGATTAAAGGGGAAACTTTTCTTCCAAGGGACGACCCCCTGTTGGGGCTGGAGGAATTGTCTGAATCACTGACTCCTGTGGCCATGCCAGGGCTTGTGTCTTGGCTGGCACGGGGCGGGGTTCGCAGGTGTGGGTAATTTTTAATCCTCGTGCAGCTGAGAGACTGAAACCTTGGCCCAGGAAAGTGGTTGCTCCTGACTGACGCTTATTATCTTCCTTTAGGTTTATGCCTCCAGATGACCCCTTAGGGCGGCATGGCCCCAGCTTGGAGAACTTCCTGAGAAAGAAACCTTTGGTGCCAGAACACAAGAAACAGCAGTGCCCTTACGGTAAGACTAGCCTCGTAGGCTTGAGGGCAGCGGTGTCTGTACAGAGTAAACTGTACACACTTGGTGAATTGCAGCAGGTCACCCTATGTTCTGCCTTTTCCTTGCAGGGAAGAAATGCACTTATGGGATTAAGTGTAAATTCTATCACCCTGAAAGGATCAACCAGCCACAGCGCTCTGTAGCTGATGAACTACGGGCCAATGCAAGGCTGTCCCCAACCAGAAGCCCCACCAGCACTGCCAAAGAGGAGAAAAAGAGCAGGAGACCTTCCCAGGCAGAGCTCCTCTGCTCTGTGTCCGCAGACAGCGACAAAGGCTCTGGGCAGAAGGTCTCCATGGAGAGGAAAAGCTCAGCCCAAAAAGCAAAACCTAGTGACAGTCCCCTCCTAATCCAGGGGGGTTGTGCCTTGGGCAGTGTCCCCTCTAACAATGGCAGCTATCGATCGTCTGACTGGTACCAGCACCCTCCTCCTTCTCCCCATATGGACTCTCTCCCTTACATCTCTCAGGAGCATCTTGACTCAGGCATTGGATCCCTTGAGAACCAAATGTCTGAGATGTGGCCTTGCAGATCTACCAGTCACTGTGAGCATTCCCACCCCGAACAGATGGCAGTCTGTACCTGCAGCAGACAGAGACCTGTCTACCAGCACTCTCCTAGTGTAGAGCAGGACACCCTTGGCCACTATAAGCACGGCTCTCGCAAATCGGTCTCCTCTGTTACTAGCTACTTGCCATATAGTGCTGAGAACTCTCACACGAGGTCCTCTCAGTCTTTCCCAGGCTATGGAGTGCCTGTACATCCAGCCGGTACTGGGCATTATAGCATTCCCAATGAGTATAACACCCCAGCACATCATCTTCGTGAATACTGGTCTGAGCCGTACCAAATGCCTCCCACACCAACACGACCTAGCAACATTAGAGACCCTCACCCACTGCCGAGAGCCCCAGGGCCAGCGTACAGTGACCACTGCCAGTGGGCCCTGCCGGACCGCTTTGCAGAAGAGCGAGCGAATGTGCACGTGAAACTCTGTGGCATATTCCACCCCCATTTAGTAGATGCTGTGATGAGCCGTTTCCCTCAGCTGTTGGATCCCCAAAGACTAGCTGCTGAAATACTGACATACAAGTCTCAGAACCCAGGGATGTGAGGCAGACTATGTGCTGGGAGTCCTGGGAGCAATGTCTCTCCTGTGGACCGCTCAGCACAACTGGCATGGCTGCCTCCGTGAGGGTTTTCACCTTCCTCTGAAGCACCAGGTCCAAGATGAAGGCCAGATACCAGACTCAGTGGGCCAATGGCATACTCTGGTGTGGCCAATCCTAATGCACCTCACAAAATGGCTTGTGAGGAAACTCTCCCATCCTCCCCTAGGGCATATTAGCAGGAATCTGGGGAAAGGAGGTGGATTTTGCCTCTCTCAGGAGCACAGAGCAGGGATTCCCCTGTAGGAGTAGGTGGGTCTGTCTTGCCCATTGAGCTCCTGCAATTGTCAGTTGGGCACTTTGGACCCTGGTTCTTCCCATTAGCCTGCAACATTCAAAGCAGCGTAGCACACGGTCAAATGTACGGCATTTCATGGGAAAGATCTGAGTGAGTGGGGTCTGTGGGGTTACTCTGAGATGGTGCCTTTTGCAATACGTGTCTGTGTAACTACATGTCGGGAAAGGCTGGAGCCTGTGCTCCTTGTCCAGTCTGCTCCCTACTTCCTAACTGAGCTGCTTGCCTTGAGTTCCCATCGGGTAACTTCATTTGGTCCTTGTGAGGAAGCGGCAGATTCAATTTCTGTATGTGAAAAACCAGATTCCAGTAGATGACTCGAGTCCACTTTTACGGCCTTTCCCTTCCCTACCCACCCCTAATAAGTTGGCCTTATGTGGGGCCACTCGTCGATGAATAGGGCAGCTATTTCGCCTGCTGCAGGGCTCCCACTAATCAGAAGAGTGAGGCGTTTCATCTTCTCTCCGCTTGCCTGGAAGGGCCTGGCACTGCACCAAACCTGCATTCTGGACTCGAGCCTCGTCTCCTGCACTTTCTCCACCAAAACTACATTCTGTACCAAAATTCAGAGAAGAGCAGGCTTGTGCCGCTCTTCTAAAACCCTGGTCTTCCCTTATGCCTCGCCGTGGGGTCTGTATAGTGCTGAGGCCTGGAATGCCTCTGGTGTTACCTCCCCCTTTGTCATCACCCCACCATAGCTGTGAGGATCAGTAAAACAAAGTGACTGAGGTCCCACTTGGACTTGCACGTTGTGTCTGCCCTTTTGCCGCTACAGTTTTGATGGGTCCTCCAAATTCTTGGCAATGTTCAGTATTTTCTCTTTGAATTTGCCACACCTTTGCCCTTTCACTCCTATATATTCTCTCCCCACCCCCACAAGCACCCTTCAGATTCACAAGATATCCAAAGCTGTGTCATTTTCTTTGACGAATGGACCCTCTTCATTCTGTTTCGGTTAAGGATATCTTTGGTGACTTGTAGATACTGTAACTAAAATTTTAAGATATACAAAACCAAATACGGTAGCAATTGATTCTGGTCCCAGCATTTTATTTAGGGTACAAAGGAACCTTTCAGTTGCGGGCCAGAAGCAGTTGACTTGTTGATGCACATTGTATCTGTGTGGTGATGTTTTTTTAATTATGTCCATCTTGTGGTTAAATCAAGGTCCTTCTAAGTGGCAAACCCTGAGCGGGAGAACTGAGCACAGAGCAGGCTGACACCCCACTTCTCCGTGGTGTGCTGGAGGCTGTTCTGTTAGCTGGTTCTTACCGCTCAGATTTCCAGTGGATGGCCTAGCCAAATTGGCACCATGTGCCATGGTGCCCACAAGGACACAGAAACCCTGTATACCTGGTTAATTATGATACATTACAAAACTGTAATGTTTCATGTTAGTAAGCAAAATGCTTCTTAATCTTATGTAACCTGATAACTTTGCATATTTGTAAATTACAGGAAAGATGGTTTTTAATGGTATTGTCCAGAAACTTGCTTGATGATACTATTTTACTTAGTACTGTACTTAACGCAGCCATTATGTGTTAGTGGTGTTTTCTGGAAAAGTTAGTAGCAATATATACTTAGATACTTTTATACTTAAAGTTGACATTTATTGAGACTTGCTGTATCACTTAGATTCCACACAGTCAGCTAGCCCTATGGAAAAGGCTGCCCTGTGTATATCATGGCAAAGTAAGAACTTGCATTACCCAAATAAAAATGGCTAAGTTGAATGTCTCGGTTGTTGTCTCTTTTTGATGCTTTTGGGAAGACTGTTTTACAGCTTGGCTGGGATTTTTAAGAAGCATAGCACAATATACTTCTAGAAAGATGGTTGGGCTGTTAAGATGCTGGACTGAGACTTGGGATCTCTGGATTCAATTTCCTGCTCTGACACAGACTCCCTGGATGACCTTGACGAAAATCACTTAATCTCTGTGCTTCGTCTGCGAAATGGGCATGAGACTTCCCTGCCTCAGACTGTGGCGCTAGGCATACGTACTTGTTCGTGGTTGTGAGGCTGGGGACCATGGAAGTGATGGGATACACCATGGTAACAAATGGGGTGTTGGTCCAGGGAAGTGACACTCTGCTGGCATGTGGGTTTTTAACCAGGCTGTGTGGGGAATAAGTCAGCTGTAGTGTTTGGCAGCTCTCATAAGTGACAAAAGTTGCTACACCGTGTTTTTATTATTATTTTGGTAGAACTCATGAGGCCTGCTTCTCCTCACCCCTCCTATCAATTGTTGGACAGAATTTAAAAACAAAAAACTGTTTTCTGTTCTGCTTGCTAATTAAAACAGAACACTCAAAGCAAAGATACCGGCGTTGGCTCTCAGCAGCTTTGTGATCTACATAAAGAGATTAATGTAAACAGCTCATCAGAGAGCTGATATAATCTGTTACAGACAAGTACCAGTGCTTAATTTGTAATGAAAGAGGTGTCGTGTCTCAAGCAATTCTTTTTAACTTTCATAATTGAAGCAGCAAGCCCAGAGGTGCCAGGGCTATGAACTGCCAAGCCTAGAGGAGCCCGGGCTTAGCCCTGGCAAGCCCTAGCATACATTAAGCAGTGCCTAGCACCATATCATTTATGCAAGCTGTTGAGTAAATGACTATAAATCATGACACCACTCTGTTCACAAGACTCTCTTGGCACCTTTGTGCTCTCATGGACCTTTGTTTAGGAGCTTATGAGGAAGTCTAGTAAAAACTTAACATTCAAATTTCTCCAGGGGAATCCTTCCTCTCCCAACCCCACCCTCTAGAGTTCAGTACAACATCTTCTTATCTGACTTTGTAAATTACTTTATGGGCTTTTATTCAAATGTGCTCACTGGAGCTAGTACTGTCAGCTCGCTCTTTCCAGCTAATATGAAATAAATCCCTTCCTTAAACTGAAGGAAAAGAGGGGCCTCCTCTGAAGGTGGTAGGTATATCTGTGGTCTAATGGGAATCTGAGAGTGGCAGCAGGCGAAGGGTAGGACTGGCACTTGGAAGGCCTGGGTTCTGTTCCTAGCTTTGTCTCTGAGCTGCTGCATGACCTTGAGCAAGTCGCTTCCATCTGTCAGCCAGGTGAGCTCCTCAGCAGGGGCAGGCAGTGCACCTAGGAGAAGGAAAACTCTGATTTCAAACTGAAAACATCAGCCCTGCTCAGCCGGGTTGGAAAAATTGCACCAATCTCACGTGCTCTGTCTCAGTCGCTGACCCCAATGAACAGGCCGAGGTGAAGGTGAAGCTTTCTAATAAGAATCTGCAATTTTCATCTGAGCCCTACGGGGTGAAAGGGCTTTTATTGGTTGGGTAAGGGAAGCCCTTTCCAGGGCACATTTCTTCTGGAAGCTCCCAGTGGGTACAGTGAGTATATCACCAGGACTTGTAAAGGTGAGGCGGAGCAGTCCAAAAGCTGTGCAAGTGCATTTGAGAGCAGGGCCTGAATTAAATGTCCATCTACCTTGTTGCACTATGGTCTCAGGGTGAGAAAAAGAAGCTCGAGTGGTAATGCTGAAATTCACATGCAGCCGATGCTTGAACTTTGGGCCAGAACTGCTCGCACAAGAGAACTTTTAAAAAGCTTAGTGTAGGAGCTCAAGGCTGCACCTCTCCATGAAATGCTCCTTTAAATAGATAAAAGCTCTCGCTCTCTAGGCCATTCCCATTCATGTACTGGAATCCAATCAAAACCAGAGCCCTGTTACAAACGCGGTGGTAGACAAATCCAGAGTCAATTAGTGCCGAAGTTCCCAGGTTAGTTAACTTACCTTGACAGGGAAGGGAGCTGGGGGCGTTCTGTTCAGATGGTGATGGAGCTTGGTCTTGCCTCTGTTTCTGCAGCAGATTTTGTAACTGTACCTGTCTCCATAGGGAAAGACTTTAGTCGGGTCTGAACTATAGAACCCTCCCTCCTCAACAGCTTTCAACAGCCCAAAGGCGTCAGGGGAGAATGGGGCAGTGATTTGCCTAGTGTCCCCCAGTGCCTGAGCTGGGCATGGCTAATCTGACTCCCCGGCCCTGGCAGTAGGCTACTAGTCGAGCAGCGTTTGGCGCTCCTTAGACATGGCATGGCTGCTGTTCTCCAGCATCTCTGGAGCCTGTCCAGACACACCCTGGGAGCTGTCGCTCAGCCGGGGCCTGCTGATGAAATGATGCCCAGCTGTTTCCTATTGGATTCAGTTGTCATTCCTCCAGTTGTTTAGAAGGAATTGGCAGCATTTATTTGAATGCTACCTGTATTAGTTCATGTTATCTGCAGACACAGTCATGTCCATCAAATCAAAGAAACCTGCCCTACTGTCTCTTCGTCCTCTGCCCCACACTGGTTCTAGTGTATTCTGCTGTTGTGGAGTTTTCGAGAAACATCCTGTGGCTCACCACTTCCTCTTGGGTACCTCAGTGAAGCTGGAACCCAGCGTGAGATTGGTGATCGCTGCATCTGCATCATATTTATCTCTCTAAATAGGTTATATCCTCCTTTGCACTGTGCAGATCTACTTTCAAACAAAGAGGTCAGATGCACACGTACCCTGAAAACGGGGTGGCGCCTCAGCTGGGTACGCTGCTGGCTCAGTCTGGGGCATGTCTCGGGAAGTAAGCGGATATGTTCAGCCCCTAAATACAGAACCCCTAAAGCCTATGTTTGAGTGACAGTCCCAGCCATTACTCTAGTGCAAGGGAAAACGTGGGGAACTCCTGCCTTGCTGTGGGGAAGCAGGGGCCATGGGGGAAGCAACCCATGCCAGGGAAGTCTTGTAATGTTGCAGGGCAAGTCTAGGTATGGTGCATGGGGCAGTAGCCTCTGGCAGAGCACGATGAAGTGGAAGAGCAGGGGTACTCCTGTAACACCTCAGTGAGCAGGGGCCAGAGACAGCTGATCAAGCAGCTCTGGGCCCTGCAGAACAAGTCTGACCTGACCTTCATGATCTGTTCCAAACAACTGTTCTTAGGATTTCTGTGTCTCCTGCTTGAGTGTCTCCTGAGCCCTACAGACCCCTTGAATCACTAAGATGGCTGGGCTCAGTTCTGCACATTCCCATCTTGGAAAAGGTATGGCAGAAAGGGAGGGGGCTAGAGATGGCTGATAAAAATTAAAGATCTGGGCAAACTCTCATATCTAGTGAGACTAAAAGCACTGAGACTGTTAATCGATGAGAGCCATGAGAAATGTACACAGCATAATGGAGGGTCATTCCCCATAATCTAACATACAGGGGCAAGGGAACATTCCATTAAGTAGAAGATGGTTACTTTAAAATGGATAAAGGCAATACTTGGTCACATGGTGCACAGTTAAGCTGCAGAACTTACTGTCACAAGGGATCACTGAGGCCAAGAGCGCAGCAAGATTCAAGAAAGGAGTGGAGTTCTTTATGGATAACAAGAACCAGTAGAGTTTAAAAAATAAGAGCGCTGGAAGCCTTCCTGGTTTAGGGCAGCAGCCAATTTGTGTGTGGGTTAGGAAGGAAGCTGCTTGTGGGTAAGTGTAATGCTTTCTGCAGGGTTTCTTCCACCTTCTTTGGAGACTGGCTAGTAGACCCCTGTCTGCTCCAGTCTGGCAATCGCTGTGTGTTCTGAGCTGTGGGGCTCCTGATGATGATGATGATGATGATACCTAGCTCAGATACTATAAATCCCAAAGTGCTTCACCAACGGAGGCAAGTGCCTTTATCCCCATTTCCCAGCTACAGAGACTGAGGCACTGCACTGGTCCTACCCCTGGTGCCCCGCAGCACTGACTGCTCCTTAGGGGCCTGCCTGCCTTCCCTCTGCAGAGATGCAAAGGTTCCAAGACCCGAAGGATCACTGAGGTCATCCAGTCTGACCCCCGGCATAGCCCAGCCCCCCCCACAGTAATTCTTATCTGTTAGAAAAATGGCCAGTGATGGAGAATCAACCACGACCCTTGGTAAATTGTTCCAGTGGTTAATAACTCTCGCGGTTACAAATTTATGCCTTATTTCCAAAACTGGACCCAGGATTCCAGCAGCAGGGCTGGATTAATGCAGGGGATTTAATGGGTTCCAGCCGAGGGCATCAGGCTAAGGAGACCCCTGCAAAAATAAATCCATAATTATATACAATTCAGTGGTCACCAACCCATTGATTGCAATCAACTGATCGATCCCGGAGCCTCTGCTCTGCCAATGGGAGCTGTGAGGATGGCGCTCCTGGGCATGGGCAGCGCCTGGAGACACACTGTCCTCCTCCCCCAAGGGGCGCGCAGAGACGTGCCAGCAGCCAGCCACTTCTAGAAGGGGCGTGGGGCTATGGTAGCAGGCAACCTGCCTGATCCCTGCTGTGCTGCCGGACAGGAGCCACCTGTGGTAAGCGTCTCCTGGCCAGAGTCTGCATCTCGCACCCCCTCCTGCACTCCAACCCCCTGCCCCAGATCCAAACTCCCTCCAGACCCTGCACCCCCTTCTGCACCTGTGCCCCAGATCAGAATTCCCTCCTGCACCAAACTCCCTCCCAGATCCTGCAGCCCTCATCCTCTCCTGCACCCCAACTCTGCCCCACCCAAACTCCCTCCCAGATCCTGTACCCCCTCCTGCAGCCCTCATCCTCTCCTGCACCCCAACACTCTGCCCCACCCAAACTCCCTCCCAGATCCTGTACCCCCTCCTGCAGCCCTCATCCTCTCCTACACCCCAACACTCTGCCCCAGCCTCTGCCCCACCCAAACTCCCTCCCAGATCCTGTACCCCCTCCTGCAGCCCTCATCCTCTCCTGCACCCCAACACTCTGCCCCACCCAAACTCCCTCCCAGAAAGAAACTAATATAACAGCTGTTCTAAGGGAAGAAGCAGGCTATTTTGAATGAACTTAACTATATTCTACATATTTTAAGACTGAAATGTAACCACAGAACGGCTTTATGTTAATTAGAAGGCAAGTTTAGTATAGCGTTAGTAGCCTTGGTGCCATAACTGTGATCATTTTGTTTTAAATTAGGAAAAAGACTTGTAGACAGGGGCCCCACGCAATCTAGTAGCCCCGGGCCCACAGCAGAGTTAATCTGGCCCTGTGCACCAGTGCGAAATATAGAGTGAAAATAAGGAGATTCCCCAGTTTATGCATCCTAGGATTGATTAGCCCTTTTGGCAACAGCATCATAGTGGGAGCTCATGTTCACCTGATTATCCACCATGACCCTCCACCCCACCCCACATCTTTTCAAGCATCACTGCTTCGCTGGACAGAGTCTCTCAGCCTTAGGTATGGCCGACAGTCTGTGGTCCTAGATGTGTACGTTTACATTTAGCCATATTAAAACTGTTTGCTTGTGCCCTGCTTACCAAGTGATCCACATTAGTCTGAATCTCTGACCTGCCCTCTTCATTAATTACCACTCCCCCAAGGTTTGTGTCAGCTGCAGACTTTACCGGTGATGATTTCATGTTTTCTGCAAGGACATTGATAAAAATGTGAAATAGTGTAGAGCCAAGAACCTCACCTTGCAGGAGCCCCCTGGAAACACACCTGCTCAATGTTTACAGTGACAACGTGAGACCTGTCAGCCAGCTTTCCGTCTGTTCAATGTGTGCCAAGCTCATTTCAAATGTTTCTAGTTTAATCAAAATGTTGGGCGGTACCAAGTCAAACGCCTTACAGAAGTCTAAGTACATTACAGCAGTGCTAATACCTTATCAACCAAACTTGTAATCTCATCAAAAAAAGATAGCAAGATAGCTTGGCAGGATCTATTTTCCATAAACCCCTGTTGAGTGGGATTAATTACACTGTCCTCCTTTAGTTCTTTATTAGTTGCGGTTTCCCAGGCCTTTCTTTGGTGCAGGATGTTCCCGGGAATTCAGCGGGTTCCTGAAGGGGATTTCCCAGCACCCAGGAAGTGGCTGGCTTAGAACTAGCTTTCCTGACTCTAGTACGTGGGTGGAAGATGCGGCTGCACCTGCTAGAAATGAGCAACAATTCACAGTGGTGCTGGACAGAGATTCCTGCCTGACTCCTGGGGCCTAGGGAAAGAAGATGGGGCTTGAGAGCCATGATGTTTGAGCTGTCGTCCCCCCTGCTTCGTAGGAGTCTTTCTGCCTGGAACCCGAGGGCTTAAGTCACCTTAAACAATATTATGCAACAAGGGAGAAATTCTCTGTCTTAAGCAAGGGGTGAGTGAGGGCCCCTGCTTTGACCCCAAAGGCTTGATGGGGGTCTGGGAGAGCCAGCCAGGCCCCACCCTCTGAACCTCCCCATTTCTGTAATCTGATAGAAGCGTGAAGGCATCCAGTGAATAAAGGAGGAAGGAAGTGCAAAAGCAAATATATCAAAAAAGTAAATATGATACTAGGACACAGACAAAGGAACAGCCAGAAGCCAGGCTGGGTCCAGCAAAAGGGAAGGAAACCACCCAAAGAAGGAGGAAATGGGGAGTGTGTGTAAGGGTCAGAACAAAGATCTAGCACTGAATAGGAAATCTGGCTGTCCCCATGCACACCCCTCCATCCATCTATGGGTTTTGTATAATCATAGAAATGTAGGGCTGGAAGGGACCTTGAAAGGTCATCAAGTCCTGCTCTGTGGCAGGACCAAGTAAACCGAGACCATCCCTGACAGGTGTTTGTCCAACCGGATCTTAAAAACCTCCAGTGACGGGAACTCCACAGCCCCCATTGGACGCCTGTTCCAGAGCTGAACTGCCTTTTAGAGCTAGATATCAGGACAAATTTCTACTGATAGCTCCCTTGCTGCAGATTAAGCCCATCACTTCTTGTCCTACCTTTAGTGGCCACGGAGAACAATTGATCACCGGCCTCTTTGTAACAGCCCTCAGTGTATTTGAAGACTGTTCTCAGGTTGCCCCTCAGTCTTCTTTTCTCAAGACTAAACGTGCCCAGTTTTTTTAACCCTTCCTCACACATCAGGTTTTCTAAACCTTTCATCGTTTTTGTTGCTCCCCTCTGGACTCTCTCCAATTTGTCTGTATCTTTCCTAAGCATGACACTCAGTACTCCAGCGGAGACCTCACCAGGGCCGAGTACAGCTGGACAATGACCTCTCGTGTCTTACATACGACACTCCTGTTAATACACCCCAGAACGATATTAGCCTTTTTCACAGCTGCAGCACACTGGTGGCTCGTATCCACTATAACCAAGGCTTCGTTTTAGTCACAGGTATTTTTAGTAAAAGTCATGGACAGGGCACGGGCAGTAAACGAAAAGTCACGGCCCGTGACCTGTCCATGACGTGTACTGTATACCCCTAACTAAAACTTGGGCTGGGGGGGCTGCAGGTGCGCTGGGGGAGCAGTCCAGGGGCGCTGTGGGTGGTGGCCCGGGACCCCCACTGGTCGTGGAGGGTAGGCCGACAGTGGCGTGCAGCCCGGATCCCTGCTGGTCTGTGGGGAGGCAGGTTGGTGGGCAGCCCGTGAGCCAGCACCGGCTGCTACGGAAGTCACAAAATCCGTGGCCTCCATGACAGACATGCAGCCCTAACTATAACCCATATACATGATCCACCATAATACCCCTCACCATAGTAGCCAATTTTTTTTTTCATGTAAATGGCACTGGTGTAACAAGTTCCCTACTGGGTCTCATGGCAGTGGGGACTGCCCTAAACACACCGGCACTGAGCAGAAAGCTGTGGGGTGCTCTGTCTCACTCTCATGAACTCAGATGTGCTAGCCAATGCTTTCCACCTCGGAGATGCAACCACAGCAAGGTGACAAAGGCATTTTCTTGCCATCTCAGACATTCTCCGGGTAGAATTCCCCATGTCCTCTACCCTAAACCTTCCCCCACCGCAGCCTTGGGGGGTAGACAGTGATCAAAGGGGCAGAGGGCAGGGCAGTATCAAATGCTAGTAACAAGCCATCAGCTGATAAGGACCAATCAGCGGCAGGTTCCCCAGCTGTGCAGAGCGCCCCCAAGGCCTGCATTGCACAAACACGGAGATACGGCGTCTTGTTGAGCAACACGCCAGGAGAATTTGCATGTTGTTTACACCCTGGCACTTGGCCTAGGGGGAGGCTTACAGGATCAGCCAAGCAACTATTGCCCAATTTGGAGATAACTGGTGAGTACGCTGCAGCTGGGAGCGGGCCAGCCGGCCATGATTCAGTGGGGAAGAGACGCAGTTCAATGCTGTTTGCCTCCATCCTGCAGTTTAGAAGTGGTCTCCACACGAGCCAGTGAACCAGGTGCCGCCCCGCGCTGGGAGGCTGTTTCTAACGTGACTCCGGTTGAGTGTGATCGGCTGAATTGTAGCATGGACAGGATTGCATGTGCTGTGTTGGTCTGACATCCCAAGCACTCCCACCGCACACCTGGCTGCTAGCGCTGTTCATGATGGACTCTGCAGTAGTGTCTAGAGGCCCCAGGGAGGACTCAGGGCCCCGTTGGGCTGGGGGCTGTCTATGCACATGAAAGCACAGTCCCTGCCCCCAAGAGCTTTCCGTCCCTCTTAGTGCCTAACACAGCAGGATCTAAGCACTGACCCAGCTACAGGCTAGTGAGTGTCTAGGGTTGGTTGCCAGGTGTCTGGTTTTTGTCAGCGGTGCTGACCGGGCTGTTAAAAGTCCGGTCGGGGCGCAGTGGGGCTAAGGCAGGCTCCCTACCTGCCATGGTGCTGCACAGTTCCCGGAAGCAGCGGCATGTCCCCCCTCCAGCTCCTATGCATAGGGGCAGCCAGGGCGCTCCGCATGCTGCCCCCGCTGCAAGCGACACCCCCACAGCTCCCATTGGCTGGAAACTGCGGCCAATGGGAGCTGCGGGGGTGGTGTCTGCGGACAGGGCAGCGCGCAGAGCCGCCTGGTTGTGCCTCTGTGTAGGAGCCGGAGGGGGGACATGCCACTGCTTCCGGGAGCTGCCTGAGGTAAGCACTGCCCAGAACCTGCACCCCTGACTCCCTCCTGTGCCCCAACCCCCTGCCCCAGCCCTGATCCCCCTCCCACCCTCTGAACCCCTCAATCCCAGCCCAGAGCACCCTCCTGCACCCCAAACGCCTCATCCCCAGCCCCACCCCAGAGCCCATACCCCCAGCCAGAGCCCTCACCCTCTCCTGTATCCCAACCCACTGCCTCAGCCCAGAGCCCCCTCCTGCACCCTGAACTCCTCATTTCTGGCCCCATCGCAGAGTCTGCACCCCCAGCTGGGGCCCTCACCCCCTCCCTCACCCTAGCCCCCTGAGCCAGCCTAGTGAAAATGAGCGAGTGAGTGAGGGTGGGAGAGTGAGCAACAGAGGAGGGAGGGAGTGGGGGTGGGTCCTTGGAGAAAGGGTGGGGCCTCAGAGAAGGGGCAGGGCAGGGGACGGGACAAGGGTGTTCAGTTTTGTGCGAGTAGAAAGTTGACAACCCTAGACTAGGACCAAGAGTCAGGACCTCAGGCTCTGTTCCCGGCTCTGCCACTTACTCACTCTGTGTCCTTGGACAAGTCATTTCATCTGTTGATGCCTCAGTTTCGCCACCTGTAAAATGGGGAGATCTTGACTGAGTATTGCTGAGCATTGCGGGCGGGCCCCTGCATGGGCTGACTGTGGTGTATATTTTGGATTGTTGTTCTTGTCTTTTTGAAAAAAAGAAATGCTTCTAGAAGTGTCTAGCGGCTCTGGGGCTACGTGCTCAGAAGGAACGCAGTTACATAAATAGTTGGGTGACTGGAGGGAAGATGGGGGACCTTGTGGGAGTTAATTCATTAATGGTTGTAAAGGGCTTTGAGGGCCTGACATGGCAAGGGGACAGTATTGTTAATTAGGTATATTAGGGGGGTTATTATTCTTTTCCTGCTTTGGGGAGTTTGCCACATGCTCATCTACAGCTCCTATGTTCCCCTGCAGGTACAGTAGTGCAGACGGACGCCCCAGGGGCTGTCTGAGCTGACCCTCCAAGGGCACAGATGTGCTGGGGTGGGGTGGTGTGTCTGGATGCCATCTAGACATGATTGGGGTTTTGCAAGACCTTGTGGGCTGGGATTTTGATGTGACCCAAGACCAGCAGGGGCTCAGGTCCAGGTCTCACACTACTGAACACCGAGTTCTGGTAGTTCAGACACGTAGCGTTTTGTCCCATCTCTAGCTCCTAGTGCAGACAGTGTGAGTCATGACTCTAGTATCTGTGTTGCAGCAGTGCCCAGAATGTGCTGGGCGCTGCACAGACCTGTTGGGAGAGACAGTCCCTGCACACTCTCCTAGCCTGTTCCCTGATTCCAGGGACATGAGCTGGCTCTCGGAAGGGTGGTGCGAAGGATTGTGCTAGCACTTGAACTGCGTGCTTGCAAGGGGATAGTGAGAGGGGCAGGCCCAGCTTTGCCATAGCCAGTTATACGTGCTGCTGCTCAGTTTCACCACCAGACCTTGGCCTCCCGGAGAGTAAAAGCCAGTGCAAAGGAATTCCCATCAATGGCTCCATGCCAGATACCTGGGGTATGGAACCAAGAAGCATCACATCTCACTAGCTGACCTTAAACATTAGCCAAGCCAGGTAAAAAGCACCAGACCAAAGCAAGCACATGTGAGAGCGGGACTGGAGTTTGGGGATCCTTGCCTGCATGCCAGCAGAAAAAAGCCACTTGCCTGTGTCAGGTGAGCTGGTTACGATGCTGAGCTGGGACCTTTGTAATTACTAGGCCTTGAGGCCCCAAAAGAGTGTCTCTGAGCTCTTCATGGACAGTCTAATGGCTTCCAGGCTCTGCCGTTTGTCTGTGCTGGCCAGGGCGGCACAGCCAGGCAGGAAGC
The DNA here is from genome assembly GCF_011386835.1 of Chrysemys picta bellii. Classification (NCBI taxonomy): domain Eukaryota; kingdom Metazoa; phylum Chordata; order Testudines; family Emydidae; genus Chrysemys; species Chrysemys picta. The sequence continues at coordinate 18,766,458 of NC_088813.1, forward strand.
TCAGTGCTCAGAGAACAGGCGTCTTGGACAGGTCCCAGCTCTGGGGCAGTTTGGGGCTGGCCTTTTGTCCTCACCGCAGAGCTTGGTGCAGTTGGCAGTGTCTGCCCAAGAGACGCCTAGAGCAGGAGTCTGTGTGGGAGCCCAGCAATGGAGACAGCTGGGCTGCAGGTCAGGCAGGAGAGGTCAGCAGGGCTAAGGGACAGGGAGCAGCACTGGCATGGTCGGGGGCTGCCGGTCCCGACTGAGCCGGAACAGCAGAGAGTGCTGCCATCGGGGGGTGAGTTGCATCACAGCTTTGGGGGTCAGACTGGTTCCTAAGGCGCAATTGTCCATGGCACAAGGGCACTGAGGTGTGCTCTCTGCAGCGAGGGCATGGGCCAGACGAGCCTCAAGACCCAGAGGAGGGCCCTGCAGGCCAGGCCGGAGGCTCACAGATGGAGCAGAGAAGGGCTGGCTTGGGCTGCTGCTGATACTGCCCATGCTGTGAGCGGAGAGAGGTCACTGCTGCTGCTGCCCAGGGCCCCGTCACCAGCCTGAATGTCAGGATCACCAACAGCCTGTTTCCCAGAGAGTCATTTTGTATCTGGCACAAAAAGGAAATTGCTAAATCCAGGGGTTTCCCATCAGTCTCCCCTGCCCTGGGAAGCCGTTATTGCCAAGGGCGTCGCTGGCCGATGAGTGGCAGAACAGAGCTGTGCAGAAGCTCGCAGGGAAGGGCTGTGGGGCAGGGCCTGAGATCAGGATTCTGAGCAGCGAGTAGGGGCGATGCTGCTGAAAGGGGTTGGAGCTACGTCCGGCATGCGAAGGCTGGTTTGCCCAGACTCCTCATAATGGGGATTATCTCCAAGACACAAGGTGCTGTTGCCACGTCATCTCTTTGAACCACACAACCCTGTCTGCAGCGTTGCAATGAACATTTCCGTGATTAGCACATGCTGATCTGCCCGGGCAACTGGCCAGGGGCATGGGCTTTCCTGCCTTGACAGAAAGGTGGAATCGATCCACTGTTTGCTTAACAGACACCTAGGAGCCTGCCTGCGAATGTGCATTGGTATAAAATCACAGAGCAAACGGCCGGCCTGTCGCGTCAGCCCCAGGGCTTGGGGAAAAGGACACTTACGATTAGCTCCCACGTATCCACAGCTTCACAGACTTGCACAATCTCAGCGAACTCCTCAGCAGTCCATATTCCCAGCCCGCTCCCAGCACCGCCGGTACAGCCTGCGTTGGCATGCCTGCCCGTTGCTACACGGCCCTCGTCAGCACCAGAAATGCCCCATTTCCCTTTGCACTGAGATGGTTGGTTTGTGCTGCTGCCTGTATTCCAAACAGCCCAGAAGCAAATTGCCCCATAGGCTGGGGACAGCTCATCCAGACCCTAGGCCCAGTGGTGCCAGGGAAGAGCTCCATCCCACCTGAGCGTCTTACTAGGATCAGAGTAATTTACTCCAGTAGGAGAGACAATGGCCGTAATTCCCCTTTTGCTTTGTCCTCAATTTAAATATCATTATTGTTCTAACAGTGTCCAGCGGCTGCAGCTGAGATCAGGCCCCACTGCGCCAAGTGCGGCACTGGCACAGGGCGAGACAGGCCCTGCCCAGAAGTGTTCACAGTGAAAATAAACAATGGGTGGGAGACAGCAAGGATCATCGTCTCCCTGGCTTGGTTAATAGGATGATGTGAGTCTGTTCCTGCTACCCTCTGTCTAGGTCCTTACAAGCCTCCAGGCAGGGAGGCAGCACCTTGGGCATTTTGGAGAGGGGTGAGTCACATCCATGACCCTTAGTTTTATACCAGTCAGTGTGTAGGAGGGACAGACCCTCATGTCTCACTGTCACATGCCTGTGTGTGCATCTACAGGCCACTTTTCATACCCTGCATGAGCCATCCGGTGACTGTTTCCTGCTGCAGAGGGATAGTGGCTTGTTTGCTTCTGGGTCTCAGATGCAGTTAGTGCCATGTGATTAAGGAGGAATGATGTGACTGGGGATTAGCCAGGTCACGTTGGTGCAGCGTATCGCACATGGACACTGCTGGAACAGGGCTCAGTCCAGCTGCTCCAGTCTTCCAGAGCGGAGGGCTGGCTTTTGCCACTTTTCTATGTCTCATTCTTACCCCAAATGAAAGCGAAGCTCGGTCTGCAAATAGATGTGCACTTCAAGGGCAGCAGCGCCGGGGGCTTGTTCCTCTGCGCGCAAACAGCGTGTCTCCTGGGGCCAGCGAGAGTTACAACACGTGTTTGAGACGCTAACAAAGGAGATTTAGCTGTCCAAGCCAGGCATTAACGAGGGCAGCGCCTGCATTTTGCAACCCTTCCATTGCTACAGCTTCTCCGGCTTGTGAAAGAGACTCAGCCAGGCAGACAACAGTGGAGCCATTGAGTGGCTGCTCCGGCCTTATCCCTCACAGGAGAATTCCTGGAGGCTTCCAAGAAATTGCTCAACATTCAGGAAGCTGTCTCTAGCTGTGCCCCATGCAGCCATGTCCTGACTAAATCTTTGGCCTGGAGGAGATGGGCCTGAGAAGAGCACAGGAGGTGGGAGTGTGGGACTCAGCTGTGGATGGTGCAGGAGCTGGGTGCGGTGTGTGGGGGAGGCTGGGATGGGGTTAGACGGCGGTGCTGGGTCCAGGCACTGACCCAGAGAGGCGCACGAACGCTGCCAGCATTTCCAAGCCTTTAAACCACGGCGCACTGACCACCTCGCCGCCAGAGCTGCGCGGGCTGCCGCCAGCTTCACGCACAGCTCTGTTTTAGCCCCTCCTGTAAGTGGGGTTTGGAAACCTGCATTGGCCTGACACTGGGCAGGTGCTCCAGGAGCGTGTGCGCGCAGCCCCTGAGCCAGCCCTGGCGGACGGCTCTTGTGGGAGAGGTCAGGACGTGTGCCCTGGTTTCAAAGGGTGATGTGTCCCCAACGGTTCATTGGCTCCCTGTAGCTCAAAGCCCCCTTGGTCCTACCCCGGCAACCTGGCCACGTTGCTCAGTCTCCTCGGAAGCTCACGTGCTGGCTACGTTTGTTTAATGAAACCGGTTTCCTTCAAAGTTATTCACGGGTTTGGCTGTGGCGAGTTCTGGGCTGGGTCCTGGTTTGTCTGGGAGTTCTGGGCCCAGCCCTGAGTCCGGGACGTGGGTGGCCTTGGATCGCAGTGGGAGCAGGGCTGGTGTCCCGGGGGCTGATCTGACTTTGCGTTGTACCCAGGCTCCTCGTTTACACCCGTGCAAGTGGCTGTGAAGTGCAGCCCGAGCGGAGCTCTACACGCGCTGGGCGCGCTCAGCCCAGCTAACAGAGGATTTGCCCTCACCAATGGCTAATTAGAGGCTGCCCTGGAGAATCGGACTGGGAGTGAAAGACTGCAGCAGGCACTGCTGAGCGGGGTGTGCCCTCGGCCAGCCCTGTGTGACCGCACACCCCGCGGGTACGCACCGTCTCCAGGTAGCCTCCCTGTCTCTCCTAAAGCCACGGTGGGCGACTCGCGCATTAGAAGTACCAGCAGGTCAGAGCGATAGACAGTGACTGGCCTCGTTCAGCAGGCAGCTTTCAAGGGCAGGGATCTTACAATGCTTAAGAAATTGCAACTAAAAAACCAAACAACTTGATGTGATTCCTGACAGAGGAAAGAGAGCGCTGGCCGTGCGCACATCCTAGGGCAGCGCCATCACCCAGGAAATTCGTTCAGTGGCCACAGGACCGAGCTGAGCCTGATGTATCACTTAGAGATGGTGCCTTGCCACAGGCAGACATTTTCTACAGCAATGTCGCGGCTACGGGTGGAATATGGATGCGTTCGGTCATTGGCCCTGATCCTGCAAATGCTTAGCTGTGTGCTTACCTCTGCATGCTGTAAAAGTCCCACTGATTTCAACAGGGTGGTTGTTCAGTGCATGAAGTAAAGCACATGCATAAGTCTCTGTTGGAAAGGGTCTACTTGCTCCTTTCATTCAGCTGTCCAGGAACCCCACCGCCCCGCTTTAAGCCATATCTCCCTTCTCCTGCTCAGAATGAAAAAATGAAAGATCTTAAAGAACAAAAAACCTGGGAAGTTCCAAATGTAAAAAATGTTTGGTTCAAAATCCAGGCAGGCGACAGCAGCACATTCACCTCTCAGGCCAGCTACACATCCCAAGTGTTTAAAAGCAAAGCGGTGAGCAGGTCAGAGAATAACGCTCCCAGGCGCTGTTCGCACAGCCAGCGATGTCTGTCTGGCACAGTTATCCTAGCCGACGGCTAGTGGCACTGGCTGCAGGTTGTGTGCCCTCTTCTCGCTGGATAACCACTGGCTGCCAGCCTCTGACTCAGTCCCTGAGCTCGTGCGCAAACAGTAACACAGCGCATCCAGAGCAAGGCTGTGCATCACGAGCGCAGGGCGCTGAGCTCTGACTCACGGAGAGAGTCCCACCAGAGTCAGTGGAGGGGCTCGTGGGCGCACGCCCTCGCTAGTGTGACTCAGGGCTGCACTCTGGGACTCTGCAAATCAACCCACTGACTCCTGTCCTGCCTGCTGGTCCCTTTCTGTCGGTGGGAGGCACAGCAGGAGCCCTGTGCCCCGAGACTTGCAGCCCGGGAGCTTTGCTCCAAGCACTTGCCTTTGAGCGTCCCGCAGATCAGCGACAAGAGGAAGGGTTTTAACCAGCCCGCCCTGGTTTACAACTTTGCCTGGGTTTGAGCAGATTCGCTCTGGACTTCCCCTGGCTTTGCACTCTAATAACCTTCCCTCTCCCACACCCGCCCTTGCAGGACGCCACTCCCACGTCACTAGCCTCTGGTGGACATAGGATCACAGTACCTCTCTTTTGCTTTCTAAGTTCCTCTGACTCTTAATGAGTTGGAGTCACCACGCATGAGAGGAGAACTCATCTGTTGTGACCTGCCCTGCAGCTGGCACCGAGGGAAACCTTGAAGAGCAGGTGTCCACGTGCCTACTGTGTGAGGCCCTGGTGGCTAGTGGTTAGAGCAGGGGACTGGGTTAGATTCCAAGCTTTGTTTTGTGATGAGCCGCGCAGCCCAACACAAGTCCCTCCCTGTGGCTGTAAAATGAGGCTTATAACCATCATCCCCCTGAGACCTGCAGACAAAGCAGCTGTAAATGCTGCCGTCAGTTCAGAAGAGCCAGGCCTGCAGCAGACGCTGGTGCTGGGAGGGCACCTCTAGGACCAAACAGGGCCCATGGGAGAAGCCAGCCAAGACCCACTCAGCACTGTTCTTCTGAGACATGCACAAATAGCCAAGGCGGTAAGCGCCTTAGGACACAGGCCATGTGTTTCTAGCACAGGGGTCTGGTCTACAAGGGCTTCCAGGAGCTATGCTAGTGCTAATGGCAGTGATCTCAGCCGGGCCCTGAGCAGCACTGAATGCCCCTAACCTCAGGTCTGACTTACGAGAACCTGCTGGCCGTGACACTGCTCATGTCCAGGCACGCCAGGGTGTCCCAGAGCAGAGGCCAGCACAAGCCCTCAGCACCTCTTAAATCCCACTTTGGCCATCAGAATAGACTGATCACTGACCCTGCCTGCCCGGGTAGCCCAGGGCTCGGTGTCACACATTCCCCCTGGAATCCGTTAACATAACACCCTGTGCCTGAAAGCAGCATGAAGACACCACTTCATATGGAGCTCATCCCCTCCAGCTGCTGGTGCCCAGTTTGCCTCCCACGCTGATTCAGAGCCCACCTCTGCATGACCTGCCCAGAGACGTGAGCCAACCGAGCAGCCAGAAGAACCAAGGATGGAGCTGGCAGGAGCTGCGGCGGAAGTGTCCTCAGCCGGTGGGCTGGGCTGGGCTGGGCTTTGTGACCTGCGTTGTCAGAGAGGTTTGTCCATCTCAGTGGTGGGACTGAGCTGAAAGCTGGGCCAGACCCTCCCGACCACCCAGTGCATCCCAGACTCCAGTATCAGGGCCACTTGCAAGCCACCAGCTTCTCAGCTAGTGCACAACCTATCGGGGAAATCCGCAGACTAGCTGGTCAGCCCATCCCCCCACCGAGCCTTGTGCTCACTGCTTTCGCTGAATGTTTGTGTGCGTGCACTGGCTGCCGAGCGACGGAGCAGGAGAGGAAAATCTGGCTTCCTTCGTCATTGCCTGGCCGTGGCCACAGCAGCTGCCGGAGAGCAAAGCGCTCAGAGAGCAGATTTCTCCACGCTTGCCCTGGCAGAGGGTGCAGGCAGGGCAGCCGCCTCGCGGCTCTTAGCTAGCAGAGCTCACATTAGGTCTAGGTGCCCGGCACTTTCCTTCACAGCCCAGACCTGCCAGGCTTTAGTCCCTGTTTCCTGGAAACAGCTGCAGTTCTGCTGGCTGGGCTGGAGGAGGGGGGCCTGAGCTTTGCAGGATGGCGACTGAGAACACCTGCAGCAAACCAGAACTGAGAGCTAGACAGAGACTTGCCTGCAGCCTAGATTAATTCCAGCCAGTGCCAGCCCATAACTACAATGGCTGGGCCAAGCCGAGGGACTGGTGAAACACACAGGGGTGTAACTCTGCGTTAAAGGGGGCGTTTGGTTTGTCAGGCCGTCTTACATTACAGGCAGAGACCCAACCCTGGGGGTCGCTTCATTCGGAGGCTGTGGTGCTCCTCCGGCTCGCCACTGCTGTAGCTGAGAGCAGGACGGGGCCAGGCAGGGACGAGAGAGCGTGTGAGCGAATCACTGTCTGCTGGCCAGAAAGGCCCCCTAAGTAGCTAGGACGTTCAATGGGAACAAGAGCTGACCAGGAGGGAATCGTGTCTAAGCAAAGCGAACCAAAGGGGAGAGCCAGTGTCCCTCAGCGGCCCTGTGGTTATTCTGGCCAAGAAACCCTTCTCCAAACACCGAGGCATCGAACCCAGGCCGAGGCTGAATGGGCCCTCGTGACCTCAGTTGCTGTCATTCACCTTGGCTGGGTCCAGTGGTGGAAGCTGGAGACTAGCCAGGTCTGGGCGTGTTTAGGGCTCTGCGCTAGCATTTACCCCTCGGCTACCGCGGGGCAGCTGTAGCCAGCTTGAAGCCTGGGTACCGTGTCTCCAAGTGCAGGAAGCCCAGGCGTGTAGTCCAGGTGTGACCGCCTGTCCTTGGGCACAGCAGCAGCCGGGAGGCAGCCTCAGAGTGCCCGGGCAGGGACCCTGGCTGTCCAGCTTGCGTCCTCCTTTGGCCGATCGCCCCCGTTTTGTGCCAGCGTCTCTGTGTGCAGCGAGTGTGCCCAGCTCGCTGCCCGGGTGGGTGTTTGGCAGGCTGGCTGCTGGCAGCCGGCTGAGCACGGAGCAGGAACAGCTGTTTGGCTGTGACCTTTACAACAGCACCCAGTGTCCTAGAGCAAACGCAGCCTTTTTATGCCATTGTCGCATTGTCTTTTATTCCTCTTTTCTAGGTCATTGGTCAAGCATTAGCCCCGGGAACAGGTGCTGTGCTGGTAACCGCCTGCGAGAGAGCAGGTCTGGGGTGGGTCTGCCTTTGGCAAGCAACAGCGAAGGGAATGCATGCTGTGGCCAGGGCCGGGGCAGACCGGGGGGTAGAGGCAGGGATGAAGGGCACTTACGGATGGGGCTGGAGCAGTTAGTCTCCTAGAAGGTTTTCTGCCCTGTGCGGTCGTTTCCAGCGTCGGGGTGTGGCCGGGACGGGCGAGCAGGACGAGGGTTTGGAGGATCTATTGAGGTTCTGGCCAGAAGCCTGGATGTTTCTCCATTGTGTTCATGGCTCCCCACAGGCCTGTCTCTCAGGGGCGGTTGGGGGTGGGGGGTTGCACGAGCCCATAAGCAGGAGGGGAGCTCACCTCCGCTGCCTCTCCATCCCAAGCAGCATTTTCTGTGCCCCTGTCCAGACGTGGGTCTGTCCAGGGGCCCCGGAGCAGCAGAACTGGCGTCTGGCCGCAGCCCCCCGCCCGAGCTAACTGCGAGCCCTGCACTATGCAGGCAGGAAAGGACACGGAGGTGCCCTGCTGCTGGGAGGTGCTGCTCTCTCCCCTCCGTGCTGCTCTCTCCCCTCCGTGTCGGCAGCATGAAGGCAGCAGTCGTGACGTGGGCCTGGTGCCATTGCCCAGGGCTTGCAGCCTGGCGCGCCAGCACCGTGACGGGGGTTCTGTAACTCCTGCTGAGCCAACGTGCCAGGGCCACCCCCGCCCTGGGCGAGGCCCCGGTTTATGACTTCTTGCTCAGCCCTGATCTCTACAGGGAAAGGGCTGGGTAACAGGAAGAAGCCTGTGCTAGGGAGAAACCACCTAATTATAAAACGGACCTGCTCAGAGAGCGCCGCAGGACCATGGCTGGAGATGCTCACCACTCGCAGCAGGGGCCCAGGTTCAAGGTTCAGTGAGCCGGGAGGGGAGTGATGTGGGCAGGGTTCAGGGAGGGACTTCGGGCATCAGAGCCGTTTTAAACCAATAAAGCACAGTCCCGCCTGCCGCCAGAGCCCCCGAATCTCTTGCAGGGCTCTCAAGGCCCCCGGGGCAGGTGTCTGCTCCCTGCTGCCACAGCCTGGCCACGGGGCCGGCATGTGGGGCTGAGCCGACTCCCAGTGCTGGCTGGGCCGGTCCCCGCCCTGGGCTCTCTGGGCGAGAGGCCAGGCCTGCCCCAGCTCCTGGCAGGGAGGGGGAGCCCGGGCCTGCTTGCCTCGCTCCCTGCCAGTGGCTCCAGCCCCATTTGCTGACACCGTTCTGTACCCAGCCGGCCGGGAGTTGGGGCCAGTGCTGAGGCACCATCCTTGGAGCGGGACTGCCCTTGGCTCAGCCTGGCACGTCGCTGGTTCCCCTCCTGCCTGTGATTTTGGTTCACCCTAGGCCAGGTGCTCCCAGACGCTGCTTCCCGGCTCCCCTGGTTTGTGGCTGGTTTGGGTTCCCGGCAGCTGGCTGGTGGGCAAGACACTTCATGCCCTCCCGTGAATCAGCCCAGCCTGCTCGAGCCAGCCGCCCGCAAGCCACAGCTTGTCCTCCCGTCTCACCAAAACCTGGGGCACCAAAGGCATCGCCCCCCAGGCCCAGGCAAACACCGGCAGAGAAAGGCGTGACTAGGTCATGCAGTGAGAGTGGAACCGGGGGGTGGCCATAGACAGACCTGGCTCGTGCAGTGCACAGGAGCCTCACTGCAAAGAGACCAGGGCTTGGCACTGGGGCGAGGGGCTGACCTGAAGCCAGCGCCGGCTGCAGCCCTTGAGGGCTGGGCCAGCGGCCATGCCCAGCCCCCTTTCCCAGCCGCGCGGACGGCATTCCCAGGCTGGTGCCGTTCCCCTTTTCCTTCTGCAGGGCTGGGCAAAGCCCTTGCAAGGAGACGGCTCAGCTGGATCCAGACCCAGTAACTCCGTCCTGCCCCACTGCCAGGAACTAGCTGAACACAGGCAGCGTGCCCGGGGCCCAGTGACGGTCCCCTGAGCGGTAACCTGGCTAGCAGGGAGACCGAGCCCTCCCCTCAGCTCTAGCGGGAGGGCAGCGGGCTCTGCGCCGTGCAATGGCCCCCGCCAGGCTCCTCTGCCCTGCAGACGGTGCTCACAAGCCGAACCTGCCCCAGCCTGCTGCTGCCCATTCGACAGTGACAGCCCCCGCGGTCCCAAGACGACTTGCTGCTGGTGGAACGGGTCCTGCCGCGCGTCTGGCTTTCCAGTCATGTTGGGCTCTTCCTCCTGGCCCCTCTTGTGCCCCGTGGGTCCAGCCCTGGACAAAGGCCATTTCCTCTCACCCCGTGACTGTCTGCCGCTCAGCGCCGTGCCGCGGGCGGGGGCCTAGTCCCAGACCATCAGCACTTTGCGGAAGGGCACGAGCACGCCGTGGCCGGGTTGGCTGCAGCAATCAAACCACAGAGACACGGCGCGTGAAGCTGCTGCTAGGGCTGAGGGGAGCACGGCTCCCGTTCATACAGCTCAGAGCGTGGCCCCCGCAGGGCTGGCTCATCCTCTGCAGGGCTGGGCAATTCCAGGCCATTTAGGGCTGCAGAGACCTCTGTGTGCACCCAGTCCCCGGCTGGGGCGACTGCAAAGGGACCGGGCACAGTGCCTCAGCACTGCTCTCCAGCGCCCCCCACTGGCTGCTGCTCACACCAGCACCCACTCAGCAACCTTGGTGCACGGGGCTGCACACTGCTCCTGTCGTCCCAGGGGCGTCCTGCCAAGTAACCCCTCCTCCCCCGATCTGTGGCTCCCCTCCCTTTGGCTGAGCCTAAGCTATGAGCGTCTTCTCTGTGTGCTGCCAACGAGCATCCCGGTGTGAAAGGGAAGGGCCCCCACCCCTGGGACCAGCCCCATAAGCGCCCAGCGCCCGTGCCCCGCCCGGCCCAGGAGGGGAAGGACCCACCAGGGGAAGCAGCAGTACCCCACCAGGATGCTGTCGTGTGCCCCATAACCCGGGGCCTCTAGCTCCACTCCCACGGAGAACTCGGCCTGGTCCGGGAAGACCCCCAGGTACCGGATGGTGCCCACACCGATCCCGCCTGAGTGCAGCAGGACCTTGGCTCTGTGCCCGAGGCGCAGGTCCCGTGGTGAACGTGGCACGGACACCCGGGAACCAGGGTGCTGCTGGGCCCTGCGCATCCAGGTGCTGCAAGAGACAGCAAAGGACACACAGTTGGTGGGGCAGCCCCCTGCAGCGAGTCCCCGCTGGGCTCAGCCCTGGGGTGGGCTCAGACGCACAGTCACTGAAGTCGGGGGGAGCCACTCGCCCATCACACCCAGCCCAGCTCTGGCAGGGCCCTTCCCCGGAGGCTGCAGGAGCGGTAGCCCTAGAGGTGGGGGCCACACCAGTCACTAGCCCGGGGGGCTAGTGGCCTGGGAGCCCGGCGCAGCCCCAGATGGGAGCCGGGCTGAGGCGCCAATGTGCTGCGCCTGCCCCCTGCTGGCAGCTCCCCATAGCACACGGCTCCCATCAGCACCTGCCTCAGCTCGTTGCCAGCCCATCCGCTCCCAGTCCCCGGTTCCAGCCCGGCACTGGGCCCGAGCCCCTGTCCCGCCTCCGCCCCCCACACACCAGGGCCTGCCACACCCACTGACACTGGGGCCACGGCCTGTCCCTTTCCCCCGCACCCACCCTAGAGCCTGTCTCCTCCTCCCAGCCGGGGCACGGACCTGCAGCCCCACTGGGGCCAAGGGCCTGTCTCCCCCACAGTCCCCACACCAGGGCCAAGGGCCTGCCCCCCTACTGCCCCAGAGCCTGGATCCCCCCTCATTACGTGCCCAGGCTCTCTAGTAGGGATAATACACTACCCTTGCCCGTGGCACCGGTGTGTTCTGGCTAGGGCATGGCGTTCCCGGTGACCATGTGAGGGGGTAGGAGCCCCAGCCCTTGGAACAGGGACCGGGGGGCATGTAAGGCAGAGAGAATGGGGGGGCTTCATTGCTTCGCCCCTTTGGCTGTGAACTGGCCACTGCTGTGGGGCGCAGACTACGGGGAACAATCCTGGGGGCTGGGCCCTGCAAGGCCCGGTTCCACCTACTGCCCACTCTGGGGGAGCTGGGCCCAGCTCAGCGGGTGAGGCCGGGGCAGCAAGGCTGGCAGCGGGAGTTCCCCCCACACACACACACAGGCCCCTGCCACAGCAGCTTGCGCTCAGAGTGCAGGCGAGACGGAGCCAGGGATGCACCTGCCCACGTCCACGGGCGCTGAGCTGGGCCTGGGGGTGAAGCTTGCGAAAGCCGAAGAAGCGGACGCCCGACCTGAGCAGCTGGCAGCAGGAGAGCTCTGGAGTGTGCAGCATGGGCTCGTGTCTGGCTGGCCGGGGTGGGCCAGCTCCCCTGCGAGGCAGCAGATGGGAGGGGACTGGGTATGGGAGGCAGCAATGGGCCCCATGGGGCAAACAGCGACAAATTCCCCCTGCCCAACCCCTCCCCCCCAAGCCCACACTGGCCACCTCCCGCTCTGCACAGGCTGGGACGAGCACAGAGTCCTGCTCAGCCGCTGGCCCAGCAGATCCCCCTGCCCCTGCTGTCGCCCCATGACCAACCTGCCCCAGAGAGCCAGGCAGCGCTCAGCACCCTGGGTGAGTCTGTGGGGGTCCTGCCCCCCATCCCCGGGGCACACTCACTGGGGCGCACCGTTCCCTGCACCTCCCGCCACCCCAGTCCCCAGGCGGTTTCCTCACCTGACGGCGTCTGGAGGCCGCTGTCTCCCATGTACCACCCATCAGTTCCATCCAGACTGGGAGCCTCGGCTTTGCTCGGCATGTCCTTGGCCTCGGGCCCCTGGCTCCGTCCCCACTCCTGGAACTGGGAAGGGGAGAGCAGGTGAGGAAAGCCCCCCGCCCCCCGGCATGCTAGGGAGGCAGCAGTGTCGCTGTGGCGTTTGCCTGAGGCCTACCTGTTCACGGAGCTCCTGCTGCTCCCTCAGCAGCTCCAGGTACCTGCTGCTCCACAGTAACTTCTCTGCACGCAGCTCAGTGCTGACGTACTTGACCTCAGCCTCCAGCTCCATGAGCCTTTCCAGGACGGCAGTGCTGGCATCCTGCAGCCTCTGCGGCTCCCCAGGGCCTAGGCGACAGCAAGACCCCCCTGCTTGTGCGACTGCCCACCGGCCATGAGTGATGCCCCCCACGGGACCCGGCCTCAGGCACAGAGCTCTCGCTCTCCTCCCAGCTGCGGGGCCTGACCCAGCTGATGGCTGCAGCTGGAGGGATGAGCAGACCACGTCCCCTCTGGATATGTGCAGGGTGAGCCTGGGCCCCAGGGGCGTCTGCACTGCCCCGGGAGAGCAAAGTGACTCGAGAACCAGAAAGCACCCAGGGCCTGTCTCATTGCGGCCTGGCTGCTCGGCCCAGCTCAGCGCCTGCATCAGCCCAGCACCCCAGCCGGGGAAAGCCCAGCACGCCCTGGACGCTGCAGGACACCGCTGAGCCGGGGCGGAGCGTTGTGACTTCCCAGTACTCACCTGCCCCTGGCTGCTCCAGGTCAGGAACAGGCGAGCACGCGCCATCCCCCTCGCAAGCTTCGCTGCCGCTCTCCAGCCACGAGCCCAGCGCTGCACTGACCTGCAAGCCGATCAGACCCATAGTGCCGGCACTGTCACTGGGGCAGCACGCGCAGCCCCATCCACGGAGATGGCCAAGACTGGCTCGGCCCAGCCCAACTCACTCCCCTCGGCCTGGGGACTTGGCCACCAGGCAGCACAGGGGGACACAGCCCAGGTCATCACTGCATCAGGTAGTGGGGGAGGGGGGCCACAGGCTGCTCTCACATCAGACCCTCCCGGAAGGTTCATACCCACTGACACCCCCCCATGGCCCTTCCCAGTGGCACAGAGACGGGGGAGTCAGAGCAGGGCTGAGATGTTCCTGCTTCCAGAGCCAGGGAAGGAAGGAGGCTACAGCTCCGCCACAGCAGGAGCCACGGGGAAAATTAACCTGGAAATGCCCTTAACTCAATCGGCTCAGCAGGGACACAACCACACGCACGTTTGGTGCCATGACCCACCAGCACCGGCACAGGGCTGTACTGGGCACACGTTCACACTGGGTGCAGGAGTGACACTGGGTCTGCGATATACGAGGTGCAAGCGAGACGTTCTGGGCACCATGGAGGGCCCTCAGCAGGTGGCAGGTGTCTGTCCCCCTCCCCAGGAAGTGCCGGGATCTGGTACAACGTGTATGAATGGGACTGGGATCTGCTTAATGCCCCCACACTCCCAGACCCCTGTCCGGGTGGGGGAAGCCAACCTGCCCCTGTTTTATAAGCACATTTCCTCCACTGGTGATGTGCTGGCTCCACGCATCTTGATCTCCAGCTCTATTGGCTCCGAGTGCATGGGAGGGCAGAAACGAAGTGGAGACGTTTGGCTTTGCTGAGTACCCCTGGGCCCTGGAGACTCATGTGCATGGTCACGGTTCGGAAGAAGGACCACCCTGAGAGCTGAGAGTACCACAGCAGAGGGCCTGACAGTGGAGGCAAGGGACAGGGCCAGCATTTGCAAGGGCCATTTACCTCACACATGAAATGGAACATGAGCTCCCAGAAAACCTTGTAGCAGAACAGCGCATGCTGGGGAGGAAGAGGAGAAATGGGTGAGAACAGCGTCAGCATGAGAGTCAGAGCGCCCTGGCCAGGACAGAGGGCAGGCAGCCCTGCACCTCTCTGTCTGCCGGAGCCTTTCCCGGAGCACCTCTGGCTGTGGTGTCTGGCCTGTGCTGGGTCCGCCGGAGTTACGCCAGCCTGGGCACATGGCTTTCAGAGCCTGTGGGGACTAATGAAGCTGGGCTGTTATTGGGGCGGGGAATAAACTCTATTGTGAAACGCAGAAAGCCTAGAGGCAGGATTTCCCAGCTGCACCACCACCAGGAGAATGACACCTAGCCACGCCCTTCCATGGCACCCACAGCGCTGTCCTGCCACCTTTCCCAGCACAAGCTGCACTTAGCTGGGGTGGGAGACACATAGTGTTCCAGGCCTCAGAGCTGAGAGCACCCACTCCCTGCCCCAGGAACCCCCAGCTATCCCTGTGCTTCCTCCCCCAGCTTCTGAGCAGTGCCAGGGACCTTCCCCAGCCGGAGTCTGTTAACCCGGCCCCTGCCCCACTTCTGGGGATGGCAGGGGGAGGGGGTTGTTGCAGAAGGCGCATTCCCCGCCCCGGGGAGGAAGACAGGCCCACATTAGATCTGGGTGACGCACGGTTTTACATTGAGTTGGGACGTTAGCATGAGCAATAGGCATGGAACCAAAAAGAATGAGAGCATGAGAAAGACGACTCGTGTCAAACTTGTGGGGACCCTTCGAAATACCCGTTACCTTCGTTAAGGTTTGGGCAAAGTAACAGACATGGGACACGGTTAATAGGGTACCAGATGCAGTAAATAATTGGCTATTTAAGAAACTCCTTCATCTGGCAGTGGCTAAGGTCAGATCATTGGTAATGACATCACATCATCGTTAAAGGGGATGAAAAAAGTAACCTTTGACAGGGTTCATTGCTGATACCTGCCTGACCATGGTGGGTCTCAGCACCCCTGGGGTTAGTCCATGTGCTGTGCAGATCTAGTCAATTGCTTGGTCTTTAGGCATGTTTAGAGTCATTGTATAAATACCATTTGGCTTTGGATTTAATGCAGGAATTTATGGTAAAATTAGTGTTAGTGTGATACCGTGCATAAAGAATACCCATTCCAGCAGCCTGCCTGGCCTGGGGTGCTCCCAGCCTTACCCGCCCAGGGAGAAGCGCTCATACCCAGAAGTCAACACTCAATTTGTGTCTGTGAAACTCTCATTTCTAGGAAGGGCGGGAAGTCCCCACTCGTGTCCGGGTGTGGCCCAGTTCCCCCCCACATGCCTCCGATGACACTAACCCACATCAGCCTCCAGAGCACAAGCAGCCCAGACAGGGACGTCCTTACAGGAGACAGGAGCCACCTGCACCCGGCTCGCGAGCAAAGCAGCCATCGCTGGGGCCGTGACGGGGAGCTAGGGTTCCTCATCGAGTCCCTGAACAGGAGAAGCCAGGAAGAAGAGTCAAGGCCAGGCCCCTGCACTGCCATCACATACCCCACGTGGCCACTCATGGCCACCAGTCACGTCCTGATCATTCTCATTCGCTTGATTGGTCCCTCAACTATGTGCTGCCGGCAGCTTCCAGAAAGGCGACGGGCGTTCTGGGGGGGGTGAACTGCAGCGCTGCATGTAAGACACGGGAGGGTTTGTCCCACTCTGCTTGGCACTCCTGGGGCCTCAGCTGGAGTCCTGGGTCTGGCCTGGGAAACACACGGACAACGCGTCCAGAGGGGAGCAACCAAAATGATCAAAGGTTTAGAAAACCTGACCTGTGAGGAAAGGTTAAAAAAAATGGGCACGTTTAGTCTTGAGAAAAGAAGACTGAGGGGCGACCTGAGAACAGTCTTCCACTATCTTAAGGGCTGTTACAAAGAGGCCGGTGATCAATTGTTCTCCGTGGCCACTGAAGAGAGGACAAGCGGTAATGGGCTTAATCTGCAGCAAGGGAGCTATCAGTAGAAACTTTTCCCAATAGCTAAGGACGTTCAGCTCTGGAACAGGCTTCCAAGGGAAGTGGTGGAATCCCCGTCACTGGAGGTTTTAAAGACCAGGTTGGACACACCCCTGTCAGGGACGGTCTGGGTTTACTTGGTCCTGCCGCAGTGAGCGCAGGGAACGAGACCTGATGACCTCGCGAGGTCACTTCCAGCCCCACATTTCTCTGATCCTTTAATTACAGCCAAACATGAACTATTCCCTGCAGGGGCTGCGACGCCCTTTAATCCAGACAACGAGGCTCCTGTCTAGAATGGTGTGTACAGAAGAGGGCAGGTGCCAGCACCACCCCATCCCCTACCTGCCTTCAGGGCAGCAGAGCTGCAGGAGTTGGGACGTGCTGGGCCTGGAGCGAAACACTCGACGGAAGATCCTTGCTCTTTGCGAGGTGCTGAATGGGCTGGGGAAGGCGGCGACTGGATCTGCTGCTTTCTCTCCGCTGTTTACAGGCTCCTGGCTGCTGCTAGGCCACCTGCTCGGGACTGAGCTAATCCTCTCGGTGACCAAGGCTGTGAAGGGAATTAGTGGATTTTCCCTGCTCCCCCTGTTGTGTCTCTGAGGAGTGTCTCCTCTCCCAGCCCGTACCCTGTGCAATGGGGAGGAGTGGGTCTGCTGCCAGGAAAGGATGTGTCCTTCTCTTCAATGCCTTCTTCATTAGCATGTATACAACACTCTGCCTCCGTACACAGCCCTGTGGGCATATGCAATCAACGCACAGGGCTAGGGCCAGCACACCTGGGTTCTAGTCTTCCACAGCTTTGAAATGTTTACATTTAATAATTTCTGTTCATTCAGAAAAAAAGCGCACACAGGGAAGAGCAGAAGTTCCAGGTTCAGGAGGACATGGTCAGTTTCTGAACACTCCTTTCCTAACCCTGGAAATTAACTGGTGTTTGATTAATGGACATTAAATAGCATCTCATCTGCTTTCCATGCTGAATACACAGCTGGGAGGCTGCTATGGAAGTGAAGGTCACAGTGTTGGCTCTTACTCTTGACAATCAGATGTGGGAACGAGTCCCTCTGCCAGAGCAAGCCCTCGGGAATGAGAGCGGGGCTGGCCGTTTCATTTCTCCTGTGTCTAAATGGCTACAGTGCTGCTATAATTCAATACGGCCTGAAAGGGAGCTGCTGGATATTAATATAACCAGATTTGCTTTGACTGTGAGCAAAGTATTTGCCATTTCATTTGCACACTCCAGGCACTGAGGTGACTCCTGAAATGTCAGAGGCTGGGGAAAAAACCGTTGCTCGTCGAGGAGGGAGCTTTGCCTTTTTTTCTTTATAGGGACAGATACGGCTACAGCTCAGATTGTCGAACCTGCTCCCCAGCACCCCACGCACACGGGGATAAAAAGTGAGTCAAAACGCCAGCAACTGCACAGAAACCCGGGGAGGAGCGAGCAGCTCCAGGAGGTAATTTCAGTCTATACCTTACATCTCAGAAAGGGCACCAGGGCTTCAGCTCTAAAACCAAAATGTCTCTGCAACCAGGCAGGGTTGGGCCCAGGACTGATGGGTGGTCACATCTCTGTTGGGCACACTATTGTTAAAGAGAATGAAAACCACATTGCATGGGGTTGCAGTTGTGTCTGCACAGGTACAAAGCTATCCTCCCATGCCCTGCCCCTGCTCTCACAGGGCTCCTGGCCCAGTCTGATTTCTCTGTCCCTGTTGCTGAGCTGAGTGGGGCACCAGTTTGCATTGGAACAAAGAGATTCAGGAGCTGGGGTGGCGGGGAGCACAGGGAAAGGGGAGAGTTGACTATTTGCTGAAAGTCATCACCTCCCTGCAGATTCAAAGCCCAGGCCCCAAAATACCAACCTCTACCTCTTTGCTGATGGCTCTGCATTAACCTTGCCCCCCTTTATGATCATTTCAGTACAAATCTCCTTCTGCATAAGTGTCTACGGAACGATAAGTGATATAAGACAGTACATATCCCCCAGTCAGAGCACAGAGTGGACAGATGAGTACACACTGCTGTCACTACCAGCGCAGCTTCCATTCCAGCACACGATGCCCTGCAGTGTCTCTCTCCTTCTTTGTATGTCCACCGCATCCTTCCCACAGACGCTAGCTGGGAGAGGCAGCAGTTTTTCAGAGGTCAGAAAAAGTTCACCAAAGATTCTATACCAAGTTCACGCCTTTCTGCAATCCCTGCTTTGGGCCAGGATAAGGGGAATTAGCTGTTGTGGGTCTTCCACACCACCCAGGCTGAGTAGCCAAAAACTCAAGGCCAGGGCTTTGGAGAGGTTTAAGCAAGTGGACACAACTCCCTTCCAGAGACTGTAACATGAGAACAAAGGTGCTAAAACCCCACTCGGTCCCAGGTAACACCGGCGAGCGGCACTCAAAGCTCTGCCCACAGGAAAGGGCAGTACCACGTTCCTGCCCTGCTTAGGACACTCATCCCTGTGCGTGGGTGCACTGGTTCTGAGAACAGTCAGGGCTGCTCACCAATTACCAAGAGGTATTCCAGCAACATCAGCAAGTGGTCACTTCTGCCCAAGATCTCTCTAGTTGGGAGTCGTGAATAGTTAGCACATACGGAGGCTAGTTCCTGGCTCCCTTGACAGGTCACCACTGTTGTGTGTATACAAGGAGGAGTACAGGAGACAATTCTTAAGAGGCTCATGGAGCTGCATAAACACACACAGTATCTGAAAGTAGAGGAATTCAGGAAAACCTTACAGAATAAATGGAGAAGAATGATGGAAATTCTTGAGTGGCTTAGAACAAACAAAACATAGAAACATCTCCAACTGCAAAGCAAGACACGAGAAGAGAGACAAACGTGACTTTTATTGTTTTATATACAAATGACAGACGTTTGTATTAAAAAGAGAATCCACCCAACCTTTAAGAGCAAGACGGCTTTGAGTTCCAACCGCTCCCTGTAGCTCAGTGCCCCAAACAAACTGGAGGGGAAATGTTAAAATCAAAGATAAAGGAAAGGGGTGAGCCACTTTCTTCTCTACTAAGGTAAGAATTCAAGTGGATCGTTCTGCAAAATGAACAGCCTAATCAGATTTAAGAAAGAAAATCAAAAGCCAATTTGTCAACTGTACAGTTTGGTTTAAAAAAACAAACAAACTAAATATCAGTATTAAAAAAATAACCTAACAGATTTACAACCTGCATGGGACACGCGGAGCCACGCCTCCATTCCAGTATAAAATGAAACAACGACATCTCTCAATGGTTATTACAGACAATGGTGATGGCAGCAGCAAAGCCAGCTGATTGCAGGGTGAGTGTTGCCAGCTGTGGGGGAAGAATGTCGCACTCGGGAACCAGAGATTGGTGACACCACAGCTTAGTCCTCCTGCATTTCCGGTGATTTTAAAATGACACAGAGTACATGGTCCAATGTAGCCACACAAGACTATTTCCCCCCACACACTTTAGTAAGAACTACTCCCGTCTGCAGACACTCGGTGGGAGAGCTGCCCATTGTGCTCATTCAGTCGATCGATGTTTTTCTTAGTGTGGACTCAATGTGGGGGCCTAGATCCGGGAAGCTTCGGCACCGATGAGTCTAGTAGTCCTGCAGATAGGGGAAAGGGCAGGACGTTAATATCCTCCAAAGTACAACTCTGCTCTCAGAGTTGGGAAACTCAGCTTTCACGCGCAGCCGTGTGACGCACACACATCGTTCTTTGCAGGCAAACAGAGAGAAGAGAAATTGACTGTAGCTGACACCCACATCTGCACTTCAAAAATCTTCAGCTCAGAGATATGTCGACCAATCACCAATAGTTTTCAATTTACTAGATTAATAATCACAGCTAGAAAGGGTGTGAAACAATTTTTCTTGAGTAAAATCTATGGGGCTCTCAATTGTTACCAACATCTGGTAACAAGCAACAGAGAAATCTAGCTCCGATAAATCCAGAAGGAAATTGCTCATTTCACACCAACTATTCCCCCACCATGAAAATATGAGAGCATAGACCATGGCAGACGCAGACTCTAAAGTGCTGGGGATTAGCCTGCAACCTCAGAGTACAGACTAACAATAAAAACAATGACACAGGAGGACTGATACTTACAGCTCTGGGCTTTTTGTTTAACTTGAGATCAATCCTGTGATGGGAAAGATAAGAGAAATGTCCATTTCAATACATTACACTTCAATAGGGGTTCAAGAACCAGCTACAGCATATGGCACAGGCTACAACAAAGGCTATTTGGTTAATTCAATCCACGTTCTCCGAATCGGCCGAGCCGAATCATTGTCCCAATATTACTGGGCAAGGACCAAGAACATCAATGAGAGCGGACTCTTTACACCTTGCCGAAATGCATATTCCACCCACTCAACCAGAGAAACAGTTATCAAAGGTTCATAATAAAATCACAGGGAAGTTATGCAGCGTGCAAAAATGGGATTAAAATGCATGCTCTATGTTAATTTGTTAGAGATAGGTGTAACTATGCCACAGACAATTATTCAGACATAGTAGTAATAGTTACTTACTTGAAATATACAGAGAGAGAGAGAGGATTTTGAGACAACAGGTATTATAAAATCAAGGGGATTGGCTTTATTACATTTCTCCAGAGGGAAATATCCAAATTTATGCCACTAATC
Organism: Chrysemys picta bellii; assembly: GCF_011386835.1. Lineage (NCBI taxonomy): Eukaryota > Metazoa > Chordata > Testudines > Emydidae > Chrysemys > Chrysemys picta. Next base: position 18,786,959 of record NC_088813.1, read on the forward strand.
TCTTTAGGAAGCAAAGCCAGAAATCAGTCTTTAACTATTTATTAAGATAAAGTTTATCTACTTAAAAATGAAATAAAGAGGCAGAAGAGTAAAGTTGATTTAATTTTGCTGAAGTTATTAAATAAAATGTTACCTCCGTCATGTTTTTCTGTTTTTTAAAAAAACTTCCCAGCCTAACCTAATATACATACCTACAATTAAACAGATAAACTATGAGTTAGAAAGGTCTCAGAAAGGCACATCGGTGTCTACACACTAACAAGACAGCACAAGTACTAATTCAAGTCAAACTTACTCAAAGTCATAATCAAACATGCCAGGCGGGCTGAGGGGCAGCATTTGAAAGGAAGAAAGCAATAGCCATTAATATACTAATGAATTCAATAAATAGGTTGATTAGCCACCCTAGCGAGATTATTGAAAAAAATAAAGCCAATGTCCAAATGCCACAAAGTTCTTATTTTATATAGAATATGTTACTTATTTATTTACCAAAATTTGGCACAAAAAAGCACTCCGGACTCGGCAGTGCAGAGCCCCCCTCCCCAAGTGGATTGCTGGGAAATGAGATGTTAAACAGAGGAAGAGTGGTTTATGGAAGGTATTTTTATATGCAGAGAAGGAAGCCATCAGCTATTTGGAGTTGCACGTTAGCTCCCAGACAGAGACAGAACTTTCTATGCACGCAAAGACAACCAAGTGGGCACTCAGAAAGCAGAGGCTCTCTAGAATAGATTATTAGGGCAGAAGCAAAGAAGTTGGTTCAGGCAGCTAGATAGAGGCTGTCATAGAAATATCTAACAATTTTGCACTCAAATATGGTTGTATGCACACGAGCGCACACATGCACACACACACACTCACGCTTACTTTTCACTTATAAACCTAAAAAAGAAAACATTGTGAATTGCTTGAATCTAGTTACCAAACAGTTACACTCCCATCAGCGGACTCTAGCATCCATACACACACACACGCACACCCACCCACCATGGCGCTCTGTTTCCAGAGACCTCCTCCTGGAAGCCAACAATTGTATTGGTTAGAAAGAGGGAAGTTAATACCATTGAAATGTCATGTTAAGTCCTAACTTAGTAGCCTCGTTACAACTGAACTAAGAGGAAGCAGCATTCCTGGTGAATGTGAGATATTCCTCAGCTGATGCAAGTAGCTGAATAGGGGGCATTTTGGTAGGTAATGGTATCCCTGACACTTGCACAGCAGTATGGAACTAAGGGCCCTCACAAGCAATGGCCAACATCTTTCACCTGGATCACAGTGTACAAATGCTAGACACGAGAGCTGGATATTCAGCCACGCCGGAACAGCACTGCTAGCAGAGCTGGTGAGTAGAACGTAGGAAAGCTTGGACTACTTTGCAAGCACTGTCAACCATGCCTGAAGACAGCCCATTCCCGTGGCCCCCAATGCTTCAGTCAGCACTCAGCTTATGCTCACAATTGGGAGAGCCTTGAATTAGGATTTGCAGTCAGAGGGCAGCTCCAGTGACAGACTTTCAAGATTTCTTATACAATACTTTCATCTCAGGACAGTCAGGAGAAATGGGCAAACAAGCAGGTGTCTGTTTCCGAAGAGCATTTCCCACTATATTTCATTTCAAAGCACCTAGAGTTACATCATTAATTTCTGGTGACTAGCTTCATGTTCTTGGATGGTGCCTGGAAAGTTTCCTTTGCTGGAAGGATTTGAGGAAGTAGTTAGTAAGAAAAGTCAGTTTTAACGTCACAGAGCTGTATCAAATACAGTTAGACTTGTCAGATTCAGTAACTGGCCACACTAAGGCATTTTAGAACAACAGTCAATTAATTGTAAGTGACTTTGTATTATTTAGATTTCTCTCTCTGCTTTACGTTCTAGGAGGACAGGAACTGCCATACCAGATCAGATCAGGCTTCCTGTCTGATTCAATGTTCAATGTCCTGCTTCCAACAGTAGTCAGAATCAGCTGCTTCAGAGGAAGGTACAAGAAACCCCGTAACAGAATAACGGGCCCAGAGGGGGAGTTTCTTCCTAACGCCTGTCGCTAGTGGTTGGCTTATGCTCTGAAGCATGAAGTTTATAAAGTTTTTATCAGTGTATCCATGTAACTGTGAACTTTCTCATAGCATTTACATGGGCAATTTAAATCCTACTAAGCCTTGGTCTCAAAGATATCTCGTAGATGTGAGTTCCACAGGTTAAGTATGCTTTGTTTCAAAACTAGTTCCTTCGGTCAGTTTTAAATGTGCTGTCTATTAGTTTTACAGGATGTCCCTTTTCTCTTATACTGCGAGAAACTTATAATGTTATTTACCCCTTCATATAACACAAGAACCAGTGGTCACCCAATGAAATTAATAGGCAGCAGGTTTAAAACAAACACGTGGAACTCATTGCCAGAGGATTCTGTGAAGCCAAAAGTATAGATAAGTTCATGGAGGATAGGTCCATCCATTGCTATTAGCCAAGATGATCAGGAATGCAACCCTACGCTCTGGGTGTCCCTAAATCTCTGCCTGCCAGAAGCAGGGACTGGACAACAGGGATGGATTACTCGATAATTGCCCTGTTCTGTCCATTCCTTCTGAAGCATCAGGTACCAGGTCACTGTCAGATGACAACACACTGGGCTAGATGGGATCATTGGGTCTGATCCAGTATGGCCGTTCTTATGTTCTTAAATTATTGTTACTTCTGAAATTGTTTCTAGCTACCTACAAGAAAATCCAAAAAAGTCTTTCTAAACTACTTCATGATTCCTAGCTCATGAGGAACTAAAAAGGAGATATAACTGAGCAAACATTTTTAAATTTTAAGATTATAGCAGGACGGAAATCCTGGATCTAAGAATTAAAGAGACAATGACATCACAAAATCCAGTCAACTTCACAAAGTGAGTTAAAAGTATTCAGTGTAGTACTCAGGCAAAATACCTGCCCATAACCCAGCAGTTCCTAAATTGTGGGTTGTGACCCCAAATGGGGTTGCGCCACCAGCAGATGGGGCAGCAGCAATCCCTAGTGTGCGGAAGATGCCATTTTGCTCTGCAGTGTGTCCTCACTTGTATGGCGCATGCGAGGTCACGAAGCCTGGAGGACACCAGTTTGCTCTACAAAATGGCATTCTCCGCACAGAGTGACTTTGCATGCACCATATGTACAAGATCACATTGTGCGGAGGACACCATTTTGTAGAGAAAAATGGCATTATCCATGTGGTGTGACCTCACACGTACGATTTCTAATAGGCTATCTCTAAAGTCACCTATTTCAGAATTGGCCACCCAAGGGCAACCAAGTGAAGGCTGTGAGATCTTTACTACTTCTTACATGACTGTGAGGCCAGCTTCCTTCCCACTGCGTTCAAATGAACGTGAAAAGCAAGGCAGCTCCAGAACACCGCATGGAACAAAGGCTCAGTCTGGAGCCAAATTACAACAAAAATGGCTTGGAATCAAAGTTTGGGTGAAAATATCCAGGATTTCCAGGACTTTTATAATCACTGGATTCCCAAAGCATTTTTGTTTATTTCCTGATCCTCTTCCCCAAACAGATCTGCCAACATCCCTACCTCACTCAGTTCCAGAGAACAAGGTGCAGGCACCAAGGGGACTGGATTGTAACCTCTTCCCCCTGGGAGGGAGGCCAGTATTATTCTGCTTTACAGACTGAGAAATTGAAATGGCACAGAAAAGGGGGCCAGAAAGGTTGTCTGATGTCACCCAATGAATGTAATAAATTTGATTCAGTAACTTGAAGGTTAATATGAAGAGAGAAATCAGATTGTCATTCGAGCTTAATGACCCCAACTAACCAGTGGTCTGAACTGCTCATTGCGCTAATACATTTGGCTACTTTCAGGCAATAAAGCCATTTTGCCAACAACCAGCTGTTCAGAGGACATGGTGAGTGCCGCTGGCCCCACTAACCTGTGTCGATTTTTGTTCTTCCGTTTTTTGTGGCTGCTGTGGTGACTCCCCGAGGAGGTGGAAGAAGCGGCTTTCTGGGGTTTCACTCCCTGCACAGACCCATCCAGCTCTTCAGTGTCCTCCTGGTTGGGCTCATTCTCCTGATTGTGAAAGTCTGGAGAAGTATCACTCTCTGTCCCACTACCCGGCTCGCCTAGAACACAACAAACCCAGAAGAGCACAACTGTTACTTCCCAGCACTTCAGCTCCAGGACAGACCCTGGTGAATCCCTTCGCACTAACAATAAGAAAGTGCTGAAGCCAAATCCCGAGTAGAGCAGCAAACCGCATATGGAAGCCACATGGAGAGCAGCTTAAAGTCTCCAGTCTAGAGCACAGGAAAAGGTCACTAAGCGTGACTAAGCAGCATTTCCTCAGTGGGGCAAGTTACCCCCTTAGAAACTGATGCATGCTAGAATCAAATCCAATTAAATCAACACCTGATTCAGGAATAACCCTGGTAAAAATTATTTACTGCATACTAATTTCTATAGTATATGCCACACAATGCCCTTAAGCACCCAAGAAAGGAAGCCAAAAGAGCAAAAATTCTCAGTCCCAAAGGCAGAAAGCCGGCATTGCACCTAGTTGTGGCAACAATCCATTTTATTGTGGATTAAAAGTTAGTGCATGTAAAATTCAACCTCTGCATCAAAGCCAAACAATTAGAGGCTGTGCTAACTGAGGAGGGAAGATGTAAACTTGTGTGAACCTTGTGACAGATGCCAGGGGTTCTGTGCAGCAAGCACTCAGATCCACTGACAATTACTTACCATTTAATGGCAGGAAAGAAAAAGTACCAGAGCTCCAACCCCCAGAGCCTCATCTCCCAAAAATACCAAACCCACTTCACTTGCAGACAGCAGCTCAAGCAGACCCAAAAGATAATGCCATTGCTAAAAGAGGGGGTCTACATTTTAATTTTAATGTATACACTTGTAAGAGTACAATGTGACCTTATTTAGAGCAACACAATTGCTGGGGTGTGAAAAGCCTAACCGACAGGGAATCACAAGGACCAGTAAAACAGTGCTGGAAGGGGAACTCTCTACAGGACCATAATTACCCTCGGTCACGCACGTGGTAAGGGGAGAAGCATAGGCGCTGACTCCATGGGTGCTTCAGGGCTGGAGCACCCATGGAAAAAAATTAGCAGGCGCTTAGCAACCACCAGCAGCCGAACTCCCCCCACTCTCCGCAGGCGGTCCACACTGATCAACTCCTCCCTCTCCCCTCCCAGCGCCTCCTGGAGGCAGGAGGCACTGGGAGGCAGAGGGAAGAGCAGGGATGGGGCGTGCTCAGGGGAGGGGGCGGAAAGAGGCGGGGAAGGGGCAGGGGTGGGGTTTTGAGGGAAGGGGTGGAGTTTGGATGGGGCCTGGGGCTGCGCGGAGGTTGAGCACCCCCAGGAAAAATTAGAAGCGGGTGCCTGTGGGGTGAAGAGAACTGACACGGGACCGAATTCCTCAGGAAGCAGTTTGCTTCATTCCAAGTTAGTCAGATGGTGAGAGGAAAGAAGTAGCTTACGCTTTTCAATGAGCTGGTCCTGAACACCGGCCAATGCACTGACTGCCTAGAAAATCAGAAGGCACATTAATAAAGACAGATTCCCATTTTTTATTTTTTTCAAGCTCTCAAAAACATGCAAGGCCCCTCACAGAACAAGAGGAGTTCTCTGCTCCAAAGAACTTGCAGTCTAAACTCAACATGTCATGACAGGAGAGGGCATTAAAGCCAAAAAGGAAGAGATGGGAGAATGACAATGAGGGCAGGAATAGGATTGTGAGGCACAGAAGTTTCTTGATTGGTCTGTCACCCACTCCCTCCTCTCAGAGGCATTTGGGCATTGCGGCAGATGTGAATTTTATGGGAGGATGGGAATGTGGAAGAAAGCTTGGAGATGCTTGTGAGTGGACAGATCAACACAGCCACTGAAAGGGCACAAACTATGCCCAGGTGACTAGTCCTAAGAACAGGGAGAGATCAGCCACCCCAGGGTTTCCTCTCAATGAGGCCAAAGACAGCAGAATAAACAGGCTATTATCCCCTTGTTAGGTACAAAGTGAACAACTGACGGAAACTCCATGAAGAACAATTCAGCACAACCTGGAAGAAAGGAGAAGAGTGAGAAATGACTGAGGGGACAGCGCACAATATATGATCTGTTCAGCTCAGATTTGTCCATCCCGATGTTCATGGGCAAAGGCCAGGCAGTTCAGCCCAGGAGCTCAGGACTTCAGTTGGCATTGCACACTGCCAGGTCACAAGCACTATACTCACTGCTGCTGAGGTGACCGAAGATTTGCTGAAAAGTCGTTCCGCTTCTTTAAATTTCCGGTTCCTTCGGTCGTTTTTGCTGTTCGAGTTTCTGAAATACACAGCACGGTCTCATTGCAAATACTCAGTCACCATGTCAGATGGCGTTCTGTTCCCTTATCTACCTATGCAAGGCATAGCCTGCAGGTTAGGACAAGGCAGGAAGACACTGCAGCCCAAGACACTGCACAAAAGTCCCTAATGGACCAGCCACTAATCCCAGGGAATGCCCTGCACCCATGTCTTTACTGTTATCTGAAGAGAAATCATGCCTGCTACATGCTGTGTCCCCATAAAACATATAGAGACTTGGGGAGTTCCACAAGTCCCCGGTACCCATACGGCCCCCTTTAGTGCTGGGAAGAGGGAGACAAGATACAAGTGCACAGAGAAGTTTCACTGGCTGATGTAGTTTCAGCTGGTCCACAAACAAGGTATCTTAAGAGAAACAATGTCCTGTGTATTAGCTAACCTCAGGGACCATCCCAATCTGTTTTTTTTTTTTTTTTTAAGTTCTGCTTATCAAAGCTGTTTAGAAGCCAGAACCTCGGGACTGGGATGGAAACATATTACAAAAAGAAAAGCCCAAATGTTACATGCCAGAGTGAAACTACTAACCCCTGAACCAGGGCACCCAGAAAAGTCACCTCTCTCCACTCACTTCTGGTTTGTCAGGTAGCGGTCCCAGCCACGGATGATGTTGCCGTACATCTGGGTGTCCTCTAAGTAGCTGCCCTCAAAAGCATAGATCTGCCTCTCCAAATTCGCTAGGGTCTCCTGGTATAAGAAGCACAGAACAAAACAAGAAAAGGCTAATGCCAGCACATCCCCAGAGCCGGTCAATGACCCAGGGGTACCATAGCTGGCCATAGCCAAGGGACCCCCAGGAGTCTGCAGAGGCTGGGTGAGCTCTGGACGTGGGTCAACTCCCCCAGATCTCACCGTTTACACCTGCTGCAAGGGAGCAGGCAGGGAGGGATGGGAACAGTTGGAAAAGGGGGAAGGGAGAGGATGCAGGAGATGCCTGCGGATTTGTGCCTGTTGCCACGGAAGCGGTATACCACCCCCCCCCATACCGCTACTCTCCAATGTGTCCTCTATATCCCTCCCCCATTTCCCAATCCCCCCAGATTCCCCCATCCTCACCGCCCCCCAGAGCCGGTGCACCCCAAGCCTCACCGCCCCCCAGAGCCGGTGCACCCCATCCCCCCACCCCAATCCTCACCACCCCCCAGAGCTGGTGCACCCCATCCCCCACCCCAATCCTCACTGCCCCCAGAGTCGGTGCACCCCATCCCCCCACCCCAAACCTCACTGCCCCCCCGAGCCGGTGCACCCCATCCCCCCACCCCAAACCTCACCGCCCCCCCGAGCCGGTGCACCCCATCCCCCCACCCCAAACCTCACCGCCCCCCCGAGCCGGTGCACCCCATCCCCCCACCCCAATCCTCACCACCCCCCAGAGCCGGTGCACCCCATTCCCCACCCCAATCCTCACCGCCCCCCAGAGCCGGTGCACCCCATCCCCCCACCCCAATCCTCACCGCCCCCCAGAGCCGGTGCACCCCATCCCCCCACCTCAAGCCTCACCGCCCCCCAGAGCCGGTGCACCCCAATCCTCACCGCCCCCCAGAGCCGGTGCACCCCATCCCCCCACCCCAAACCTCACTGCCCCCCAGAGCCGGTGCACCCCATTCCCCACCCCAATGCTCTCTAGCCCCCCCGAGCCGGTGCCCCCATCCCGCAGACGTCCCCTCGCCCCACGGCGGGGCTGGGGACCCAGCCGGACCCGGGGCGCTGCCGGGAGGACGGGGGGGGGGAGCGCGGCCTAGCCGCTCCCCGGCCCGCGGCCTCTCGTAGCGCGGGCGGCCGGGAGGCCGCGGGGCGGGAGGGGGAGGCCGCGGGGCGGGAGGGGGCCGCCGCGCTCCCTGCCCCTCACCGCCAGCTCCTGCTTGCGCTTCACCAGCTCGGCCAGCTCCCGGCGGGTGTCGGGGATCTGGGGGGGGCCCCCGGCCTTGGTGTGCAGCGCCGCCATGATGGGCTGCGGCCTGCGGCGGGCGGGAGCCGCGCCGGGAGGAGGGGGCCGCAGCCGGGCTGCGCTGCCGGCCTGGGCCGCCGGGGGCAGCGCTGAGACCCGCCCGCGCCGGCCGAATGGGCCCTGACCCGCGGAGCCCACTTCCACCCCCCGGAACTCCCTTGCACCGACCCCCCCCCCGGGACCCTCCTTGCACCGACCCCCCCCCCCGGGACCCCCTCCACCCTGCCCCCCGGGACCGCCCCCCCGGGACCCCCCTTGCACCGAGCCCCCCCCCTCGGGATCGCCCCCCCCCGGACCCTCCTTGCACCGACCCCCCCCCCGGGATCCCCCCTCCAACGACCCCCCCGGGACCCCCTCCACCCTGCCCCCCGGGACCCCCTCCACCGACGCCCGGGATCCCCCTTGCACCGACCCCCTCCCCGGGATCTCCCTCCACCGAGCCCCCCCCCCGGGACCCCCTCCACCGACGCCCGGGATCCCCCTTGCACCGACCCCCTCCCCGGGATCTCCCTCCACCGAGGCCGAGCCCCCCCCCGGGACCCTCCTTGCACCGACCCCCCCCGGGACCCCCTCCACCCTGCCCCCCGGGATCGCCTCCCCGGGACCCCCCTTGCACCGACCCCCCCCTCGGGATCGCCCCCCCCCGGAACCCTCCTTGCACCGACCCCCCCCCCCGGGACCCCCTCCACCCAGCCCCCCGGGATCCCCCTTGCACCGAGCCCCCCCCCTCGGGATCGCCCCCCCCCGGAACCCTCCTTGCACCGACCCCCCCCCCGGGACCCCCTCCACCCAGCCCCCCGGGATCCCCCTTGCACCGAGCCCCCCCCTCGGGATCGCCCCCCCCCGGACCCTCCTTGCACCGACCCTCCCCGGGATCCCCCCTCCAACGACCCCCCCGGGACCCCCTCCACCCTGCCCCCCGGGATCCCCCTTGCACCGAGTCCCCCCGGGACCCCCTCCACCGAGCCCCCTCCCTGGGATCCCCCTTGCACCGACCCCCCCCCGGGACCCCCTCCACCGAGCCCCCCCCCCGGGATCCCCCTTGCACCGACCCCCCCCCCGGGACCCCCTCCACCGAGCCCCCCCCCGGATCGCCCCCCCAAGCCCCTCCCGGGGACCCCCTCCACCCTGCCCCCCTTGCACCTAGCCCTCCCCAGATCGCCCCCCCGAGCTCCCCCCGAACGCCCCCGGGATCGCCCCCCGGAACCCTCCTTGCACCGACCCTCCCCCGGGACCCCCTCCACCCTGCCCGCCGGGATCCCCCTTGCACCGAGCCCCCCCCCAGACCCTCCTTGCACCGACCCCTCCCCGGGACCCCCTCCACCCTGACCCCGGGGTTCCCCTTGCACCGAGCCCCCTCCCCCGGGACCCTCCTTGCAACAACCCCCTGCCCCCCGGGATCCCCCTTGCACCGAGCCCCCCCCCGGGACCCTCCTTGCACCGACCCCCTCCCCCGGGACCCCCTCCACCCTGCCCCCCGGGATCACCCTTGCACCGAGCCCCCCCCGGGACCTCCCCCCCACCCGGGACCCTCCTTGCACCCACCCCCTCCCGGGGCCCCCTGCCCCCCAGGATCTCCATTGCACCGAGCCCCCCACCCCCGTACCCCCCTCCACCAACCTCTGCCTGGCATCGCCCCCCACCGAGGCCCCCCCGGGACCCCCTCCACCGACACCCCCGCCCCGGGATCCCCCTTGCACCGAGCCCCCCCCGGACCCCCATCCAGCCTATACCCAGAGAAGCACAAAACCTGCCACCCCTCAGTTCCATCCCTTAGTATGCATTTTGAATTAGATGCACTTCTGTATTTTCACTACTTAATACTTTCCTAAAGGAAATAGTTTTCATTAGCCTAGTCAATACTTGCTGTTCTCTGGAGTCAGGTTAATCTCTTACAGCGACTTTACTGTAATCTTATCAGTTGTTCTCCAAATAAGCTTGTCTTTAATTAGCCCTGCTTACTAACTATGCAAACCTCACATGATTTTGTTTTGCTTCTCTAGCAAAATGATCAGTTAGTTTCTTATAAAGAAAACGTACCTCCCGAGGGGCATTATTGGATAGGTCAGACTTTATTGAGATTTTTGAAACAAGTTTGTCTGGATGTTTGTAATGTCCTGCATTGTCCCCTTGGAACATACTGTAGCTTGCCAATGGCTCTGCTCCTGCTCCACACAGCAGTGTGGTCTTCCCTCTCTGATGTCTATGCATTACCACTTACTTTCCAGAAGATTTAGAAATACTAAAGCTACATCCACAAGTGACTTCATTTGCTCCATTTTTGCTGAAGATTCAAGTTACTGACACCAACTAATAAGCATGCGACACACAGGAGTGCTTGTAAGGCCGGCTGCACTGGAAAGTTGTACTGCTCTAGCTATATTGGTACAATTAAAGCAGTACACACCTCTAGTGTGGATGCAGTTAGGTGACTATAAAGCTGTGCTAACCCCATGTAGCTATTCCTGTATCGGACAGGGAATAAGCTATACTGGTGTAACTGCATCCACAGTTTGTACCAAGTATCAGAGGGGAAGCCGTGTTAGTCTGGATCTGTAAAAAGCAACAGAGTCCTGTGGCACCTTATAGACTAACAGACATATTGAAGCATAAGCTTTTCTGGGTGAATACCCACTTCGTCTGTATATCTGTATCAGTTAAAATAAATTTTAAAAAATCAACCCCCACCCAACATAGTTACATCAGTACAACTGTCAGTGTAGACAGGCCTATGGCACGGACTTATTTCATAGCTCTAGTCATGTAACATGGATCAGGGTTATTAAAGTTTCTCTCTCAGCAGTAGTCAGATATCCAATGGGTCCAGTAATCAACAGCATGTTTCTCATTTGTTCTCTTTGTAACCTTTACAGCTGCCCAGCTGATCCCAGCTTCCTCAAACCCCCCTCTCCCCCAATTGATCTGGGAAGCAACTACTCTCTTCCTGCTCCACATCCTTCTCCAGACTCACCTCTCCCAGAACACAAAGAAGTCAGCCAATTAATAATGGTTAGATTAAAGGCTATATGAAGAAAGGCTTTAATATAAGAAATGGAAAAACTGTATATTGATATGTGTTCTCTTTCCCTGCGCTACTGCAGTATTAATAAGAAGAGTAATATCCTTGCACTGGCACCTTTGTTAGAAAACACATTCCCCATACCATTTAAAACAGGGTCTGATGAAATTCTAGAATTTTAATTTAAAATGGATTTTATACATTTGACTTGATACAAACTTAACGTACTTTTGAACATACTGTATGCTAAATACTGTGCCATTTATAACAAAGTGTAGACACAACCATTCAAAAAAGATACAACTGGGATATTTCCACATACTGTAGTAAAACAAAGTTTTCCCATAGGTAAAACTCTGTTCCAAATGGAAAGATGTCACAAAATGTAAACCTCTGTGATGCTTAGCAAATGGCAGCTAGCTTGAACTGCCTTAAATTATTTAAAAGCCTGCATCTTTTAAAAATATCTTAAGGAAAATTAAAAACATCATATTTGAACCAATACTTCAATCACCAACAGTAAAACATTACATTGCATTGGTACTCACTGGGCTGGCACATGCCCACATTGGGGCAAGCTAGTTCCCAGGAAAAGCAGGACAGAGTGACGGAAAGAAATACTGAGTAAAATTCTTATATTGTCCAAGCAGGTCAATTTATGGGCCCAATCCGGCAAACACTTAAGCACATCAGTTGCATAATATTAATAGTCCTAACTTTACATACATGCATATCTGCAGGCATCTTAAGGGTTTTCATGGCCTGATACAAGGAGTCATCAGATTTTACACTAAAACAAAGGCAAGAAATCATTTGCACGTAAATTTGGATGTTGCATTTAGAAAGAGGGTTGCTTTGGTTTTCACACCACCACTCAGTGTTGGTGTATTACAGTTGTTGGATTCCACCACAAGAAACCTGTTTGGTCTAGCATAAAAAACGACCCCAACTGATGCAGTACAACAAAATCAAAATAATAGTTTTGTGCTATTGTACACAGTGTAATCAAGTCTGAAAAGGGTAATTCACAAATTATCACATCGTACACTATTTAGGAATGTCACTAGACATTTCATCATACTTCATGATTGGACATGGCTTCAGCCTGAAGCAAATCAATGCCGCTCCTTAGATGGAGCTGATAGGGTCACAAATCAGCAACATTCAGGAAGTGTACAAATAGTGAACAAATCTGAAAAAAGTGTTCTACTCATATTTTTCATCCCACCTTTACATCACAGCTATGAGTATTTGAGCTCTGTGTCTTCTCTTTGTGGAAGGAAGATCCATTCTAATGGGCCAGTGTCGCATTTATTAAAAAGAAATAAGTACTGCACTTTATTAGGCTTTATATATTCTGTTTTGTCTAACTAGGTTAAACTTGTTGAGCTAGTTTCAGCCAACATTTTAATTTTAAAAATAATCCAAATGTGCTGGTGACACTTTCTGAAAAAAGTAAAGATTTTGGGCAAACTAGCCCATCTTTCATAGTACTGGTCGAACCGGTCAGGTCATATATCTAATACGGTTGGTGATCTCAGCACTCCTTAATGGATATATGTCCACATTCCAGAAGATACAACACAACAGGAAATCACAGACACTAAACTTGGTTAGATATCATGCAGCCACGCAAGGGTTTCAGGCATTGCCCAGCAATAGCAGATGTGCACACAGCTCTGGTTTGAGCCATATGCACCCCTCTCTCACTTTCAAAACAAACTCACTGCATTTTTTAAGAGTGTACAGATAGGATCTGCCAGAGTAGAACATAAAATCACCTAGCTGGAGTCTTTGGTGACCTCAGTACCTGATGGGTGTACATGCAGATTACAAAATAAACATGCAACAGCACAGGTGGCACACAGACACCAAAAACTAGGATGGCTTGGGTGGTGCTGACAGAAGTGAGAGATTGCTCAGCTTGCGAGAAGTATACTCAGCGCGGGTTTGAATTACATGTGATCACTCCGATTTTAAAGCAAACACACAACGTAATCTTCAAGTGTACACACGCAGATCTGCCACTGAGCCATGATACCACATTAATGCCATTTGTAAAGATGAGAGATTTCATCCTATGAGTGGTACTCCTGCTTTTTATGACGAAATAAAGTAGTACTATAGTATTAACAAAAAATAAAAGTAATGAATTACCAAACTGTAATACAATTCTAGAATTATCTACGTTTCACCTATCTAGCCTTTCCTTGCTGAATGTATCACAGCATTCTAAGCAATGTATACTCTCAATCTTAGAATTTCCCCCACCCTATCTTTTTGTATTTGTGGGTTTTTATTAAAAATATATATAGTATCTATTTCAGAGAATATAAAGCAAAACCAAGTTGGACACTAGAAAAACATTACAACTAAAGGCAGCTAGGGCTAAATTTATAAATTCTTTATTTAAAAACCCCAGAGTACACATAAAGGACAGTCTGCTATCCAAAGCACATTCTTCTTATGCCTACTGTTTGAAAACCTGCATTTATACCCCATATTTACACAATAAACTTTAGTTGTGTGTGTGTGTGTGTGTGTGTGTGTGTGTGTGTGTGTGTGTGTGTGTGTGTGTGTGTACACACAACACATGAAGGCAGTATGTGCCCATAAATCACAAATGCGAGGGAAAATTAGTAATCAAAGTGAAATAAGTTATATTTCTTGTTTCAAGGTAAAACTCAGGAGGAAGATGTCTGAATATATGCAAATCTAAATAGTTCCAAGTTTTGAAAATGTTTCTCGGAAACAAACTTTTCACAATTATAAAGTATTGACTGTTTTCTGTTACATGCAGGTGAAAAGGAGTATTTCAGACATGACAGTATAATATTTTCCACAAACTAAAATTAAAAAATAATAGTGCAATTGGATATTTTTCTTTTTGATGGTAACATATAATTAAATGCAGAAATTATGTCAAAAGATTCATGGGGCAGAGTGGTGTCAAAGTAACAAAAAATCTAGCTTCAAATATGGACAAAAATCAGTATCCAGAGGCAATGTCAGCAAACATTTACAACATATTGAGTGCACACAGCCTTCAACAGCAAGCCACACTATCATAACTTAAGGTCCCATGAAGCATTTTCTTTCATTTCAAACTACACTGCCTATAAATTACAAGGTATTCCGGTGAAATGTCCTTCCCTGAAAAATCATTTCAATGCAAACTGGCTACCCAAATTATATGAATATAAAGAAGATTTGCAGCATATCCTCCTTTTCAATGAAAACAAACCTGGTCAATTCCTTCCCTTAGTGAGTGGTTTGCTCTGGGTGTACAATTCAGCAAATCACATCAAATAATTGGACACTACAAAACATTAGATCATGTTCACTGTAACTAAGATTCTAGTTAAAAATAAAGGAGCAATTTCAAAGGATTGTCGACAAAACAGTTCGCAAAACCATGTTCTTTTTAAAAATGCCTATTTTGTTCCATATCCTTTAAGTACAGCCTTACATATTTATTTTTACGTCTGATGAAGAGCTCCATCACTGGACTTCTCTCTTTCAGGTGCCTTCTATTTTTTTTCTTGTTATTAGGGAGAATCCTCTTAAAGCAAAGGCTGTATTTCCAGATGAGTTTCAAAACTACAAAGGAGATGAATAAGTCAGGAGTTTCCCAAAATAAACTACAGGGAGAGCTGATCAGCAACAGAGGAAAGACTTTAAGGCAATAAGAGGCATCAGTGCTGTGATGCTCCAACGTTCATATCCAGATTCAAGTTCTATTGAAAGAAGATCTTTGAAGTCTCTTTCTGGTCTGTTAACTGTCTGACTCCTCCTCCTCCTCTTCCTCCTCCTCCTCCTCTGGTTTCCTGTCCACCTCAGATGTATCTGAAGATTCGTGGAGAAGGACGTACTCCCTGCTGCTGAACCCAAACTTCAGCACATCCTTTTCTTTCAATTCGTAGTAACGTTGAGGTTCAATCCGTTGGTTATTTAGGAAAGTACCATTGCCAGAGCCAAGGTCAATGATGTAAGGCTTGACTCTGCGGCCAACTGTACCATCGGCACGGGTGTACTCCACAAGCCTGCCAAAAACAGAAACAACCTTTAAACCACAATGAAAGAAGTATAAACAGCCACTTCACGCTGTTAATAAAAAATGGAGATGGATCTTTCAGAATAACCTCAAGCTAGCTAATACCTCCATTTCCAAAAAATCTCATTAAATACAGAAAGTTAAGTCTCTGAAAAGATGCGAGGCACTCAGCCTGCCTAAAAATTTCTCACCATGAGCTGAAGTTAAATGAAAGCCTGTGCCACGTTTTAAACATTAAAAAGTTCAAGATTAGTAATATACAAGAGATAATTAATTCCGTCAACAAACAACTCCTCTGCCTCCAGCGGTGGGCAATCCCTGGTGCTCCCAAGGAAAGCCAGCACTCCATATTGTCTTGGGCCAATCTGGCAATGCTCCTTTTAACCTTTAACCTATCAAGCATGACTGCAAGTGTTACTCCAGTTCCAATGTATGTCTGATTCTATTTCGAATACTGCTGTACTCTTTGCCTTACTTAAAGGCTGCTTATGGTTAGATGTGAGGAATCAAAGGTAATTTTGATTACTGCTAAAAGGATATGCAGCTGTTGTACATAAAAACTGGCTAATTCTGAAATAGAAGATACATTTATAGATTTACTAGTTTGCAGAGGGTTTTGCAACATACTAGTCACTTCTAGCCTCCACTACAATCTGGTTTCCTAGGCAGGCACAGTGAGTAACACTTACCGATACTGAAACACAGCATGCTGTTTGGAGCAAGAGGGGTGGTCAATAGGAATATCTGCGATTCTTCGGTGCCTGCCCAGCAGGTAAGCACTCTGTCTGTGAATGTACATGACTGGGAGAACTTCATCATTCTTAAAAGGGTAGAGACGCCATCGTTTCTTTGGAATCCGAGCTTCCGGGGGCTCGCTATATTTAATCACAACACCTCGGAAGGTGTTTGAATCCTCTAGGAGTGCACCAGACAGTTCAAAACTTGGTTTCTCCTTATTTGTTGGATCTTTGTCTTTATTTTCACCATCAGGTTTACCAAGGTCCAGAGTCTCATCACCACTGCTTGATTCATTCTTCTGACGATGCTCACGTCTTCTCTCGTTATAAAATTCCCTCTCCACTTGCTGCTCACGGAGATTTTGGGCATCCCTCTCTCTTTCATACCCTCGACCTCCTGGCCTTTCATTGGGATTTTTCCTTCTCTTTGAATGATCTCTGTGTCTGTCTCTGTCACCATTTCTATCTCGTCTGTGTTCTTGCTCTGACTGATCTCTGTGCTGTCGTTCCTCATGTCCTCTCCGGGAATGGTCATCTCGCTCCTGTAACAAAGAAAACCTTACAGTGATCTATTTAGAATTAAAGATGAAAAAACACAGGGAATTTTGTTTGGTCTTTAAAATCTGAATTTAATATGAGACTATAGAACAAAACTCAATCATCAAGTATACAGGTTTTTAAAATGTGGATGAAAATGACTTCCTCATTCACCTGCTAAGACCCATGTTCAGGTCTCTGAGTTACAGTAAATAAAATTAGCTCCAGAAGAGAACACAGACCTGCATTCCCTGCACTGAATTAGGGGTTGATGAGATGACTGTTCAGGGAATATGTGACCATGAACTCATGTTTTGTAAGATAAATATAAGCAGAATCAGTTTTCAGTTACTTTATTCTAAAAAGTAGAGGTTCTTGAGTTACATATAATTTACTAGTATTTGGCTTCTTAGCTTAAATGATATATTATTATAAAGATGTATATTATGGTAGCACCACAAAAGCCCCACTGAGGATTATGCTGGGTCCTGTACAGACAGAAGATAATCCTTGGCCTGGAAGGTTTACAATCTAAAAATTAAATTCAAATATTTGATATTTTCTATGCTCTAACAGTTTGGTCACTTCCACACATGGAAAAATACCACTTAAACCAAGTTTCCAAACTACTGCTGACATTTCACAGACCAATGTTTAGAATAAATTTTCCTAATATTTTGTCTATTCCGTTTTCTGCGTGTATCATTACTATCGACACTTGCATAAACCCTAAATCTTTCTTCCCTCAGAATTCTTCTGCTTTGCCTGCTTATTCCCTGCCTGAACTCAACAGCCCCAGTTTTCTAGTCATTTCATTATGCAACCCTCTTTGTAAGAGATTCCTCTCATAGTTTATCTCACTTACCAACATCCCATATCTTGGTTCTCAGTTTCCCCAAGAAGGGTACCATGGACCACATGTGTGAGTAACACTCTTGTCTAGTGCTCTTCAATATTAAAGTTGGAAAAATAATCCCCGACTATAACTCAGTAATTTTTATGTTATTGACTTAGGCCCTGTCTACACTACAACTTATGTCAGCAAAACTTATGTTGCTCAGGGGTGTGAAAAAAAACCATCCCCTTGAGCAACGTAAGTTTCGCCGACAGCTTCTCCTGCTGACAAAACTACCATCGCTCGTTAGGGGTGCTTTAATTATGTTGACGGGAGAGCTCTCTTCTGTCAGCATAAAGCTGCTGACTACATAGAATCATAGAACAAGAGGTCATCTAATCCAGTCCCCTGCACTCACGGCAGGACGAGGTATTAACTAGACCATCCCTGACAGGTATTTGCCTAACCTGCTCTTAAAAATCCCCAATTCCACAACCTCCCTAGGCAATTTATTCCAGTGCTTAACCACCCTTATTACAGGAGACTCAAGGAGCTTGGTTTGTTTAGCCTGACAAAACAAAGGCTGAGGGGAGATATGATTGCTCTCTATAAATACATCAAAGGGATAGATACCAAAGAGGGAAAGGATTTAAGTGAAGCACAGTATTCCACATTTTCAGTTTTTGCAGTAATTCAGCCAGAGGTTATGGGTCTAGTATAGGAGTGGATGGGTGAGGTTCTGGAGCCTATAATGTTAGGAGATCAGATTAGATAATCATGATGGTCCCTTTTGGCCTTAAAGTCTATGAATCTTGCTGCTGTCACCAAGGGGCCAAGCCAGCATACTACTCCACATGATCAGAATCCTGTGCCTGGGTGTGACAACACTGAAATCAACAGCACTCTGCAAATGGAACAGCTTGCAGAGTAAGGTGCACCTTGACAAAGTCCAGACACTCTTACTGAATCATTAACAGCTAATGCCTGTGGATACTCAACCATTTACTGCAAAATCAGAGGTAGTTATAATGTGTTTGTTTTTAAGAGTTAAATATGTTCCCGAATGTACGAATTAAAATAACTGATAAAAGAAAATATTGGGGTAATCAAGTGATAAATTAGTCACATCACCCCATTTAGACCCGGTTCCCACATTTACTCTATGCAGACAGACAATTGTGGTTTCACAGACCCCCACTGATTTCAAGGAGGAGGTTAGTCCCGTGGAGTAATTTTCAAGACTGGGGCCTTAGTGTTTAATATCCAGTAAATTACCTGCTTTACTTTGACTACAATATGATGAGGGCTTCTACTTCTTTTACTTCGAGGAGACTTGCTTCTTTTAGCAGAGGACTTGTTCTTTCTTTTTGCTGGTGACCTTTAAATATTAAAAAAATGATTTGTTGGGTCCACAGTCCCCAAGAAAAAAAGGAAAGGAAGAGAGTCTGTGCACAATGCACAGGGTAATTTAACCTTAACCTACAGCTACCACTGCACTGTATTGTGTCGTGGGAGGATGGGATGGTGGTGAAGGGTGGGAGGGTCTCCCCACTGTGTGTATTTGGGGGTGGGGGAGATGAAGTGGCCTTACAGGAGAAAGTGGGGGGATGAGGAGGGCATTGAGGGAGGGATTAGTGGGGTCCCCCCAGGGGGCACGGGGTCCTCCCAGCTCAAGGCGTCCAGCGGAGCCGCAGGGACCGCCCGAGGGGATGAGCGGGCTCTCCCCACTAGGAGCCCCCGGCCCAGTTGTAGCGGGGTAAGCGCTGGCGGCCGGTACCTGCTGCTGCCCGGCCGGGCCGGGCCCTGCTCCCGCTCGGCAGGGGGGGACTGGCTGCCCCGGGCGGAGCGGGAGCGCCGGGGGCTCCGCTTCTCTGCCACTTCCTGTTGTTCCTGCCGCCGCCGCTTCCGCCGCCGCCGCTCGGTCTCGGCCTCCTCCATGGCTGCGGCCGGGGCCTAGGCGCCGAGTTTCGGCCGCAAGTCCCCGGCAGGCGGAGAAGCAGCGGCTGCGCGAGGCCTCCGCTCACCCGCAAACGGGAAGCGCGACTCCGTCTACGTCCACTTCCGCTTCCGGGGCAAGCGCGCCGAGCCAGCCGGAAGCACTCCTGCCGGGCGGCGGGGCTTGCTAGGGCGGCTGCTCGGCTCATGGCGTTCCTGCCGCGTCCGGGCCCGCTGCGCTCGCGGAGTGCGGGGCGGCGGCCCGGGATCGAGGGGCTGGAGGCTGACGGCGGGTGGCCGCGGGCGGGACAAGCAGGGGACGGGCGGGGAGTCCGCCCCTGTCACGCGTGATTTGCACGAGGAGCGCCCCCCCCGATCAGTACATTTCCACCCCTGCTCCGATTCGCCCCCTTTAGCCCCTGTCAAAAGCGGCCCGCAGCCTCGCACGGGTAAAAGGGCAGGGTGGAGGGCAGTGGCTTCAGCAGATGTACTGAGCATGCTCAGTAGCACCGTACTACGGAGAGCACTTTAGTACACTGCACCGGCCGCGCGCAGCGCGTTCCTGAGCCGGGCTCTCTGCGAGCGCCCCTGGAGGCGGCTGCTGGGCGGCCCGCTCAGGGATCGGCCGGGCCCGGCTGCCTTGGCCGCGTGAGCTCCGAGGTGCGGTTCCCCGCCTTGTTCTCGCTCACTTCTGAGGGGCTGGCCGAGACGCTGTACGCTCTGCGCATGCGCCATCGGCTACCTTCAGTACGCATGCGCGTCCAGCCATCGTCTGATCTCTTGCATACGAGCGCCGGGGGGACGTCATGACGAAATGACGCTTGGGCGCGGCGCGGCTCGTTGTTGCCATGGTGACGGTACACAGCTCACGGGGAGAGTGCGGGCCTCGGAGCCGCCATGATCCCGCCGGCGGACTCGCTGCTCCGCTACGAGACCCCGGTGCTGGTGAGCCGCAACCCGGAGAAGCGCTCCCCGAAGGTGAAGGCGCTGCGGGGGACGGCCCGGGATGCGGGCGTGGGGCCGCTGTATGAGGGCGAACCGGGATATGGGGGGAGAGGGGATGCGGTAGGGGGGTCGGGGTTGAGCTGGGGGTACATGGGGAGGGGGTGAGGGGAGGGCTGAGCTGTGGGGAGGGGGGATCGGGGTTGAGCTGAGGGTACATGGGGAGGGGGTGTGGGGAGGGCTGAGCTGTGGGGAGGGGGGATCGGGGTTGAGCTGGGGGTACATGGGGAGGGGGTGTGGGGAGGGCTGAGCTGTGGGGAGGGGGGGTCGGTTGAGCTGGGGGTACATGGGGAGGGGGTGTGGGGAGGGCTGAGCTGTGGGGAGGGGGTCAGGGTTGAGCTGGGGGTACATGGGGAGGGGGTGTGGGGAGGGGGGTCGGGGTTGAACTGGGGGTACATGGGGAGGGGGTGTGGGGAGGGCTGAGCTGTGGGGAGGGGGGTCAGGGTTGAGCTGGGGGTATATGGGGAGGGGGTGTGGGGAGGGGGGTCGGGGTTGAGCTGGGGGTACATGGGGAGGGGGTGTGGGGAGGGCTGAGCTGTGGGGAGGGGGGTCAGGTTTGAGCTGGGGGTACATGGGGAGGAGGTGTGGGGAGGGGGGTCGGGGTTGAACTGGGGGTACATGGGGAGGGGGTGTGGGGAGGGCTGAGCTGTGGGGAGGGGGGTCAGGGTTGAGCTGGGGGTACATGGGGAGGGGGTGTGGGGAGGGCTGAGCTGTGGGGAGGGGGGTCAGGGTTGAGCTGGGGGTACATGGGGAGGAGGTGTGGGAAGGGCTGAGCTGTGGGGAGGGGGGATCGGGGTTGAGCTGGGGGTACATGGGGAGGGGGTGTGGGGAGGGCTGAGCTGTGGGGAAGGGGGGTCGGTTGAGCTGGGGGTACATGGGGAGGGGGTGTGGGAAGGGCTGAGCTGTGGGGAGGGGGGATCGGGGTTGAGCTGGGGGTACATGGGGAGGGGGTGTGGGAAGGGCTGAGCTGTGGGGAGGGGGATCAGTTGAGCTGGGGGTACATGGGGAGGGGGTGTGAACGGCATAGGGATGTAAAGGATGGAGCACGTGGAAGGCCTAAGATGGGGACTCTAGGGGCGACCCTGTTGGAGGTGTGTGTATGAAATGGGGACATAGGGGGCCTGTGTGTGTTTGTGAGAGAAGTCCTTAAAGGGTCATAAAGAGCCTGTTTTTCCTTCCCCACGTGTGCTGAGTCTTTGTGGGGAAGGGCTTTCTCTTTTCTCCTGACTTGCATAGCTCCTCTGAACAAGTGGGAGAGGAATGTGTGAATGGGGGAATGGGCAGGAAGGAGTGGGGGTAGCGGAGGATGAGGGGGAGGTTGGCTTCCCTTGTGGGAGCAGTGGCCTCCTCTGCCCCAGTGTGTCTCTGGGTCTGCCTCCCCACACACTATTGCTGGAATGGGTGCCCTGCCTATATAGTCCCAGGATGTTTCTCATTTGCAGGCGCGTGCTTTGAAAGTGAGTCCTCAGCAGCCTGTGTCAACAGGACCTGTGCCACCTCCTCCAAAACCCAAGACGACTCCTACAGCTGTAGATCCAACAAAACAGGCAGAGGAAATCTTAAACGCAATCCTGCCACCAAGGTAAGAAACTGCTCTTTCCCCCTTTCACCATGGTCCTAGGATGCCAGGAAGAGTCAGCAATGTAAAATTCTAACGTGGAGAGCAAGGGAAGGTGGGATTCAGTGAATGTCACAAAATGGTGTTGGGGAGAGAGTGGGGGATGGATTTCTAGCTGAATGAAATGTTTGTGCCTGTCAATGAATGTAGCCTATCTAATAGCTGGTTATTCGTGCTGGGTGATGAGTGGTAGTTAAATAAGTATGTTGTCTAATTTGTATCAATATTGGCTCTTTCTGAATCTGACAAAGATGCTTTCCTCAATGATGTATTGAGGTAGCAAATGCCCCTGATGAATTATACATCAGTTTTAAAAGTAATATAAAAAAAATCCTGACATTGCTGTATTAGACACAAAGCAGCAGTCCCCAAGCCTTTTTAAGTCCGCTGTCTTGCTTGATGGCCGTGTAGTGTGCAGTTAGCCATGTTTGCTGTCATCCAAGTGTTGTGTAGCTAAAAGTTCCTGCCTTGCTACATACATGTGTAAAATGCAGGCGCTCCCTCTGTTGTTGAAATGCCAGTTCAGTGGGGATAATGAAAGATGCAAAGGCAGCATTTGTTTGGGGATCAGGACAATTATCAGAAGCTGTGCTGACATTGTCTCTCAATTGTACTGACTATGTCGGGTGGAGAGAATGCTTGTATTGCACACTTCTGTGAAAAAAAAAAAAGGGATTCTTTCAGTTGGTGGTGGAAATCAGTGCTCAAGCATATGCTTGATTAAACCTTATCCAGGGGCAGCTCCTAGGTTGTTGCTGATAGTCAATGCTTTTATCGGCAGTGAAGCTATGATGAAGGCAATGAATATGGCTAACAAACTAATCTGTGCTGCTTTTGTGATGCAGAGAATGGGTGGAAGACAATCAGCTATGGATTCAGCAGGTGTCCACCACTCCCAGTACCCGAATGGATGTAGTTCATCTGCAGGAAGAGATGGATCTCAAACTACAGCAAAGACAGGCTCGAGAAACTGGGATTTGTCCTGTCCGCAGGGAACTCTACTCACAATGCTTTGGTTAGTGAATACATCCAGGTCTCAGAAACCATAGCGAAAAGCTTATTTGAATGATACTAAAACGCCTGACGTTTCTGAATAGCTCAGGACATAGGGAATGGGAAATAGAGACTTTCATCTAAGGTGTATGGGTTCCAATCCACCCTGGTCAATAGGGAATGAGAGTTATTACCATCCCATGCCTGTTTGAGGACCTGTTGATCTCAGTTCAGTTCCTGGTGCAGAGGTCCACATCAGAATTAACACAAGTAGACCCCTGTGTGAAGTCTCAGCAAAGGAACCCAAAGTCAGAATGGACACACACTTTCCTCTTTCCGCCTTAATGGGTCCCTACAGGGCAGGGTTGAGGCACAGTGCATGTGGGAAGCTTGCACTGTTATTAAACAGACTGCACTTGCCCTCTTGAGGCTGCCCAGTCTGTCCCTCTAGCATCTCTCACTACCATGTAGAGATGAAGCCCGGTTGCCGCAGAAGTGCTTCCTCTTAGTGTCAGCTTGTATACAGAACAGTATTTTTAAAAAACTGTCTATATACAAGCAGACACTGAGGAGGTGTTACTGTGGCAACAGGGCATTGAACAGTAAGCTGGGATTTGTTGCATATTTGCATGGGAGGGAAAGATTCATCCAACCACACTTAGATCATACTCCAATAACTGGATTAATTCATCTTAAATTATTAAACATCTTGGTGACACTATGCTAGTCCTCCAGCTGCTACAGACCAACCCCGGAGGCTGGAGGAAGACACCAGCCACTGATTTAGAGAGAATTCTTATTAATATAATTGATTCGTTAATTTCTTAGCAATAGGAAGCTTCAGGTCTACACTGCCTGGCCCTGAACACCTCAAATGTCATGGCCATAATTACCTTGCTAGGCACACTGGCCCATGTCAAAATGTTTGTCTTGAGACCTATGTAAAACATTTTCCCTCTATCTTTACTATTATGCCCTTTTTATTTAAAGATGAACTTATCCGTGAGGTTACGATTAATTGTGCAGAGCGGGGACTGTTGCTGCTTCGAGTCAGAGATGAAATCCGAATGACCATCGCTGCCTATCAGACACTGTATGAGAGCAGTGTTGCCTTTGGTATGAGGAAGGCATTACAGGCTGAGCAGGGCAAATCTGACATGGAAAAGAGAGTAAGTGAGGCTGTTAACTTCATAATGTACCTGTGATCTGGTACACAAATGTCTCTCTTTTATCTTCCTCATGCTGGCTCAGTAGATCATATTTTCTCACATATCTATTAGAGCATTGACAATTTTTTGCAAACAAAATCAACAAACAAAACCTTCACCATTTTTCACTCAGCTCCAGTACTTACATTTGAGTCATTTTCTGATTTCATCAATAAACTCGTTCAAAATATGCTGCTTAGATTTTTTTTTTTAATTTTCTAGTTCCACTGGGTGGCAGTAAAGATCATCAGAACACACATCTTGCTGATTCCCTAAGGCTGCTTTTTAATGGATAAATTGGCTGCTATTATTTTTATTCTTCAAAGACTGTAAAATGCAAAACTTATATCTTCATTGTATTTCAAAAACATAGCAATGGATGTCAGGCATATCTATGTTCTTTAAAAGATTGCAGAATTAGAAGATGAAAAGCGAGATTTGGAAAGACAAGTGAATGAGCAGAAAGCTAAATGCGAAGCTATTGAAAAACGTGAAAGTGAAAGACGGCAGGTAGAGGAGAAGAAACATGGTGAAGAGGTGCAGTTCTTGAAACGAACTAATCAGCAGTTGAAGGTTAGTAAAGAACCCTGACTGCAATGTCTTAGTAGGAAAACAACTGAAGTATTTGCTTTTTAAATAGTGAGACCTGAAAATGAATTTTCCTTTAGTCTTTTGTTCTCTTAATGAAAAGGCCATATGTGCATGTATTAGTTCCTCACTAACTTGCATTAATGTTGCACATTCTCCAAATTCTCAAAGCTCCCTGCAGCTCTGTAGGGTGAGGAATAATGCCGTTAGTTCAAATGACCCCAAATCTTTTATGGCTGGTTAATTGATCAGTTATTGAATGCATGAGTGCAGTTGTTTCCTAGACACAGCGGCATTTTAGATTTCAGAATTTAAGGGACTTTTTAAAAATACGTTTGTGCTTTAAACCTGACTCATGCTCAAGGACCACATTTTTGTGTAGACCTGACTCTAGAACAGTTGGCTGTCAGCAGAAGACACCAAGAATCTGAGAATGTTTCATCTTTAAAGCCTCATAAGTACAAAACAGAAAGCCCAAAGTAAGGAAGACAAAATTATTCCTGTGTGGCTGTGGGCCTGAAAACATTAGAATCCTCTCCCTTACAACAAGGGACAGTTTAAAATGAACTATTGCAGTAAAACACCTTTGGGTTCAGTGCAATGGGGGCTTTTCTCCCATCCATGTCTGGAGTTTTCGGTAGGTAACGGTAATTGGATCTCATCTATCACTGAAAGAGTAGGCTGTAAAATATTCATATACTCCTGGAGTGGAATGAGGGGTGAGCAGTGTACCTGCAATTAGAAACTACCCCAGAAAGTTGACTTTTAATAGCTAAAAATTTAAAACAACATTCCACCTTATTTCTTTAGTTTATAAACAATGCAGATTATCAGGAACAAATCCTTCTATAATGATACACATAGTAAACTTTCCTAGCTTTAGGGAGCTAACTTATGAATGGATTTCTGTGCTCTTTTATATTAGTCTGTGGCTTACATCTTCAAAATGGATCCTACTAACTTCTTGTTTGGTCTCACCTCTGTAGCGGGGGGAGGGAGGGAGTGGTTTCCTTCTCCTTTCCTAATGGGCTCTTGCGCTTGTCTCAGGAGTGCTAGCTATTTAACCTAATGTAAACAGCTGGTAAACAGCTCTAGCTGCGCTGTCTGACCTAGATCACCGCAATAACTACTTACTACCTATCCACCTGCTGACCTTCACACCTTGCTTGTGGGTCAGAGGCAACTGTGCGACTTGGTTGAAGAACTTTTGGATAGGTGCTTTTGTTACAAATTTAAATGTGTGGGTTTCCACTAGAGGGCAAAGTAATGTTTGGAAGAAACTTGAATCTGAACCTGTCACATGGGCTGAGTCTGTGAACCTTTAGTTTTTTCTAATCACATGTCTTCAGCTGCATTGGAATCATAATCCTCAGGGGAACTTGATGGCAATATCACTACATTTTCTGGGAGCTTCCAGTCTGTCTCCTCTGTTTGCACCAGAATTACAGATAGTAAATGGCAGGGATGCATTACTAACTGGGTTCCTAAGGCAGGAAGCATTTACTTGGATCAGATTAAAGCATAACTACTGTATTGTAACTAGTAGTACTTCTCCAGTTGTCTGCTAGTGCTCTCTCCTGGAGCCAGAATATGTCAAAATAACTCTTCCCGTGGCTGCCCTTGGCTGGTTGATACATGTGGATCATGGCAGTGTAGTTCTCTTTGAGACAGAAGGAATAACTCTCACTCTAAAACAAAGCACCCTGGCTTTGGCAATTAAGATGGCTCTCCAGGCCAAAAATATTTAATTTGATGAAAGCAGGGTTTGTGTTAGCTGATCCCAGGATAACATGTCTTTGCTGTTGAAAAGTTACCTCATGCTTGTGGTAAAAATGTCTATTTAAAAGAACCTTCCTGGCCAGATCTAAATCTCTTTACTTAGCACTCAGAGCTACTTTCCTTATCTTTGACTTCATCACATTTACACTCTAGACTTCCTCAGATAATCTCTTAGCTTCAGACCACCTTGCAGAGTCCTAGGCCACAGAACGAGGTAGCCATTAGGCCAAGAATATGTTGCCACCAAGTCCATATTCCTTTCCTGAGCCAGAAGTATTTATAAAGAGCTGTACACTTACACTTGCTACCACTTATTTTGTTGATGTAAGTGCTGGAAGTTTTATACAGTACAAGCTCCCTGTGCATTAGTAGCAAGTTCTTTTATCCAGGACTTGGGCGTCAAGTTGTCTCTGTGACTGAAAAATTTGCAGTTCCCAGATACTTTTGTCTCTGAGTCAGAGCTTGCATTCCAAACCCCGACAGCCAAATGTTTAATTTAGCAAGCTTAATACAGCCTGAAATCAGAGAACAAACCACTTTTTCAGCAACTTTTATTTAATTTCCTTTTCAATGCTTTACATTATAAAATGGGTCTTTCACTGAATGGAACCACGGCCAGCTTTTAGTTTTCTTCTCATAATGCAACACGTCTGTACCAAGAATGAAACAAACTAATTTATAAAACATGGAGTAAAGAATGAAATAACCAGGAGGAAAATCCTGGCCTGGTTCCCCTGGAGTATTCCAGTAACTTCTTAGCATCCTCGCTCTGGAAACAATGAACAACTGTCACCTTACAGCAATGCGGGGGGGGGGGGGGGGTGTAGATTGAGTCTAGTTGGACTTAATGAGTTGTTTGTCTTTCAGGCCCAACTTGAAGGCATCATTGCACCAAAGAAGTAGATTTCCTTGTGGGGCCCTGCAGGAAGAACTCATGAAACGTTTCTCTGAGCAAGGAGGTTGTGGTTAGTGACCCAGATCTGTCTCATTCATAGTGATCCTGATTTCCACACTTAAAATAACTAGAAACATTGGAATTGTATTCCTTCTCCCCTTCCCTATTCTAATAGATTAAAGTGTTTTGCTAATTACCGTGACCTCATTTTCAGTGACTTTTCAGCATCCAGCTCTTTGTATGCTGAACACGTCTGGGATTTGCCTCTGTGATTCTCTAACCTATCACTGTTAAGGTCATACTCTTTTTAATAAACTTTTTTTACAGTAGCACCTCTGCCTCTGTTGATCTGTTAGAGGCTGTACAGCTTTCGGAAGTACCATACACAAAGCACTGGACTAATATCAAATGGAGGTTACTGTTCAAATACTCAATCTGCTCAAATGAGTGTATTTTGTTTCTGGGATGGGAGCAGGTCCAGATTCATGAGCTTTCCACTAAGCTGTACAGCTGCCAGTAATGTTGGTTGTGAATGGTAAGTTGCCAGCCTGCTTTCTGCTCTTCTGAGCTGTATGTGTGGGAAAGAATAGTTCTTTCAAGCATGCTGTACCATTGCTATCCTTTCTACTTGCTTCCCTGCTTTTCCTCATCCCAATCACTTGTCTGGGCCAGCACCTTCGTTGCTATTGTGGAATGAATCCCACATCTGACTATTTTCAGTGCACTTCTGTGACATGCTTTACTGCCTGCTGAGCCCTAGCATACATCACATGTACTCCCTGGTGTAAGAATTTCTAAAACAGGACAAAATGCAACTGGATACCTTTGGCTCAAGTGATCAACAGGCAGTTGGTGGGGCATGGTGACAATTTAAAAGTGCCAATCTTAGTTAAGGAAGGCCAAGATTTGCCTTTCATTGTGGGCAGGTTGTGGTGCATTTTCTGCCTTTCCTAGCAAGGGCCACATCTACCCCGATGGAAGGTTTAACTCTTGTAACCTTATGGCCTAGAGCCCAGCTTGGTTCTAGCCCTGAGTTCTCTTTACTGTTCATCACTACTGTTAACTATGCACAATTACCACATTGCCCACCCAACCAAAAGTGTGATCACTTGGTGTCCTCAGTTCCTTTCAACAAATAGAACACCTACAATTGTTTATTTTGGGTATTGTAATCCCCAGCTGTCCAGCCAAGGGGGTGCTCTCTTCTCAGTAGCCGCTGTAATAGCATTTCTTTCCTAGAAACTCTGCTAGTGACAGCTTCTGGACATGCAGCTCTGTAGACGAGAGGAGAAACAGCCAGCAAGGAGCTGTGTGCACTAAGCAGCAATTGGACAAATGCCAACCAGCCACAGCAGCAGTCCCCCTACTTCATCTCAGCCTGCCAGGGCAGTACCCTGCCCAATAGCACCCTGGCTTCTGGGCTCTGTCATCACGCAAATAATGGCTACAGATCTTTAATGCACGTGTGCTTGCTGGTATACCACATTTCAGTACAAACCCCAGTAGTACCTGATCGTAAAGATTGCAGGTTGCCAATAGCTTATTTATCTGCATTGCCTATATCCCATATTGGTTAAAACCAGTTTTATTTTAACTTCAGTATGTTTGCTGAAACGTGCTTTTGTACTACCTGCTAAGGACAGCCCTGCTCTCAAACCCAAGAGAGCCAATTAACTTTATGTAATATTTCGGGTCATCTTGAGCAGGGGTTCTGAACCTTTTTCTTTCTGACTCTGCCTTCTTCCCCCCCGCCCCCCCAGTGCTATCCAAACTCCATGGTCCACCTGAGCCACACTACTGTTTTTTCTGCCTAGAAAAGCCAGGGCCGACATTAAGGGGTAACAGGGCAATTGTCCAGGGCCATGTGAAGCTAAGTTGCTCAGGCTTCAGCTTGAGCCCCGGGTGATGGGCCTTGGGGTCCCCGACTTCAGCCCCATGCGGTGGGGCTTTGGGTTTCTGCCCTGGGCCTCAGCAAGTCTAATGCCAGCCTTGCTTGGCGGACCCCCTGAAACCTGCTCTTGGCCCCCCAGGCGGCCCTGGATCCCTGGTTGAGAACCACTGATCTTGAGGACTAAAGGTCTCTTTGCTATGTAACATTCAGAACCAGATACTAGACACTAACTTTTCACTAAAGAAAACTTAAAAAGGCATTTCCCATGCAGCTGTGTAGGGTTTTGTTTTACTGTTAACGAAAGAGGGAAGTAATTAGGAAATTAGAGTTCAGAGGAGAAAGCTACTGTTAGCCATCCCCAAATCCTCTAAAAAGAGCTCATTTTCAGAATCTGCAGAAAGACTTTCTAATGAGCCTTGTGACAGTGGCTGCTGAAGCAAGTTTCAGCCTACGTTTTGGAACTACCAGCTGTACTCTGCTCAGCTGAGGAGGAATGAAAAGGATCATAGGGTAACAGTCATTTAAGTCATAATTCCCAGCTTCTGTTTTCACAGCGTAGGGAAAGTTATTGCAAATGAGGGCTGCATCCTTTTTCCCATTATCTTGGACTCTACGATGCAGAAAAGAAGACATTTTGAGGGACTTAAGATTTTATAGGGTTTTCTAAAGAAAAAAATCATGCAAGCCATCCTTCAAGCAAAGGTGCAGGAAGATCAGTTAAGGGCAGGTTACCCTGCTCGTGGGATGGTGGGTTTGGTGTTTATGGTCCCACAGACTAGGGGCCTTTGTTCCAGCAATGAAATCTTCCCTCTTTCAACATTTTCACAATAGGCCTTGGTATAATCACTACATCAACTTGAATTTTCTTCTTTGCTAAGGAGCTATTGCAAGCTGTGTCCAGTCAGTCTGAGTCTCCTGCAGCCTTCAGTGTAGTTCTGCAAGAAGAGCCTCAGTTAAAGTATCCCTCTCCTATTTCACTGCAACACACAATTTTCCACAGCCAATGGACAGAGATTTGTTCCAATTCTCTCAAGGGAGGTGGTTTTATCCTGCCGTGCCCATGGCTGCCATGGTGATACAAGTTTTTGAAAAGGATGTTAAAAAACCTACCCTGAAGTTGCCACCTGACATTAAGCATTTCTCAGTCACTCTCCAAATTCTAAGAAAGGTCAATGTGATCACTAGTTCCTGCTACCAAACTGCTTCCTACTGAACAGTGGCAGAAGTCCAACACTGGAGACTTTAGTCTCCTGCAGAGACTTCCATTTTGTGAATGACCTAATTAACCAGTATTTCCTGTTACTGCTTCAGTTTCTCCTTGCTCATTTTCAGCCTGAAAAAGACGGTTACTCACCGTTGTAACTGTTGTTCTTCGAGATGTGTTGCTCATATCCATTCCATTAGGTGTGTGCGCGCCGCGTGCACGATCGTCGGAAGATTTTTACCCTAGCAACACCGGCGGGTCGGCTGTGGAGCCCCCTAGAGTGGCGCCTTCATGGCGCTGAATATATACCCCAGCCGACCCGGCGCCCCCTCAGTTCCTTCTTGCCGGCTACTCCGACAGTGGGGACGGAGGGCGGGTTTGGAATGGATATGAGCAACACATCTCGAAGAACAACAGTTACAACGGTGAGTAACCGTCTTTTCTTCTTCGAGTGCTTGCTCATATCCATTCCATTAGGTGACTCCCAAGCCCAACTTAGGTGGTGGGGTCGGAGTGAGACATTGCTGTGTGCAAAACTGCTGATCCGAAGGCAGCATCGTCCCTGGACTGCTGCACTAGTGCATAGTGTTCTGTAAATGTGTGGACTGACGACCAAACCGCAGCTCTACAAATGTCCTGTATCGGAACTTGCGCCAGGAAAGCCGTCGAGGAAGCTTGGGCCCTCGTGGAGTGGGCGGTGAGGTGCGGTGCTGAGACACCTGCCAGGTCATAGCAAGTCCGGATGCAAGACGTAATCCAGGAGGATAGGCGTTGTGAGGAGACCGGTGAGCCTTTCATTCGGTCGGCCACTGCAACGAAGAGTTGCGTCGTCTTTCTAAAGTGCCTTGTGCGGTCAATATAGAAAGCCAGGGCCCTGCGTACGTCCAGAGAATGCAAACGTTGATCCTGGCGAGTAGCATGTGGTTTAGGATGAAAGACCGGGAGAAATATATCCTGGTTGATATGAAAAGGAGAAACCACCTTAGGGAGAAAGGCAGGATGTGGACGAAGCTGCACTTTATCCTTGTGGAAAACTGTGTAAGGGGGCTCGGATGTAAGCGCCCTGAGTTCAGAAACGCGCCTTGCTGAGGTGATGGCTACGAGGAAGGCTGTCTTCCAGGACAGGTACAGAAGTGAACAGGTGGCCAGTGGCTCGAATGGAGGACCTGTGAGCTTGGAGAGAACCAGGTTGAGGTCCCACGTCGGAACGGGCTGACGTTGTTGTGGGTACGTCCGGTCTAAGCCCTTGAGGAATCTAACGACCATCGGGTTAGAGAATACCGAGGACGCGAGTTCCCCTGGATGGAAGGCCGATATAGCGGCCAGGTGAACTTTAATTGAAGATATCGCCAACCCTTGCTGTTTTAGGGATAGGAGATATTCCAAAATGAGAGGGATAGGTGCGTGCAACGGGGACGTGGCTCGCTGTTCGCACCAACAGGAGAACCGCTTCCACTTGGCCAAGTATGTGGTCCGTGTTGAGGGCTTCCTACTGCTCAGCAGAATCTGTTGGACAGAGTGAGAACACTGTTGCTCTGCCTGGGTGAACCATGGAGCAGCCACGCCGTGAGGTGGAGTGATTGCAGGTCGGGGTGACGCAGCCGGCCGTGGTTCTGCGTGATGAGATCCGGATACAACGGAAGCGGGATCGGTGTCCGAACCGAGAGTTCCAACAGCGTGGTGTACCAATGTTGTCTCGGCCACGCTGGAGCGATCAGAATTACCTGTGCCTGGTCTCTGCGCAATTTGAGCAGTACCTTGTGGACCAGAGGAAACGGAGGGAAGGCATAAAACAGGTGGTCTTTCCAGGGAAGGAGAAACGCATCCGAGAGGGAGCCCGGAGCTCGACCTTGCAGGGAGCAGAACACGTGGCACTTCCTGTTGTCTCGAGATGCAAACAGGTCTATGTGGGGAAACCCCCACTTCTGGAAGACGGAATGTATAATGTCCGGACGGATAGACCACTCGTGCGTTTGAAAGGACCTGCTGAGCCGGTCCGCCAGAGTATTCTGGACTCCAGGGAGGAACGATGCCGTGAGATGGATTGAGTGGGCGATGCAGAAGTCCCACAGGCGAATGGCCTCTTGGCATAGAATTGACGAACGTGCTCCTCCCTGCTTGTTGATGTAAAACATGGCCGTGGTGTTGTCGGTGAGAACTAACACACAGCGGCCACGTAGGAGATTGAGAAATGCCTGGCACGCCAGGCGCACCGCCATCAGTTCCCGAACATTGATGTGCAGGGCTAGCTGAGGTGCAGTCCACAGGCCCTGGGTATGGTGCTCGTTGAGATGGGCGCCCCAACCCAGAGATGAAGCGTCTGTGACCAGGTGCAGAGAGGGTTGTGGGGCGTGAAACGGCATCCCCTCGCAAACCACATTGTGATCTAGCCACCATGTGAGGGAGGTCAGGACCGAGTTCGGGATTGTGACCACCATATTCAGGCTGTCCCGATGTGGGCGGTATATTGATGACACCCAGGTCTGGAGTGGGCGAAGCCGAAGTCTGGCATGCCTGGTTACGTACGTGCATGAAGCCATGTGACCCAGGAGGGTAAGGCACGACCTCACCGTGGTAGTTGGGAAGGCCTTGAGTCCCTGTATGAGGCTCGTGATGGTGCAAAAGCGATTGTCTGGCAGGATGGCTTGTGCGCGTCTGGAGTCTAGAACCGCACCGATGAATTCTATTCTCTGGGTAGGTTCTAGAGTGGATTTGTCCTTGTTGAGTAGGATACCCAACTTGTTGAATGTGCGCACTATTATGTGGACGTGATCGCGAACTTGTTCCTTGGTGCGACCGCGTACCAGCCAGTCGTCTAGGTACGGGAACACCTGTATCCCTTGCCGACGAAGGTACGCTGCCACGACAGCCATACATTTCGTGAAGACCCGTGGGGCCGAAGATAGTCCGAAGGGAAGGACTGCAAATTGGTAGTGCACCCTGTTTACCACGAATCGGAGGAAGCGTCTGTGAGGCGGGAAAATAGCAATGTGAAAGTATGCGTCTTTCATGTCGAGGGCGGCAAACCAGTCTCCAGGATCGAGGGAAGGGATAATGGCCCCCAGAGAGACCATGCGGAACTTCAACTTTACTACGAATTTGTTGAGTCCGCGCAAGTCCAAGATGGGTCGCAGACCTCCTTTGGACTTGGGGATGAGGAAATAACGGGAGTAGAATCCCCTGCCCCTTAATTCCACTGGAACCTCCTCTATGGCCCCCATAGCGAGGAGCGTAGAAACTTCCTGTATAAGAAGTTGCTCGTGAGAAGGGTCCCTGAAGAGGGACGGGGAAGGGGGGGAGGAGGGGGGGATAGAAGAAAACTGGATAGCGTATCCCCTCTCCACCGTGCGGAGGACCCAACGGTCCGAAGTTATAAGGGACCAAGCACGGTGGAAGTGGGAGAGGCGATCCCGAAAGGAGGGGGCTGGATCCTGGGGGATGACTGGGGCGCCGTCCTCGACCGCACCTTCAAAAGTTCTGCCTGGGGCCTGAAGGTGGTCGAGGTGGCCCCTGGTTCTGGCCGGGTTGAGGGCCGGTCCACCTTCTTCTACCACCTCGCCCTCGCCTCCGGGCCGAGTCTTGTCTCTGACGAGGCGGGGGGGGGTAGAAGCGCTGAGGTTGCGGCCTAAATGGCCTGCGCTGGGGGCCCACAACATGCATCCCCAGGGAGCGCATGATTGTTCTCGAGTCCTTGAGGCTCTGCAGGCGGGAGTCCGTCTTATCCGAGAACAATCCATGCCCCTCAAAAGGCAGATCTTGTAGGGTTTGCTGCAGCTCCGGAGGCAAACCCGAAACCTGAAGCCAGGAGATCCTGCGCATAGCGATGCCCGAAGCCAGGGTCCTCGCCGCTGAGTCTGCAATGTCCAAGGAGGCCTGCAAGGAGGTCCGAGCCACCTTCTTGCCCTCCTCTACCATGGCTCCAAACTCTTCCCTGGACTCTTGGGGGATCAACTCCTTAAACTTCCCCATAGAGTTCCAGGAGTTGAAATTGTAGCGGCTCAGTAACGCCTGTTGGTTCGCCGCTCTCAGTTGTAGCCCTCCGGCTGAGTAGACCTTACGGCCAAACAGGTCGAGCCGCTTAGCCTCTTTTGATTTAGGCGCTGCAGCCTGCTGGCCGTGGCGCTCTCGTGCATTCACTGATTCCACCACCAGTGAGCACGGTTGGGGGTGGGTGTACAAGTACCCATAGTCCTTAGAGGGGACAAAGTATTTTCTTTCCACCCCTCTCGCTGTGGGTGGAATGGAGGCAGGAGTTTGCCATATCGTATCCGCATTCGATTGGATCGTGCGGATCAGAGGTAACGCCACCCTCGATGGGACATCTGCTCCAAGGATGTTCACGATCGGGTCGTGCACCTCCACTATCTCCTCCGCCTGCAGGTCCATATTACGGGCCATCCTACGCAGGAGATCCTGGTGAGCCCGAAGATCTATCGGAGGGGGACCCGTACATGAAGTGCCCGCCACTGCCTCGTCCGGAGAGGAGGAAGAGGATGCCTCCGGTGGTACCGGATCCAAGGGGGGGTCCTGATCCCTTTGCTCTTGGGCCGGGGCATCACCTGCACTTGGGTCCCTGGTGTCGGGTGGCGTGGACACCGAAGCCTCCATGCCTCCTGGCGGAGGCCGAGAGATGGTGGATTCTGGGGCCCTTCTAACCGAGTGACCCGAGCGAGAGGTCGATGGTATTGGAGCCCCTTGTTCTTGGTGGTATGCCCACGGGGTCCAAAACGACCAGTGAGATGGTCCATGAGATTGGTCCTCTGCCATCTCCTGCCAGTGGCCGAAATTTTGTTCATCGGCGCGCCCTTGAGGGGGGTATGCCGATCTCGACAAGTCCTCCGAGGAGCGGGACACCGATCTAGACGGCCATGGCGGTGCCGAGAGAGATGAAACCATCCCGGTGGGCTGCGGTGCCGCACGGTGCCGGTCCGGAGATGATCTATCTCTGCGCGGTGCCGGCGATCGGTGCCGGGACCGCGACCGGTGCCGATGACCTCGTCGGTGCCGGGAGTCAGATCTGGACCTCGACGAGGACCTGGAGTATGCCCGGTGCCGGGAGCGACCCCTCGACGTCGAGCGCCGACCGTAGCGGTGCCGAGAACTACGTCTCGACGTTGATCGGTGCCGACGATCATAGCGGTGCCGAGACGTAGAACGGTGCCGCGAAGTAGATCTTGGCCGCGAGTACGACCGGTGCCGAGACGATATTCGGCGCCGGGACTGCGAGCGGCGTGGGGACCTGCTTCGGGACCTGGACCGGTGCCGAGGTTCCAGCCCTTGTGGGCGCATCAAAGCAGGTTTCCCCCTCGACTGGACCGGGCGAGTCAACGGTGCAGTCGGTGCCGGTGGCTGAGGCGGTGCCGGCTCCGTGAGAGCTATTAAGTCTCTCGCCGCCGCGAAGGTCTCTGGAGTCGACGGGAGGCACTGTATCACCGCCGGCCTGGGGGGAGACGCTATTTGCACCGGACTCAACGGCCTCGGCGCCGGAGTCGACGGTGCCGGAGGCAACTGTTTCCGTTGCTCCACCGGTGGACGCGGCTCTACCCCCGACACTGGGGGAGCTGGCGTCTTCGGCACTGATGTCCCCGTCTTATGGGCTTTTTTATGCCCTGGGGATAAGGACCGGCGCCGAGGCACTTGCTGTGTCTGCGGTGCCGACGAGGTCCGGTGCCGGGGAGGCTTGTCTGACGCCACTCGCGTGGTCGTCGCAGCCGGTGCCGCCGGGGCACTGCGCACCGAGGTGCTAGGTGCCGGGGCCTTGCTCGTGGAAGGAGCGTCCGGGCTAAGAGCCGCCTCCATCAGAAGTTGCCTGAGCCGAAAGTCCCGCTCCTTCTTCGTTCTCGGACGAAAGGCCTTACAGATTTTACACTTGTCTGTCTGGTGTGACTCTCCCAGGCACTTCAGACAAGATTCGTGCGGGTCGCTCGTGGGCATAGGTTTAGCGCAGGAGGCGCACAGCTTGAAGCCGGGAGCGTTGGGCATGAGCCCGGCCCCGCGGCCGGGGGAGAAAAGGGGGGAGACGACCCCCTTAACCCCCTGGACTATTTAGAACAACTTTAAAACTACTTAACTAACTTACAACAAACTCTAAGACTATAACTATAACTACAACTATGATACAACAAGAAAGCTAGGGAAAGTGGAGAACAGCTAAGCAGCGCTCCACAGTTCCAACGACCGTCAGGGGCGGTAAGAAGGAACTGGGGGGGCGCCGGGTCGGCTGGGGTATATATTCAGCGCCATGAAGGCGCCACTCTAGGGGGCTCCACAGCCGACCCGCCGGTGTTGCTAGGGTAAAAATCTTCCGACGATCGTGCACGCGGCGCGCACACACCTAATGGAATGGATATGAGCAAGCACTCGAAGAAGAACTTAATTTATCCCAGGCTCATTCCTTTGCCAGAATCACTCTTGGGGGCTGTGGTCCTGAAAAGCTGCAAAGTGGTTACTCACTCAAGCAAGGAATTAAGACAAGGGATTCATTTTAAGTAAGAGCAGGGCCCAGTGATTCTATAGCTCCAAAGACACAAGAACGCTTCCAAGGCATGTGTCATTCAGATGCTCAAGAATTGAGGATGGCTAAATATCCCATGAAGTGGACAAGTGTTTGGTTTTAGCAGTGATTAGAACTCCCAGCAAGATAACCTTGCACATGCAAGGCTGAGAATTTCCAGGTTCACTCCTTAACTTTATGCCATTCCTTTGATTTCCAATAAAGATTCCCATTACTACCATTTCCATGGGCATGATAATTTGTTACTCTGGAAAACAGGACCTTATTCTGACAAAGGCACTAGAACATAAGTGCTGCTCCTACTTCAAATCCCACAACAAACATGGCCCTTAATAAAATTTCATGATTAAAAACAGCTAGTAGGCTGGAAGCCCTCTGAATGCACCCCTGCCTCAGACACATTTCCAGTGTCTCTTCATCTGCCATAGCCCTTCCTTTCCCGTTCCCCTGGTCTCTTAGCAAGCAGTTGTGCTGAAGAGTGCCTAATTGTGTGGTTGTTTCATGATAGAGACATGGCTAGCAGAGTAAGTGGCAGTTAATGAAGTTAGAGGCACTATTTATCTTGAATACACGGCTAACCTCAAATGAGGTAGAAAGCTTAACTTATGGCATGAATTCAAGCAATCACTTCCACTATTCCAACACTATGATGTTTAGAGACTCCTGCATAAACAGCAAACTGCAGCTCTTAACTCAGTTCACCCCTTCTCCAAACAATTTTGTAAATATGTTTCTAGGTTTTAATTTGGTGCTAGATCACAGCATAGACTGTTAGCCAGGGCACTTTTACACAGAGCTGTTGTGGAAATACCATGTACTCATTTGCAGAGAGACCATGAAGCAAATGTGATGACATGGGGAGGGGGATAGCTCAGTGGTTTGAGCATTGGCCTGCTAAACCCAGGGTTGTGAGTTCAATCCTTGAGGGGGTCACTTAGGGATCTGGGGCAAAATCAGTACTTGGTCCCGCTAGTGAAGGCAGGGAGCTGGACTCAATGACCTTTCGGGGTCCCTTCCAGCTCTATGAGATAGGTAT
Source organism: Chrysemys picta bellii (assembly GCF_011386835.1). Classification (NCBI taxonomy): domain Eukaryota; kingdom Metazoa; phylum Chordata; order Testudines; family Emydidae; genus Chrysemys; species Chrysemys picta. Next base: position 18,825,122 of record NC_088813.1, read on the forward strand.
ATCTCCATATATTACCTCTATGTAAATCCATGGTACAACCACATCTTGAATACTGCATGCAGATGTGGTCACCCCATCTCAAAAAAGATCTATTGGAATTGGAAAAGGTTCAGAAAAGGGCAATAAAAATAATTAGGGGTATGGAATGGCTTCTGTATGAGGAGAGATTAATAAGAGTGGGACTTTCCAGCATGGAAAAGAGACGACTAAGGGGATATATGATAGAGGGCTATAAAATCATGATTGGTGTGAAGAAAGTAAATAAGGAAGTGTTGTTTACTCTCTCATAACACAAAAACTAGGGGTCACCAAATAAAATTAATAGGCAGCAGATTTCAAACAAACAAAAGGAAGTATTTCTTCACACAACACCCAGTCTGTGGAACTCTCTGCCAGAAGATGTTGTGAAGGCCAAGACTATAACAGGGTTCAAAAAAGTACTAGATAAGTTCATGGAGGATAGGCCCATCAATTGCTATTAGCCAGGATGGGCAGGGATGGTGTCCCTAGCCTCTGTTTGTCAGAAGCTGGGATTGGGTGACAGGGGATGGATCACTTGATGATAACCTGTCTGTTCATTCCCTCTGGGGCACCTGGCATTGGCCACTGTCAGAAGACAGGACCCTGGGTTAGCTGGACCTTTGGTCTGACCCAGTATGGCCGTTCTTATGTTCATCTATCACTGTATCAAGACACACGGCTGGGCTTTGATTTAGAAATGCAAGTTGTACATGAAGAAAAAACTGCTAGTGAGAGGCACTGGTTTATGTTAAATTTAATAAAAGCCCCAGTTATTGCTTATGTTTAAATTTCTTGTGTTTTGATCTCTGTCCCTCCGAGTCACTTTTTTTCTTGTTCCGGTTCTTATTTTTCACATTGTGAGTTTCATAGTATCGGACCCCAACTTTCTTGGTGTGCTGCTGCCTCTCAGCTCTTCTCCTCTGCAAAGAGATGCAGTCACACATAGTAAAACCAACACATTCGGCAGAGCTTATTTTGTTTGGCTTTTATCACATTCTTCACTTCGAAATTAAGTGATCAGAATAAATTCTTCACCGTGAGCTTTAAATAGCACGAATAAGATTTCGCATATAGATTTTTTCTTGTACAGATCTCAAAGTGCATGACAGAGATAGGTAAATGAGCCTGGACCAGATCACCTGGCTCCCAGTTTCATGCCCTATCAACTGAAGCAGGTTGCCTCCCATGGCAAGGCCCTGAAGGGAGATTTGCTATATCAGTCATGTCATATTGAAGTGACTGTGTTTGAGGCCTAGAATTGCATTCATGGGGTTGATTCACAAATTACACCAGGATGATTCTTTCAGACTTTACTGCAGCACCCAGGAATCAACAGCACTAGACGTTTTAGTTGTGAAGGTGGGGAGCTGACCACACAATGGAGCATCCATTGACTCTTGCTTCCTTGGGGCCTAATTCTTCCCCCCGCTCCCAGCGCACCGACCCCCGTTCTGTCATCAGTGTGTTTCACACACAAAGCAGACAGAACATCCAGAGGAGAATTCTCCCTTTCAGCTCCCTCCCTCTCACCCATGTATGCAGACTCCTCATCCACGCCCAGGAGGCCTGGTCACCTGTGAGCACATCACAACTGTTACTGTTGGCCGGAGGGAAGGCCATGTAGATGGACTGCTCTGCCAGTGCTGAGCAGAGGCACTGTGCATCACCCACACCTCCCAAGACCATCCCCAAAGCGTTGACATGCAAGAAACTGAGGTATCTGAAAGGAGCCAAAGCGTCCATTCCCTGCCCTCTGCAGCTGGGAGTATAGGTGGTAACACTTACTTCTTTGGATGTGAGCTTCTTGCACGGCTTTTTACCCTGAAGGGCATCCTCCTCCTCGTCCTCTTGTGCTTTCCTTTTCTTTCCCTTTTTGGTGCACCCTAAGAGCAGTATTTTAAACAGTCAGAGACACCTTCCAGCACCGATCTCTGTTTGCATAGGTCGAGGCAGCTGGCTCCATGCCAATCCTGCGTTTCAGCACATGGAACAATGCCAGAGTTGCACCAGCCACATTTGTAATACATGTGGCCTGTTTTGTCAGAGAACTATTTGACATTTGATATAAAAGCTGCTATTAAGGGCGGATTTTCGAAGCGCTGTGCAAGATTCCATCTAATGGGACAACTCCACTGCACACCCATTGTGTCAGAGTCAAATCCCCATCTGCTGATTTCAAACCTTGACTCCCAAATCAAGCCCTCTCAGTGGTACCTGCAAGGGAAACAGGATCTTGGAAGCCATCAGATCAAGCCTCACCATGTTTCCCTGGGAAGGGAAACTGCTGGGCCAGGACTATTGCCAAGTACAGGGAGTGCTACACGAGCTATCCATCAACCCCATCCACGCCTGAAACATACCAGGACTCTTTCACCACCCCTTGGCCCTCATTCGCACAGCCAGGGGGGGCAGAACACGTCACAACCTGGACAAACAGGTGAGAGCTCTGAAACAAGAACAACCTGCAGCTTTGCAGGGAGCCCTCAAGTCGGATTAGCTCATCAGCAAGTTTTAAATAGTTTTAGGGAAAGAAGAAACTGGCCCCAGAGACTAGCAGTAAATGGCCCCATTTCTCAGAGTTTCTGCGCTAAGACCTGGGGCATACCTAGACCATTTCATGTTACCTCTGGCCTCTGGTTCTTTGGTTTCTTCAGACTTCTGCTCCGATGTTGTGAATACCTTTTCACTGAGCCCTCTGGGGATTCTACAACAGATAAAGCAGAGAGACATTCTCATGGGATCGTGCTAGCCCTAAATAGCACCATGATACCACCTTTTCTATAGGTGCATCTAAACAAACAGTGCCCATGGTGCTCAGCAAAAAGCCACTTCTAAAACCAGAGTCTTCTTAACAATTCATATAAGTCTGCAAGATACCCGAAACGTGCACACGGTCATATGGCTTTGCTGGGGGCTCTCCTCTGCCCTCTGGCTAAGACCTAGAAAGTCCATTATTGCCAGACAGTCTATCTTATCCAAACTCCTCTGCATGCATGAAAATCGAGAAGACGGCAGCATGAGAGAGCAACAAAAATGATTAAATGTCTAGAAAATATGACCTACGAGGAAATATTGAAAATATCAGGTTTCTTCAGTCTGGAGAAGACTAAGGAGGACAGAACAGTTTTCAAGTACGTAAAATGTTGTTATAAAGAGGAGGGTGATACATTTTTATCCTTAACCACTGAGGTCAGGACAACAAATAACAGGCTTAAATAGCAGCAAGGGAAATTTAGGTTAGACTTTAGGAAACCCTTACTGTTGGGTAGTAAAGCACAGGAACAAATTACCTAGGGAGGTTGTGGAATCCCTGTCAGGTTTTTAAGAGCAGGTTAGACAAACACCTGTCAAGGATGGTCTAGATAAGACTTAATCCTGCCTCAGTGCAGGGGACTGGACTAGATGACCTACTGAGGTCCCTTCCAGTCCTACATTTCTATGATACTACGAAGGGTATTAGCAGCTCTGGGAACTGTGTCAACTCCCCCATAGATCCTAGTAGCCGAAACACCAGCAAAGCCATACGCTTCAGCCACGTTCAGGAAATAGATGCTCAAATAATCTTGTCTCCATGGCCGGTCTCCTTGCAAGGAGAGTGAAAGTCATCCATAATACCAGGGAGGGTGTGGTATGGACCAGAGGTGGTTTCTACTGCCCCATGAAAAACGAGTTAATCCCAGTTCAAGACATTTTCTGGTTTAAAAACTGTTTTGTTACTGCACACTGGATTACACTTAGTTTTAGTTACACACTGAAATGGTGATCACATAAGGCAGCAGATTCAGAGATTTATTTAGGGTTTACAAATAAAGAGTAAAACTGCAGTGGGTGTAACACTAATAGATGTAATATAATACTAAACATCAGAATGGCTGTGCCATTTGGGTCAGTATTTTCCTCAAGGAAAACTGAAATAAATTGTGACATTTTCAATATTATATGCATTGCAAAACTCTTATCAAGTTGCTAAATACTTTTCAGTAATTTTCATGAGTATATTTTATTTTTACCAGTTTCCCGGTTTTAACTGGGTTGAAACCAGAGCAGAGCTGTCCGTCCTAAACCAGTTTTTCTGGAAAATTGCCAACCCTGCCTGGTCCCCATCCCCTTTATCCTGCACAAAGTTGGTGGGAGATCTCCAACTATCCATGCAAACCCAGTTATGCCCAAACTGGGCCAGCAGTATCCACCAGACAGGTCTCAGGGATGCATGCATGTCTACAACCGCTGGCCTCTCTACATCAAAGATCAAGCATGATCTCAGCGTAACTGGTTCTAGCTTAGCTATGTGGTATAGTTCAGTGATTCTAAGGGCCTTTGACTAAGGACACCAAAATGAGGCAAACTATGGCTTTTCCACCGGCTCATTTCCCTCCTGAGAGCTGAAGAGGTGAGCATAGAGCAAAGTAAATCAGCCCAGGCTAGCAAAAATAGAATACTAACTCACTCATGACAGCAAAAGGAGCTGTTTTCCCATAAGGGTCAGAGCATTAGATGTTTTTAAGATGATAAATAAGCCTCATTTGAAGTTCAGCTAAGTAAATGTTTGGTTTTGAGGGAAGATTATTCAATTAAGGTGGATATATTGGCCCAGAATAGAAATCCTAACACACAGGGAAGCAGTTGAATGAAATGTGACTCAGTGAACCCAGTAACAGGACTGAATTCAGCCCGGTCTTTTCTCCTGTGCAATTCTTTACTCTCAAAACTGAACAGAATCCAATACCTTATTGCTGAGAATCTCTTGGCTTTGGCTTTGTCCAGGAATTTTTTGTATTTTGCAATCTTTTCCTCCAAAACCTTAATAACTGCCTTGGAGCCCTCCCTGGCAGCTTCTCTATGGGAGTTGGAGTCATCCTCAGCTAAGTTTTGCTGCTGTTCTTCCTCTTCCTCTTCCTCCTCCTCTCCTCCAGAAGGATCGCTGTCCATCTTGTCAATATCTGACATATCTACAGGAACCAGGTCTTCTTCCAAGAAAGGAGTTGCCACATTAATCTTCCCAAAGTTCTGCCGGACGTGAGACATGAGTTGCTTCATTTCTGCGTTCGCTTTGTTCTCCCCTTCCTCTACCAATTCCGTGTTCGAAGCTACAGCCTCTGAGCTCTGCTCATCACTGTCAGCTTGGCTTGGCACTGCAGCTACTTCTAAAGAAGATGAGGGCTATAAACAAGAGAAAGGAAGGTGAGACTTGCACCCCAGGCATTTCACCTACAGGCAAGATCTTAAACAGCCATTACATTCAAATGCACTTTGACCACCAACAATCTGTACCAAATCAGCCATGTGACCTTTTGTCCAGCCATAGTCTCAGGTAGGGTAGGAAGAAGTTGAGACAGTAAATTGACTCAAACAATTAGTATCTTCAAATAATTTGCCTTCAGTTACTGCATATTACAGAATGGACCCTCTATCCCTTACATATCACAGCAATTCACATTCACTTACATTTCTCAAAAAACAAGTAATCCTGAAAGAGTGCACAATTCCAGAAACTCCATCAAGGGTCACAGGGCTATCAACTGGGACTGGCCATAATGCAATCCCTTAAAAAACAAATTAGTGGTAAAAATATCCACAGTTGCTACTGAGTGGCAAAAGCTGGAAACAATCCAAGAGTCACTGCAATTCAGGAACTACTGAATAAGTAATTCATGTGCTACATATCAGATAAGAGTTCAAAGCACCATTTGAAACAAAGTGAACTTTCAAAGTTAAGTGGGTTTCCCAGGAAACCTCTAAGGGGAGGCATATGCACACGTAACCCCTGTGGTTAGGCAAGAAATCAGCCATTTGAAGCTTTACCCCAAAAAGGAGCCCATTGTCTGTGAATTACTTATTCACAGATCTAAGTCTCAAACTGTATAGAGGTGTGTCTCACAGACCCATGGGGATGCCTGTTCTAAGCTAACACCTGTTATGAATGTGTGACCCCAGAAAAACCCCTGTGTGGGGTTTGAAGGACTGATCACCTGCCAGAGCCCTTGCTGGAGTTGGCGTGATCTCTGGTAAGCGTATTAGCATGCATGTAGGTTCTTTTATTGTTTTTTATGTGTTTTTTCTGTAGTTTGTGTGTTTTCTCTTTCATCTTAAGAATAAGTGTGCTTGCTTAGAAAGAGCTGTGTGGTAACTTAACTATGGGCAATTATGCAGTTTATAGCCTCTGAGGAGAAAAGCAGAGCAGGCTTGCTTAGACGCGGAGAATTGACAGTGTAGGTAGGGAACAGTACAGCCTGGAAATACCCTGGTCAGAAGGGAGAGATGCAGGTCTCCAGCTAAGACAGGTGATGGCCAGGGCCTAAGGGTGGATGCTCTTGGTGGACCACAGAGAGGGGCCACTGTCCTGAATGGTTACACTTACTGCAATACAAACTCTAATCCTGTAAACAACTTTCCAATCATCTCTTTGGAAAAGAAAATTTATTTGCCACCCAAATTAACCACCAGTTAATATTGTGAAAGTTGCTGAAATGTCTGCACGTTAGCCAATACAAACCAACTAAAGTAACCAGTCAGGACATTGCTACATTCCTGCTGTGTGTTCTCTCTGTTTAATGAATTCAAATGAGCATTACCTGAAACACTGAGGGAAAGCCACTCTCAGCTATGCTAGTGAAGCTGCTAAGAAATGGTGTGCAAAAGGGAAATGGGTTACCACGTCTGCAGGAATGGAAGTAAGTGTTCTCACCTGAGGGCCTGGCTCTGCATTCGGTGGTTTAACGAAGAATGGTATACGGCCCCTCTGCCAGTCATTGAGGACCATTTTGCTCACAGTCTGCATGTCAGGTTCTCCACCCTGGAATAGACAGTAACGATTTGTGTCTGAACTCACAAGGGCAAATGTACCCATCACCTCACCTCAAAGGAGCTTGGAGAGTTGAATTCCCTATGTATAATGTGGGACTTTACTCAAACACTCCCCACTCACCCAAGGTTACAGAGAGCTGTGAAAACGCAGACTGTGTTTTAATCTGGCTCACCTTTAACAGTTTTCCAGTCCGGAAGGCTAGCTTCTCAAGGAAATCCTCTGCATTTTTCCAGGTATCAATTTTGTACGTCTTGCTGATGTACTCTGGCTTCGCTCTTTCGAGCACTGCACTGATATGGTCTTCAGGGCTCTTTATTTTTTCAACTTGAACCTAAAAACGAGGGGGAAAGAGAGCCAGCACCTGTGAGCATCACTGTGGGTCAGACAAAATTCAAAGGCTCAGATGCTCTGGGCAAGCACAGCCGCAACTGATTTCAGCCTCAACAATTCCTCTCTAACTTCCTCCTCCCAACCACAATGGAAACTCTTCTAGCTTGATTGTAAAGGGAAAGGCAGCACTTTGTTATGCTCTAATACTGCAGAAATTCTACAGAGTCCCAAGCAATGCAGAGATTTTAATGAAGGGTCAAACATCACCTCCTCACCCCACCCTGCCTGCCCCAAGACGCCCTGGTTCACTTTAAATGTGTAAAACTTCCCTTTACTCTGTACGTTAACTAAGATATCATATGTGTGCACACTGCTTCGGCGCCTGGAACACTACCCCATCCTATGGTCAGACCAAACAGCATGATTACTGCCCTCAGCCTCATCCCCATTCTGAAGTTTGTCATATGTACAGATCACAAGTTGTCCCTGGGGTGAGGGAAGTCAGTATTAAAATCTCTTCAAACCAAGTGCATCAACTGTAGAAAAACGGGCCTTTCCAGCATTCTCAGCAGATACTCACCACTCCCTTCAGCACAATGTCAGTTTCTGTATCCTCCGATGGATAAACTACACCTGGGCAGTCAATGAGAAAGATCCGCCGCATCAAGGTGATGTACTGCCAGACCTGCAAGAGACCAACAGTCCTCCTGCTTTACCCTTCTTCACAAGCAGCCTTGGATTCTGCATTTTAAAGGTATGAAGCGACCCTTAAAACGGGCTCTGCAATTTATGAACCTGAGGGACTAAGAGACCCAGAGCTAAGGACAGTGACAGCCACCGCCCACCCCAGGAAGCTGAGCACTATGTGGGATTCAGAGGCTAGATCCCATCACAAGACTGGTGTCCATCCAGACAGCAGGACCGGACCAGGTGGTGACATCATGTCCATGTATTTTTGCATAAATTCAAGCCCATGGTTTGCCCCAGGGATTACATTTATATTCTGTGTCTAGGAACTCTTACCTGCCCAAAGGCCAAGGTTCTTTCATGGCCTACCTACCTTTGTTTCACCGGCAATGGGGGCCACGTTGCAGACCTTCTTGGATCGTAACGTATTAATCACTGAGCTCTTGCCAACATTTGGATAGCCAATGAAGCCCACGCTGATCTGTTTCTTGTCTGTGTGCAACTGTTAAGAAATTACACACATTTATGAATGCCTTGTAGAGAAATGCACGGTTGCTATTAAAATTCCAAAATGTGAATTCTCAGCAATTCCTCTCCTCTTAGAGAAATGGAGCGCAAATACAGTCCCAACGCAAACCTGATCACAAGGAACAGGGTCCCTCTAATACAGGGATCTCAAACTCAAATCACCACAAGGGCCACATGAGGACTAGTACATTGGCCCAAGGGCCGCATCACAAACCTTTTCATACGATACAAAAGTATAGTCAAAAATGAAAAAAATGAAGAGTAATACATTGACTTTTAATAGCATATTGTATTAACTTTTTAAAAACTGTAATGCGAAAAGTCAGTGCTAATTTTGACATCATTTCATTTTTGGCCACTTAGCTGGCAGCATTTTGCATCAACCAGAGCATCAATATTTGGTTTCCTCTCAGGGTATCAAACCTATCTCAGTGTTGCTTGCAAATCGTACCACATTCCATACAAAAAACAACACTAAGAGAATGTTAAGACTGCACAGTTAAGCACATGTGCCAAAATCAGGGTTGCACACACAACTTTTTCTCCCCCCCTTTGAGACGATATGTTATCACGTAATCTTTTAATTACAGGGTCACATACTGTTTCTCATATAATATATACACCTCTACTCCGATATAACGCGACCCAATATAACACGAATTTGGATATAACACGGTAAAGCAGGGCTCCGAGGGGGGCTGCGCACTCCGGCGGATCAAAGCAAGTTCAATATAACGCGGTTTCACCTATAATGCGGTAAGATTTTTTGGCTCCCAAGGACAGCATTATATCGGGGTAGAGGTGTACCTTTTTTCTACACCCTTAAATTGTATAGCATCTTACAGTGATTTTTCTACTGACTTATTGCATTGTAGCCCAATATATGCTTACTAGCAAAGGACTTGCCACTTAGCCACTCAAGTTTATGGTAAGTATGAGTGAGGGTGGGCAAATGTGTGTTGTGATGGGAAGCTGTGTTGATTTGTGCCTGCAAAGCCCCCATTCCACCCCTTCCATGAGGCTCCGCCCTTGCCCCACCTCTTCCCACCCCTTCCCCGTCCCCATTCCAACTCCTTCCCCAAAGCCCCCGCCCCAACTCCGCACCCTCCCTGCCCCTATTCCAACCCCTTAACCAAAACCCTGCCCTGGCCCCGCCTCTTCCCCTGAGCGCGCTGCATCCCCGCTCCTCACCCCTACCTCCTGGAAAGTCCTAAGTGCCGCCAAACAGCTGTTTGGCAGCGGGAAGTGCTGGGAGGAGCGGGCATGCGGTGTGCTCGGGGGCGGGGGGAGCTTGGCAGGCTGCAGGAATTAACTCCGCGGGCCGCATCGCGTGTTTGAGACCCCTGCTCTAATAAGAGAAATTTATTACAGCTAACAGGCCTTCAAAGAGCTGATTTCAAGTGCTGAAGGAAATATTTCATAACCTTTGTTTGAAGAATCAGAAATGAGTCACTTGTGTTTTCAGCTGCTATGAAATTACTCATCGATGTCTTAAGTTAAAAAGCACTTGGGTTAAGAAACAAATATAAATAGGAATCTGTCGACAAGATAAAGACACAGATGTGGGACTCGAGAGGAAAGCAATCCTCTACAAAGGAAACTATTCTGTTGATTTGTCTCTCTCAAGAAGATGAATACTTCAAAGAGGCATCATCTTCATGGGATAGTACCAATTTGCAGGGCATAAAGGAGCCGCACAAGTACATTCTTCCCCTCTACATGCTTATGTATTCCTAGGTAGTATTAATGGAAGTTTCCTGGGTGCCTAGAGACGACACCCCCTGGCCAGTATGTATCTGGGTCAGACTGTGCTGGTCAGACTGGGTTTTGAGCCTGCCTGAGTTGTGTTGCACATTTCTCAATAACTCCCAATAAACAGGGAACACGTTCCAATCACTCCCCAAAGAAGGGCTCTTCACAGGTGGAGTCAGCCACTGATATGGATAGCCCAGCATCTAGGCTGCTGCAGAAAGACATTTTCCACCTTGAAGCCCAGCAACTAAGAGAAAAAAAAAACTAAAAACCTGTTATGTACCTTTCCGAACTGCCGTAACAGCTGTATGAAGGCTCCTTTGCCAAAGGGATTTGTGAGACTGGCGTGGAAAGCAAGTGTCGGATAATCCTGGGAGAGGACTGCAACCCAGCGTTTCTAGAGAGAAAGCACACTGCTGAGCGAGGAGGTTCATGCTACAGACCCAGAAAAACACATGCAGCGACTTAGCCTGATCACAGGGCTGGGTTTCAAACAATTGATTTGCTAAGGAAACAGCAAATTCAAAGATCTTTGAATTGTTTCTCAAACCCGACAATAAATGCTTTGTCTTCCGTTTTATACATGCAAGACAATTCTCCAAAAATGTTCATTGCTAGCTAAACCCAATTAGCTGAACAATATAAAACAGGCTAGCTCTTAAGAGGACTAACACTTAGCATACTCGCAAGAAAAAAGCTGAACTGTTACAACCAGCCAGAGGAAGTAGAGAGTTTGTGGCTGGTGACTGTTGATCAGCTAAGCAAAACTTGGAGGCATTTGCAGTGTAACTGCTACTCTGATGGCAGGAAATCCTAGAGGAGTTCCCACTGATCACAGTTACATTGTGCCCTGTAGCATGAGGACTGACACTTGCACCAGAGCATGGGCTACAATACCCCCCAAAGAAAACCCAAAGCACTGCAGGAAGGACAGTACTTACGGTGGCCCAAGTAGGGACAAGGTCACATTTGTTCAGGACGAAAATGAGATGTTTCCACGGTTTCTCCTTTTTGAGGTAAGATTCGACATGTGGGGAACGAGTCCCGACAGGATCTCTAGCATCAAGGACTTGCACAATAACATCAGACGAATCAATCACCTGAAAATCCATGGAGAGAGAGGAGTTTGGACCCTCAGGCTGAAAGCGAATGCAGCACTTTTAAGGGGAAATGGGCAAGCTAAAAACACTTATATTTTCCCCTGCTCCGTGTGCAACTCGCACTATCCCTTTGGTTAGTCAAACCAACTAACATCCAAGGGGTTTACTTTTCCCACTGAAGCCGTGGCGGACAGTGAAGTTACTCTGTGTATATAGACTGTCACTGGCTTCCTGTGTGCAAGGATGATGCTGTGACAGTTTGGTTGCAAACACTCCAGGGAAAGGCTCTAATTAATCACCTTAATAGACAGAATTAAAATGACTCTGCATAAACTAGTAGAGAGTCACTTTGATTTTGTAAAACTCTACACCAAAATGTGGAGCCTACGCCACCTGATCGTGTTCCTTTACTGGCACTGTTTCCAGCAATCAATCAAGTTGAAGAGCAGTCGTTTCACAGCAAAAACAACAAGGAGTCCTTGTGGCACCTTCGAGACTTAACAAATTTATTTGGGCATAAGCTTTTATGGGCTAGAATCCACTTCATCCGATGCATGAAGCGAAAAATACAGGAGCAGTTATAAATACATGAAAGGATGGGGGTTGTTTTACAAAGTGTGAGGTCAGTCTAATGAGATAAATCAATTAACAGCAGGATACCAAGGGAGGAAAAATAACTTTTGAAGTGGTAAGAGAGTGGCCCATTACAGACAGTTGACAAGAAGGTGAGAGTAACAGTAGAGAGGCACTAGTAAAACCTTGAATGGAGTACAAACGCACTTCTAGCAGGCCAATTCCAAAATCACTACCACCATTTTATAGGTGATCATGATGAAAAAATGTTTCTTGAATCAATATTAACACGCAAGAAACAAGGGGGAACGTGCAGTCAGTCAGCTAACCACCTGCAACAGGGAGCAGTCATTATATGGCTTGATTCAGGGCCAAGTGAATTTGTTCCATATCTATTTCTTGCATTTTTGGCACCCATTTAATTGAAATCTGTTCAGGTTGCCTTATCATTCTCAGCACTTTTACAAGGTCTCTAAGTGGAGAGGTGGCGGTACAGGTTATAAGCTGCATTCAGAAACTCAGAGCAAGAAGCAGACGAGCAACGTCACGTTAGTCTAGCAGTAACTAAGAGGATGCACATCTGGTCCTGTTACCGCTCTAACCTTGGCTCTTTCCCATTCCTCTAGCAGTCCATGTGACTCAGAGGGAGCTGAAGGTCAGAGCCTTCCAGAGGAAGCCCTGCCAAAATACCGGAATTTGATGTTTTAGCCTAAATAACCTTGACATCACTACAGATAAACCATTCAGATGAAGACCCGGGGAAGGTTTGTGCCTTAACCCTGACAGTCACCCACTAGGTTGTATGCTTATGAGATCTCTGTCCCCTTAAGGTAGGGGTTCAAGGTCAGTCTGAGTGAAGACTGTGGGAATCTCTATCTTTTTACACCTTTCTTCTCCCATGTTCCAATTGCTGTTGCACGGTGGTACCAGACCTCGTGGTTAAGAGAGGTCAAGTTTCAAATTAGACTCTTGAACAGGCTGACGAGAGAGCAGGCAGGCAGGCAAGCAAAATACCTGCCACCCTTCCTTATAAGGGAAACCATCACCTATTGTATGGTTCCAGTGAGCTTTAACCATAGGAATGCTGGGGGATATGGATCAACGTTCATGTCACGCTCCCCATCAGTGCCCGGGCCGGAGAAGTTAATGATCCAACCTGCGGACCAAGTTTGATGATAAATTCTAGTCACGTGCCACCTGAGGCATGTTGTACATATGCTAAGAAGAAGGGAATGCAGCTACACCCACACTTGGTTTTTACAGTCCAGCTCCATCAACAAAGGGTCTTCACAGAGCCATCCCAATCACTGTTCTATGGAGTGACTAGTTTGTGCAGGCTGGTGTGCTGCTGCATTTGGCTGAGTGATCACCAATTTCAAATCACCTCCCATGAGCAAGTCGTGGGAATTCAAATATATGAATCTCTCTCAACCTCTGCATGATTAGACTTACTTTGTAAAGCTCACCCCAGATTCTTTTGGACTGTCCTTTCTTGTAGATCTCCTCTCGTGCTTCATCCCTAAGAAGTGGATTATCAAACACATGTCAGCAGCTGAAAGACCTGGAGGATGCATTCTCTGACGCTATCTGCACACACAGGAGATGAGGCCAAAGTGACAAATACTTGGGTTTTACAGTCCTTATCAGCCTAGGAATATGCAGAAGGAATACCCATAAAGCGGTTCCAACAAGATATACCTTTTCATGTGCCTGTATTTGTGCACCTACTGGGCTCCTGTTACTCTCAAGACACCCTTGGTACATATTCAGAGATGTCATGCATCATGAATTACACTTGAAGGTACATGCACATGGAAGCAGCCACTAGGTTAACTATGCAGGCACACAGACTGCAAGAGAAAAAATCCAAGTCAAATATTGACCACGTTGGACACCTTAAATAGTCTAGCTCCCCTCAGCCTCTTATTTTCTCTAGGCCCCCCAAAAGGTGTACAGTACGAGTAGCACAGTGGACATTTTCAAAGGTAAAACTAAAACATGCGTTGCTCTTAGGGAGTTTAAACACTGACTGTAACTAACTCCGCCCAGCTTTTTACCTCACTCCAGTATCTTCCATCACCAGGTCTCGGTCCTTGCCCTGGTCATAGGTCCCTGCGGAGGCCTCAGCGTTCTCCAGAAGAGACTGCACATCACTCGCAGAAAGATTTGGTCTTTTCCTTTGCGATTTGGGGCCAAAAGTCGTTTCAAAAGTTTCTGTGTCAAGAATGTGGACTTTGGAATTCTGAGGGAAGATAGGTTGGTAAAAAGTAATAAAAACATGCTTTAACTTTACCATGGCTCAAAACATACAAAGAGCTGTCACAAGAAGAGTTGTATGCACTCTCTGGATGAGTCAAGTTTTTTTTAACTCCCTTTGAGAAATACAAGAATAGTTGTTTAATAAAAAGGAAAGCAAACAAAATTATGTTACACTTGCCAAAGAACTGTTTCATTTCTTTTATTATAAACTTAGTCAAATATAATTGAGACTACAATGATGAAAATTAAACTGTTATCTTTGATCAGTCCTTTGTTTTTCTAACAAGTGCACAAATCTCGCCAAATTCACAGATTTTGTCAAGAATAATCATGCTCAAATTCGTAGTTTTTATTTTAGACCAGCTACAAATGCCAACATTTTCTTGGAAATGAATCTACTTCATGGATAAAAAGAATCACTTATTTGTTACTGTGCATTTTAGTTTCAGATAACATTTCACTTAATTTAGGTAAAAATTTTATTAGTTGCACATGGAAAGTCTTCATATGAAAACATCTAGCAAGAGTCCAAAATAATAGCTTAGATAAGAGAAACTTGATCCTAACTAAAACTTGATGTGCCTGAAAGAAGGTTCTATGCACAGGAATTTTTTACTCTAATTTGAGTTAGGATCTATCACGCAACAGGAGGCAAGCAGAGTGAGACCAGCATCCTCAAGACCTCATTGTCAGGCTGTCACTTGTGCCATCACAAGCACCGGAACCAGAGATTGCATGGGAACAAACTGCCACAGCCATCCTATCCTGGCACTTTAACACAAACTGCTTTAAGGCAAATTTACTGCCAAAAGAGATTAAGTCCCAATGGATAATACAGACCTTCTTATTGGTTACACGCAGCAAACACACTTGCATTATTTCATTCATATTAATTTTATACGTCTTCCCAATCCCTGGGAAATATTCCAGTGCAGTAACCCACTCAAAGTACTGCTAGCTCCAGTCTGAGTTCACAGTACATCAACTACGAACCACAGAGGATATTCAAGGGCAAACAAGCAGCCTGATGAAAACCCAGAGTGAGGCCTTCTCACTCAGAACCCTGAACCATACTCTCAATCACCAGACCAAGAAGCCAAACGTTACAACCACCTTTGCCTGCTCATAAGCAGGATTCCAGAGCTACATTTAAATAGGATCATTTTAGAGGTGCTGAAAAACCGAATACGGGGCATTGATTTACTCCCGATAGCTGACTGAACACGAGGCAATAACTATGCCTTAATTTCTGTTTTGTACTAAGTGGAAAGTTCTTTGAACTTGTTTGAGTTGTGTGTCTGGTTAAAAGTCTTCTACTAATAGGAATGTTGCTAGTAACTACTCTGCAAGGCATGGGAAATGTGTCCGACCAAATATCAGGCTATTTCGCTGTTTCGTGAATAGTAGAAATGTCACAGCACAGACAGCTCTGATAAACAGATTTGTTAAAGGAATAAGATTTTGGAGCCACAATGCAAGGAGGGAGTGCTCACCCAGGATGTGTTACTTACAGGTCCATGGCAAGTTAAACGATTAACTCTGTACAACCTCAATAAAATCCAAGCCTTTAGAGACCAAGACCAATTAAGACACAGATTATCCTAAAGTAGGTGGCTAAGGACTTGCTCCCATCCAAGGACCCTGTTTACAGGTGAAGAACAAAGGAGTGATCTAATATATCTAGGGGTGCAGAAAGATGCCCTGGCATCCTTCATCTGGGGAGACAAGCTTATGAAAGGAGGGTCTCAACCATCCTGGCTGAAAAGAGTTGTGATAAGGACTTATGGTAACCAATATCTTATTAGACAAGAGTACATCTTGTTAGTGAAGTTTAGGCTCTAGAACATGTGTGATTATTTCATTTGATAATTAATCCTTTGTTTCCAATATTTCTGCTTGCTGTCCTTTGAATCTCTGTTCTGTTAAATAAACTTATATTTTGCTTTCTCTATAAAAAAACTAAGAGCTGTGTGTTAAGCAGAGCGGTGATCCAGAGTGTAAGTGGTAAGCTAGGGAATACTGTTCCTTTGGGAAAAGAGGATCTGGGAATTCTGTGAGTGTTCAGTAGATCCGGGGCTGGGAACTCCAGGGGGATGCCCAAAGGACTCACAAGGGGGAGTGTATCTATCGCTAACCTGCAAAGAGATGGCAAACTGTGCATAGGCTGAGAGGAAAGTGCTTGTGTTGCCTGTGGCTGGTAGAGTCAGGGAGCTGACCCTGGCAAGCACAGACAAGGCTCCCTCACGCTAAGAGCAGGTGGTAGTGAGGTGCCTCACAGGCCTGGGTATCCCTGGGAAGCATCACATTCCCAGTTCAAAGTGTAGACATACCAGGAGTCAGCACCAACACTGTCTGCAGCACCCTGTACTCTCCCACCCAAGTCCTGACAGGATGATACACTGCTTAGCTTATAAGACCGGGATAGCAAGCTGCTATGAAATCTCAGATCACTCAGTGATTCCTTCAGGCTGACACAGTGCCACTAGCAGGCACCCAAAAGAGCTGCATCCATCCTTCCTCTACCAGAGAAGAGACCGTGACATCGAATGAGGGAATTAAGTCTGCCCCTAGAGGACACCATACAGCTCTTCACCAAACTGAACAGATATAACATGACCACTCATAAATGACTCCAGAAAAGAAACCTAGGAACTAAGGCTCCTGCCCAGAACTATCCTAACAGGTCTTTCGTGTGAGGAAATGAGCGATACTCACATGAGGTCTAATTCGATCATGGAGAAGGGACATCGGCAGCTTGCTTTGCTTCATGACCACTTTGTAAGGATCCTTCATAACAGTCTCCATTTCCTCTTGGAATTTCTGCAGAGACGACTGCTTGATCACACGAGTATTTCCTGGTATAGAAAAATAAACATTGCACCTTCACATGTCCCCACATTGGGCATAGGGCACACACAAACCAAGTGATGCGCTAGAGCTCTGTCTGGAGCTGAAAATACCAGGGAGAAAAACAGATGGTTTCACTGGATAGAGGCACAATCAAACTTAACCCTTGACTTGCCCACTCCATTCTTTCCTTCCCACCACTTAGAAAGACTTTTAAAAAAGCATCCCCTAGCAACAACACACCCAGTTATTTATTGGGCAAATGAACGGTACAAAGAGACGGATTATCATTCATATGCCTACAGCACACATCTTCCTCTGCAGCATCTGGTGCTGGCCACTATTGGAGACAGGACACTTGGCTAAATGGACCTCAAGTCTGATCCAGTCTGGCAATTCCTACAACCCTTACAATCCTGCCCTGGTCACAAGCCCACCATTTCAGATTGGTTTCAACCATCGATTTAGAGCTGTTGCAGCCCTCCTGCTTAAAAGGGTGCTGCTGTGCAGTTGTGTTTCTGTATTAGTATTAGGGAGGCTTTAAATTAATGTACGGAGAAGAGCGAAAGGGGCAAACTTTGCATCATGCCAATTGTAACGGTGTCTATTTGGGCAATCTTCTTAAACAATAAGACTCAATTGAAAACTCCCTGCTTCAGGGGGCTTCCCTGATCAGAGTCTAAAATGGAAGGGAGATGGTATTCACGAGTTTCAAATATGTTTTGATAGTCTATATTCCAATTGAGTGTATGTGTCCCTTCAGCAGTATATGGCGCCAGGACCACACAAGCATTCCCATGGCTCTAAAGGCATCATTGCGTTATGTTACCTCAGGAGAGCAGGGAATCCCAATAAGCAGATGGAATGCTGCACTTACAGTGTATGCACAGTGGCCACACAAGAGGAGAGAACCTATGGGAAAATGGGACATCAAAACAAATCCAGTGCCACGGGGGTTGCTCTTGGCATGACAGTTCAGTGCAAGGACCAAGGCACAGATTTATAAAGGAATTTAGGTACCTCTGAAATCCCACCAGGCAGCTATCTGCATCTTCAGGCACCTAAATACCTTTAAAAATCCTGCCCTAAGTATATAAATACTTACTACTGGCTTTTACTGTAGCTTTTCCATAAATATACATTAGAAGTCATAAAACATTAAAGGGACCAAACCAAGATAGTGGCATGACGTGAACTTTCCTGCATCCCATTCCATCAGTATAGACAACTCAGGTTCTTAACCTTGGCAGGCAAATGTTGCAATGGACAACAGTCAAGGCTTTCCTTACCGCTGAAAGAACAGAGGCTCTTGCTTCTCATAGGGAATGTGTTTCCCTCATCAATGGGAAAAGCTAGTTTCTCTTTACCCTATAACAGTGGCCAAGATGTGGAAAAGCAATCAGTGATTTTGGAGTCCCAATTTTATACACCTTCAAGGGGCCAGGTTTTCAGAAAAAGCTGCGAACCCATCCTCTGAAAACTAGGCATCTTTAAGGCATCTCAAGTTGGCCCCCCCAAAATCAATAACCACATTAGAAACGTTTGGCCAATGGATCTTGTGTTCCAGGGAACAGGGACATACTATGCACATCATCCCTTAGAACATCTGAGCGACCATTATTTTAACCTTGCTGAGTCACGAGATAGAAACACTCACCAAACCATTTAATATTTGGTTCCACTCTTGCCACTGTGCCTGGTGCCACGGTGGACTGGTACTGCAGAGGCCTAATCACTTTACCACGATTGTTTCTACGAGAGAAAAATGAGAGCTTGTGTAAGTACATGAGCAGCAGAGACACACAGCAAGGGTCACAGTTCACTCTTTCCAAGACAATACAAAAACGATGTGGTTTGTCTGAATGAAAGGCCCTAAGGAAACAAACACTGTATACACAAGGGCACTTTTACCAGCAACAGTACTGTTTGGAAGGGCAGAATAACTTGTATAGCTAAGACAACAGGAGGATTTAGGTCAGCCAGCATATCCTCACCCACACTGGAATTTGGCCAAGATGCCAGGGTTATTCTTGCAAACATACCACAGGGCCCTGTGTGACCAGGATCTCAGTCTGCCATCCAAGTACTGACCAGGCCTAAACTGACTCACTTTACTGAAGAAGGGATATGACCTCAGGCTTTAGGCAATCAGTTTTATTGAACGAGGCACATTTGGATGGAGCCGTTATGTTTGGCAGTATGTGCCAGTGCCAATAGAACGAGCGCACGCACAGACATTTGCTCCCTCAGTGAACCTTTCCTCCCACGTAAAGTCTACGGCTATAGGTGAACAACTGGAAACAATAACTGCCCATTGGCTCATAATCAGATTAGGAGACATCTGGGTCACCCAGGTGGAGGACAAGAATATGAATCGTCAATAAGTCTTTATTGGCATGGCAAGCTATACAAGTGCTGCCAACCCCCATAACACTGAGCATAGGTTGGTGGTTTGGGAACCACCTAAAAGACCTGGAGGAGACTTAAACCTGCTCCACTGGTGCAGGAGAGTGGTGGCCCTTCACGGCACAGGTCTGCACCCAAAGGTCGACGCAAGGCTGCCACCGGGAAAGCTTTTATTCTGGACCCAAGTGCATGGGACTGCTGGGATTCCCATTGCCCTGGGTCACCCACAGCTACAAGCCAGGGGAGGTGCTCAGCTGGCCCCCAGGAGCCAAGAGACAGCCCACTGTGGAGAGGCCACTCCAGCCCGTGCTCAGGCCCTCGACAGCTGCCAGCCTCACCTGCGCTCCTTCTGCCGGTACATGTTCAGCCGCCGGATGGTCGCCCGGTCCCGCACATTGTGCCCCCCGGCGCCCAGCACCCGATCTAGGGAAACAAGGCAGAGTTAAGGGGGAGGGGAGAAGGAACGGGGCAGGGGACAGAATAGGGGAGGGAAAGTGGTGGGGGAAGGTTGAGGCACAGTGGGTGGGGGGCAGGGTCGTGGCCCGGGGGAAGGGTTTTGCGGGGGGGGGGGGGGGAGGGAGGTAGAGAAGGTGGCAGGGGAAGGTCACGGCCCAGCATAGGGGACAGAGGATCGGGGTCCAGGGGGAGGGTTTGGCAGGGGGATGGGGAAGGTGGCGGGGGGGGGTCGCAAAACCGGGGCGGGGGACGACGGAGGGTCAGGGCCCAGGGGGAGGGTTTGGCAGCGGACGGTCGCAGCACAGGGGGGCGGAGGGTCAGGGCCCAGGGGGAGGGTTTGGCGGGGGGGGGGGGTCGCAGCACAGGGGGGCGGAGGGTCAGGGCCCAGGGGGAGGGTTTGGCGGGGGGGGGGGGTCGCAGCACAGGGGGGCGGAGGGTCAGGGCCCAGGGGGAGGGTTTGGCGGGGGGGGGGGGTCGCAGCACAGGGGGGCGGAGGGTCAGGGCCCAGGGGGAGGGTTTGGCGGGGGGGGGGGTCGCAGCACAGGGGGGCGGAGGGTCAGGGCCCAGGGGGAGGGTTTGGTGGCGGGGGGGGTCGCAGCACAGGGGGAGGGTTTGGTGGCGGGGGGGGTCGCAGCACAGGGGGAGGGTTTGGTGGCGGGGGGGGTCGCAGCACAGGGGGAGGGTTTGGTGGCGGGGGGGGTCGCAGCACAGGGGGAGGGTTTGGTGGCGGGGGGGGTCGCAGCACAGGGGGAGGGTTTGGTGGCGGGGGGGGTCGCAGCACAGGGGGAGGGTTTGGTGGCGGGGGGGGTCGCAGCACAGGGGGAGGGTTTGGTGGCGGGGGGGGTCGCAGCACAGGGGGAGGGTTTGGTGGCGGGGGGGGTCGCAGCACAGGGGGAGGGTTTGGTGGCGGGGGGGGTCGCAGCACAGGGGGAGGGTTTGGTGGCGGGGGGGGTCGCAGCACAGGGGGAGGGTTTGGTGGCGGGGGGGGTCGCAGCACAGGGGGAGGGTTTGGTGGCGGGGGGGGTCGCAGCACAGGGGGAGGGTTTGGTGGCGGGGGGGGTCGCAGCACAGGGGGAGGGTTTGGTGGCGGGGGGGGTCGCAGCACAGGGGGAGGGTTTGGTGGCGGGGGGGGTCGCAACACAGGGGGAGGGTTTGGTGGCGGGGGGGGTCGCAGCACAGGGGGAGGGTTTGGTGGCGGGGGGGGTCGCAGCACAGGGGGAGGGTTTGGTGGCGGGGGGGGGTCGCAGCACAGGGGGAGGGTTTGGTGGCGGGGGGGGTCGCAGCACAGGGGGAGGGTTTGGTGGCGGGGGGGGTCGCAGCACAGGGGGAGGGTTTGGTGGCGGGGGGGGTCGCAGCACAGGGGGAGGGTTTGGTGGCGGGGGGGGTCGCAGCACAGGGGGAGGGTTTGGTGGCGGGGGGGTGTCGCAGCACAGGGGGAGGGTTTGGTGGCGGGGGGGGGTCGCAGCACAGGGGGAGGGTTTGGTGGCGGGGGGGGGTCGCAGCACAGGGGGAGGGTTTGGTGGCAGGGGGGGTCGCAGCACAGGGGGAGGGTTTGGTGGCGGGGGGGGTCGCAGCACAGGGGGAGGGTTTGGTGGCGGGGGGGGTCGCAGCACAGGGGGAGGGTTTGGTGGCGGGGGGGGTCGCAGCACAGGGGGAGGGTTTGGTGGCGGGGGGGGGTCGCAGCACAGGGGGAGGGTTTGGTGGCGGGGGGGGGTCGCAGCACAGGGGGAGGGTTTGGTGGCGGGGGGGGTCGCAGCACAGGGGGAGGGTTTGGTGGCGGGGGGGGTCGCAGCACAGGGGGAGGGTTTGGTGGCGGGGGGGGTCGCAGCACAGGGGGAGGGTTTGGCGGGGGGGGGGGTCGCAGCACAGGGGGAGGGTTTGGCGGGGGGGGGGGTCGCAGCACAGGGGGAGGGGTCAGGGCCCAGGGGGAGGGTTTGGCGGGGGGGGGGTCAGGGCCCAGGGGGGCGGAGGGTCGGGGCCCAGGGGGAGGGTTTGGCGGGGGGGGGTCGCAGCACAGGGGGAGGGGTCAGGGCCCAGGGGGAGGGTTTGGCGGGGGGGGGGTCAGGGCCCAGGGGGGCGGAGGGTCGGGGCCCAGGGGGAGGGTTTGGCGGGGGGGGGTCGCAGCACAGGGGGAGGGGTCAGGGCCCAGGGGAAGGGTTTGGCGGGGGGGGGTCGCAGCACAGGGGGAGGGATCAGGGCCCCGGGGGAGGGTTTGGCGGGGGGGGGGGTGAGGGAAGGTGGCGGGGGGGGTCGCAGCACGGAGTGGGGGTGGGGGGCCGGGGCCCGGGCGGAGGGTTTGGCGGCGGGGGGGGGGGGTCAGGGCCCAGGGGGAGGGTTTGGCGGCGGGGGTCGCAGCACGGAGTGGGGGTGGGGGGCGGAGGGTCGGGGCCTGGGGGGGAAGGTGGCGGGGGGGGGGTCGCAGCACGGAGTGGGGGTGGGGGGGCGGAGGGTCGGGGCCCAGGGGGAGGGTTTGGCGGGGGGGGGTCGCAGCACGGAGTGGGGGTGGGGGGCGGAGGTCGGTACCGGGGTTGGTGCTGGCGCGGGACGGGTTGATGCTGCTCCGGCCCTTGTAGCGGGGCTTCACCATCCTGAGGCCGGGCTCGGCGGGTCGCGGCCCGAGGAGGAGGAGGAGGAGGAGGCGGCGGCGGGGTCTCGGGCCGGGGGGTCTCGCGTCTCTCGCAGGGGCCCCACGCGCTGTGGCAAACCCGGAAGCAGCTCCACGAGCACTTCCGGCGACGAACGGGACGTGTTTCCGCCGGCTCTCGAGACCAGCCCCGGCTCCCGGTTACCTTGGCAACCCCGCCCGCCCCCGAACCCTGCGGCGTCCGTAACTGGGCCCCGGGTTGGCTCTGACATCGTGACATCACCACGGGCCATGGTGACACGGGGTGATGACGTCACCACCTGCCCTGGCCACACTTGCCATGACATCACCACGGGCCATGGTGACACGGAGTGATGACATCACGACTGTCCCAGGGCAGGTCTACACTACGGACGCTGCATGCACCTGTGCGGCTTTGCTGAAGCTCTAAGATGGGAGCCCAGCGGCTAGTGCTGTCGACACGGCGGGTTAAGGTCGGTGTAACTACGTCACGTAGAGGTGTGGACGTTTCACACTCCTGCGTGACAGAGTTATACCAAAGGAAGCGTGTCGTGTAGACCTGGCCCCAGTCTCTTCTCAGATGGAAGCTGGTCCATACACTGTTTGTATTGCCCTTCCCTGTACCTTTTCCCATCCTAATAACGCTTTTGTGAGATGGGGCAGCCAGAACTGCACACGGTTTTCACACTGTGGGCGTACAATGCATTTATATAGTAGCATTCTGGTATTTTCTGTTTTATTATCTATCCCTTTCCTAATAGTTCCGGACATTCTCTTAGCTTTTTTGACTAACTGCACCCTGAGCGGATGTTTTCAGTGAATTATCCACGATGACTCCAAGATCTCTTTTTTGAGTGCTAACAGCTAATTTATACCCTCATAATTTTGTATATAGAGTTGGGATTACCTTTTCCAACGTGCATTACTTTGCATTTATCAACATTGAATTTCACCTGACATTTTCTTGCCCGGTCACTCAGTCAGACTCTTAAAATCCACAACAGGCTTCTGTCCAGCCTAAATATGGCTTTGCTCTCAACATCTCTAAGTGCCTTTTACTCTGTTGTTTAGGCATGGTGGCATTTTATGGTCCTCTCACTCTTTTTTGTATTACAGGTCTGTCGCATCTTACGCGCATTTAACATGTGCGAATTCAGCTTTACGTGGTTGGCAAAAACAAACAAAAAAGAGAAAAATAACAATTTAAATACTGTTCCTATAGCACGGGCGATTCCGCCCACCATTACACTCAATGTAATTTTGACTATACGCGGTTTTCGCTTTACACGCTGACCGCGGAACGTAACCCCAGCGTAAGATGAGACAGACCTGTAGTTGTACTCCCCTCTCAATATCTACCTATCATCTCTTGTCTTATTCCTGGATTGTAAGGTCCTTGAGGCAGGAGCCCTGAATTGACTTTGTTCTGTGTTTGTACAGTGCTTGGCACAGCGGATCCTGCTCCATGACTGGGGCTCCTAGGTGCTAAAGTAATAATAATAATAAAAAAAATAATAAAATAAAAATAAAATAATAAAATAATTAATTAATAATAACATTGAATTGCAAAAAGACAGAGGAGTTAAAAGAGTGTCCAGTGCTGGAGATTGGTAAAGACCAATCAAAAAAACAATTGCAAAAATCCATGGAGAGTTCATCCCTTCTTTGAACAGAGGCTAATTTCATTATGAGTAGAGCTGATGTGAAATCCAGCCAAATCTTTTCATTTTTCCAAATGATATGGTGTATTGTTTCTCTTTCCTTTCAAACTCTCCTGAGCTTGCTGGGTTTATCACCTTCACTTTCTAACTATTTTTAGTTCCAAACAACTGAGCCATTTACTCTTGCTTATTCCAAAGTAGATGTCTACCAGAGCCATTAATCTTCTGATTATACTACATGGAATCAGACAGCCAATCAGATTACTAGATGGCTGATCCTTATTTACTGATCTCAAAACAAATCTTGCAGTCAGCATTTTCCTCTAAGTATTTTTATGAATAACCTGCTTTCTAAACAGACAAAGCAAAGGAACAAAACAATCCTCCAAGCCAATTGAAACACAGCATTTCCTGTAATGTAAAATGAGCACTGACTCCTAATTTGTTACCCTGATTTTGCGATTTCTTCCTTGGGGTAGCCATGTGATGTCCCAGATGTGAAGTCACTTCAAAGGGAGATGGAGTCACTATATGATGGAATTTATTTGTGAAAATACTTGACTACACAAGATTTCTGTTGCAGAAAAGATGGCTCCATTTTGGGACCATTACCATTCGACAGGGCCCTGGCCCCTATTCCACACTCAGTCCTTGCTTAGGCAAAAATGCTCATTGAAGGTCATGGGAATGGTGCTTGAGTAGCGACTTCAGGATAGGACTGTATACTGGTTTATAGTTCTCTGTGCAAAAGGAAAGGAAAGCCCAAGAATCTACTCCCCCACTAGGGTTGCCAGCTTTCTAACTGCAGAAACCCAAACACCCTTGCCCTCCACTCCCCACCCCTTCCCTGAGGCCAAGCCTCTGTCCTGCCCCTTCTCCAAGGCCCCACCCCACGCACTCCATCCCCCCTCCCTCTGTCATTTGGTCTCCCCTACTTCACTCACTTTCACCAGGCTGGGGCAGGGGGTTGGGGAGTGGGAGGGGGTGTGGGCTCTGAGCTGGGGGGTGGGACCGAGGGGTTCAGAGTTTTGGAGGGGGCTCTGGGCTGGGTTGGGGTGCAGGAGGGCAGGTGGGCTCTGGGAGGGGGTTTGGGTGCGGGAGGGCGCTCAGGGCTGGGTGCTGGAGAGGGTGAGAGGCACTTACCTCGTGTGGCTCCTGGAAGCTCCTAGGCTCAGGGGCTGCCAGGCAGCTCTGCGTGCTGCCCCTGCCTGCAAGCACCGCCCCTGCAGCTCCCGTTGGTTCCCAGCCAATGGGAGCTGTGGAACTGGCGCTCAGGTCGGGGGCAGTACACAGAGACCGCCTGGCCGCCCCTGTGCCTAGCCAAACATGCCAGTTGCTTTCAGGAGCCGCGCAGAGTCAGAGTAGGTAGGGAGCCTGCCTTAGCCCCACTGTGCCTCTGACTGGACTTTTAACCACCTATTAAAATCTCCTGGATTGATTGCAGTAGCCACCAGGAGATTGATGTACTTTATTGGTTTTAGAATTGCTGCTAAGGCACTCTCAAAATGAGACTGTTGGGTTTTTTTTATGACTTGCAGCATTTTGATTTTTGATATTGTATAGTCCCTGTGGTCTGAGGTACTTTTACTTTTTGAAGTGCTCAGAAGTGATTTGGAAGATGATGTTAATAGCCTCTAATTTTCAGTCTGTTTTGGATAAGCCTAGAATTTCTGGTTTTCTCTTAGCGGAATTATCTGTGCCTTAAGCATTTACAAAACACACACTGATGTGGGAATTAAAAAAATTAATTCCAAATTGTGGATAATTGTTTAAGCTATCAGACTGAAGGCTTATGCAGAAGAGTTTTCCCAGGGCTGGTGTGTTTTCTATTAGAGTTGATATCAATCTGTCAAATGATCCTTTTGATTTTCGAACTCTTAGACTAAATAGTTGAGTAATACTTGCCTTCCTTTCCCCCCCTCTTTCCCTCCCTTTTCCTTAGGAAAACACTCTTTTTATTGTTAACTAAAAATCTTGGACTGCTTCCAGAAAATTAATGTTCCTTTCTTTGAAAGAATAGAAAATGTAGCGTATGTGATGGAGAACCCCTGATATAAATGCCTGCTGGATCCTGAGGGCATCTGGATTGGTATGTTGGGGGAATTTCTGCCTTTCAAAGGAGTTGGCACACAGGCCACAAGGCTCTCCCCAGGCTTGAGAATGGGAAGTCCTGTCACTCAAATCCAGATGTACTGAGTGAGCTGCCCACATTTATTCTTCCATTGAGCAGAAAGGGTGAAATACAGGGAGTTTATTGATATTAATGTGTGTTCCTTCTTTCATCTTCAAAGTGCAACATCTTTAAACATCTTTAGACATTTTTAACTTGCATCCAAGAATTTTAAAAATCTGGCTGAGCAGCACACTGGACCATGAACATTGATTTTTGATAAATCTTAGCGCATTGGGGAGGTTCCAGAAGATTGGAAGGAAGCTAATGTTGTGCCAATTTTTAAAAAGGGTAAACGGGAGACCTGGTTAATTATAGCCCTCTCAACTAGATATTGATCCCGGGCAACATAATGGAGCGGTTGATATGGGACTCGATTAATAAAGGATTAAAAGAGTTAATGTCATTACTGCAAATCAGCATGGGTTTTGGAAAATAGATCCTGCCAAGCCAATGTAATTTTTTTTTATGAGATTACACGTTTAGTTGATAAAGGCAAAATTGTTGATTTCATAAACGTAGTCTTCTGTAAGGTGTTTGACTTGGTACCGCACAACATTTTGATTAAAAAATTAGAACAATGTAAAATTAACATGGCACACATTAAATGGATTATAAACTGGCTAACTGATAGGTCTCAAAATGTAACTATAAATGGAGAATTGTCATCAAGCTGTTCTATTTCCAGTGGGGTTGTCCGCAGGGATCAGTTCTTGGCCCTACACTATTTAATATTTTTATCAATGATCTGGAAGAAATAATAAAATAATCACTAATAAAATGTGCAGATGACACAAATATTAGGGGAGTGGTAAATAATGAAGAGGACAGGTCACTGATTCAGAGTGATCTGGATTGCTTGGTAAGCTTGGTGCAAGCGAACAGTATGCATTTTAATACAGCTAAATATAAATGCATACATTTAGGAACAAGAATATCAGTGTGATTGGGCGCCTGCCCCACACTGGGCTCTAAGAGATTAATAGAACCCTACGTAGGCTGCGTAGGAGGCAAGCAGAGAAGGACTGAAGGGAGGAGCCAATCATGGTCAAGCATTCCCATATAAAAAGGGAGCTGCAGAGCAGAGGAGGGGAGTTCTTTGCTGGGAGTCCAGGGACGAAGATCTGTGTCTCTGGAAGGCTGAGAGAATTGCCAGCACGCTGGATGGAGCAGTGCTGCTAGCAGAGACCAGGGGAGTGAGAGACAGCTCCTGGCTGGCTGCTGGGATTTGCAGGTTGAGGCCCTGAGGGAAGGATGCTGGGGCCACAAGGAAGTGGCCAGACAATTTTCTGCAGTAGCCACTAAGGGAAGTGGCTGAACAGTGGACTGCCGGTCCCCCGGAAGCGGGGAGCACAGTGGGTGGCACGACCGGAGATTAATGGTGACCAGATATTCAACACAATTAATATTAACAATATGGAGGAAGGAACACAAACCAAAATAGGGAAGGAACATGTTAAAGAATATTTAGATAAGTTGGATTCAAGTTGGCAGGGGTGGATGAAATTCATCCTAGGGTACATAAGGAAGTAGCTGAAGCAATTTTGGAACCATTAGCAATTATCTTTGAGAACTCCTGGAGGACAGATGAGGTTTCAGAGGACTGGAGAAAGACAAATATAGAACTTGTTTTTAAAAAGGGGAACAAAGAGGACCTGGGAAGTTATAGACCAATTAGCCTAACTTTGGTACCTGGAAAGATACTGGAACAAATTATTAAACCATCAGTTTGTAAGCACCTAACGGACAATAGAACTGTAGGGAAGAGCCAGCATGGATATGTCAGGAACAAATCATGCCAAACCAACCTATTTTCCTTCTTTACTGGCCTAATGGATGGAGAGAAGAAATAGACATGATTTATCTCGATTTTAGTTAGGCTTTTTGACACAGTCCCACATGCCATTCAAACTAGAGAAATGTGGTCTAGACTAAATTACTATAAGGTGGGTGTACAACTGGTTGAAAGACCGTACTCAAAGAGTAATTATCAATGGTTCACTGTCAAACTGGGTAGGCGTAGCTAGTGGGGTTCCACAGTGGTCAGTTCTGGGTCTGGTATTATTCAGTATTTTCATCAATGACTTGGAAAATGGAATGGAGAGTATGCTTATAAAATTTGCAGATGACACCAAGCTGGGAGGGGTTCCAAACAGTTTGGAAGAAAAAGATCTGGGTGTTAGGGTGGATCGAAAATTGAATATGAGTCAAAAATGTGATGCAGTTGGAAAAAAGGCTAATATCATTCTGGGGTGTATTAACAGGCGTGTCGTATGTAAGACAGAGGAGGTAATTGTCCTGCTTTACTCAGCACTGATGAGGCCTGAGCTGCTGTACTGGGTCCAGTTCTGGGTGCCACACTTTAGGAAACGTGTAGACAAATTGGAGAGAGTCCAGAGGGAAACAACAAAAAAGATAAAAGATTTAGAAAAACTGGCCTATAAGGAAAGGTTAAAAAATGGGCATGTTTATTCTTGAGAAAAGAAGACTGAGGGGGAACCTGGTAATAGTCTTCAACTATGTTAGGGCTGTTATAAAGAGGACAGTGATCAATTTTTCTTCATGTCCACTGAAAGTAGGACAAGAAGTAATGGTTTAATCAGCTGCAAGGAGCTTTTGGTTAGCTATTAGAAATAACTTTCTAACTGTAAGGGTAGTAACGCACTGGAATAAGCTTCCAAGGGAGACTGTGGAGTCACCGTCATTGGCGGTTTTTTAGGTACAGGTTGGACAGTTTATAAGGGATGGTCTAGGTTTACTTGGTCCTGCCTGAGCACAGGGGATCACCTTGTCGACTTCTCAAGGTTCCTTCCAGCCCTACATTTCTATGATTCTAGGATGTTCTAAGGGGGTTGGTTAAGTTATTCTTACCATATTGTTAGGAACTGGAGTTGTCATTCTTTTTGGCAAGCATCGTCTGCAATAGATCACCTCCATCTTTCTTCAAGTTTTCAATGATCAAGGAGCAAATCAAGGAGGAAGTCTCTTTCTGAGACTTGACTCTATTCAGAGCACTTTTTCAGAGTGGTGTGGAGCTACTGTATTTGTTGTTAGTTTAATGCTGCTAGGATAAGGGCAACACCAGCCCGGAGACTCCATTCACTGCACTGATCCCCACAGAATACCAGGGCAGATTTACGTTTCAGTATTAGTCTTCAAGGTCCTCCAAGGTGGCACAAGAGATCTCAGATACTTCATCACAACCTCTCCTGATGACACTGTCCCCCTGATGAAGTTGTCATCCTCTAGGGTGAAGCTTGTGGAGGGAGACAGAGAGATAGGGCTTTCTTGGCACATGGCCCAGGGTTTGGTGATTCCTTAACAGAGGAATAAGAAAGACCCCAGATCTCACTGCCGTTGATTTATCCTTCCCACAGCTGCAACTCAAATCAACAAAGAAAAGAGAGCAGAAGGAAGAGGAGAGGGGAAAAAGGAGGTGACGGTAAGAAAACAGGGAGAAAGAAGAGAATGAGCAGTGATTGACTTTAATGGCACCCGTGGGTGCTCAATATCTGCAGGATTGAGTCCTCTGAGAGCAGGGTGCTTGTCTGACTCAACCCCCTGCAGTTCTCTTAGATTGATAGGGCCTGACTGACCACTGCGTCATTCCGTTGAAGGCCATGGAGTTATGGCAGCGTTGTGAATCAGGCCAATGATCTCTATCATATGTATAAAGTATTTATTAGGAATCTGGAATATAAAGCATTTACACATAAATATTCTTTCTGAAAATAAAGTAAGACAGGGAGATTTTGAGATCTGAATTTATTAGGCATAAAATGTGATTTATTCTCCAGAAAGCGGTGCATAGCATGTGCTGCATTTTAGCTTCTAGCAGTCCGTGTCCGGTGATTTTGCATACAATTTGTCCATGTGCAAGATGGATGACACACAAGAATCTTGCCAAGCTGCTTTGCACTGGTTGTAAATAATACTATATAATCTGCCTACAACCCCCAGACGACTATTTGTTCTCAGCAGGGCTCTGCTGCTCTTCAGATACCAGTGGGGTGCTGGCAGGCTCTTCTGCCTGAACTGTAGTGTGGTATTCAGCTGGGTACAGTGTATTATCCTGTATATAAATACCATCAGAATGATTTATTTGGGATGACTGGTTGTATAAAGTTGGGATTTCTGTCATTTAAATGGAGATTTAAAAAAAAAAGAGTTCAGTTTTACCTTCCCTTTCTGTGAGGTCCATTGATTTAATAAAATCTGTCAATATCAGCCAAATCTCCTCTCAGCTCTCCTTCAACAACGTAACCCAAATAATGGCATCAAAGAGCACCTAGGCCACCATCCGAATATCCTTCCTTTAATCAAAGCCAGGACCTCTTCTGAGTGAAAAATCATTTTAATGTAAACATGAACTAAAACATGTATACATTCCCTCCATTTCTATGGGAGTAGAAGGTTAGTAAATTATTATTTGAGGATTCTGTGTGTGCTCATTTTAAACCTAACTGTGGCAGGTGAAAATCTGGATTTATATTAAACATGGAGGGTGAAAGCATAATACTTACAACCAGTCTGTGTTTGGTGAGATGGGTCTGTCTCGGCGCCTACATCTCAGCAAATGAGCTAGAAATTAAACAATTTCAAAACCGAGGGTTGTAGAGTTCCTTCTCCGTTGCTCTAGTTCCATCAGAACTGGGACAAATTACCCAAACGCTAAGCAAAATATCTGGAAGCTATGCATGCAGATTTTGAAAAGAAAACTACCATTGACTTGACGTGAGTAAAAGTGTTTTTGTCTCACTAATTTAAACAAAGACATCTCGGTCCAAAGGAGCTTTCAACAACGTCCATGAATCAATCTAATCTATCTATCTATAGCACAGAACACCCCTCCAATTCCATAAAAGATTGGGTGGAGGTGTGGGACATGAATTCACGCAGCTTTAGAATCCAGAGGTAATAGTGTTGCCTTACAGGTAGTCATACAGATACCTGAAGTATTAATCTGCCTGGAATTGTGGAGAATGAACTGCTTCATAAGAGATGTTTTGTCCTTTCTGTAAATATTTTTGAACCACTTGTTTGAGACACACCCTGATTTTTGTGAACGATATGTGAACAAAAATTACCAGCCCCACAGCCTGCTAAGAAGCATGTGTTATGGAGATGCCATGTAGAGAACACCACAGCAGATTTTGTATTGCAAAGGGAAAGAAAGCACATAGGTGGCAGACCTAGGGGAGCTGGGGGTGCTGCAGCTGGTTCAATGGCTCTCAGCCCCCCACTCTACAAATGGTTCCAGCACCACTGAGAGAGCATTAACGTGCAACTGAACTGAGATGAATGAAGCCCTCCTAAAAAATTCCCAAATTGGGACCAGTCGCCCCCCCCAGCATTCCCCAGGTGTTTGAGCCCAGGCGCCTCTTCTTGGAAACATGTTGGCTAAAGGCAAAATGCTTTTAAATCCCCAAACACAAACCAGCTCTCTGGGGGTGTCAATGAACATGCAAAACACATGGGGGGAAATCATGAACATTTTCAAAACTTTTAGAAAAAAATTTCCTGTCAAAGTTTTCTAAAAGAATGGATTTAAAAAAAAACACAATTTTTTAAACTGAAAATTTTCAAAACGAAATGTTTGTGTTTTGTGTTTTTCCATTTTGCTGCTGAAACAGGGAGAGAGAGAGAGGAAAAAAGCTAGAACCCCCCCCCCCCCCAAATGTCACAAAATGAACTTCTTTTGCAAAATTTTCAGTTTAAAAAAAAGCCCATTGAAGAATTTCGACAAGCTCTAAGTGGATCCAAACCAAACCTCAGGTGGCGACGTTACCTGGCACTAATGGTGACCCCCCCCCCCCCTCCCTGCACTAGCTATGGAGCAGACAGATCCGAGTGACATTTGTGTCGAAAGTTTTGAGGGTCAGACACCTCTATTGAAGTATTGCTTTGACAGGAAAAACCGCCATTTCCAACCCAACCCAGCAGAGAGGACTGGAAACCTTTGCCAACAGCCCTCGCTAATGACTGAGGGCCCCACTGCAAGTTAACACATTTGGAGTGAAAATCCTCCCTGGCACAGATTTCGCACAAGGGCCATGCACACTTAAGATGTCAAAACAGGGCTGAGGTGGAACTGAAGTGTTGCCTAGACTGTGCACTCCTCCTCTGAAATAACACCTAACTGACAAACAAACATGACAACAACAGCAAATCAAAGACGCCGCAGCACCACATGTGCCTGGTTGATTTATCTTGATGTGCAGCTGAGTTTTTAAATATGGAGGCTAATATTGGATATTCTGTACTGTAGGGCATCCTGAATGGTAACCGTCAGGAATATAATGATCATTAATCGTTAATGCCCTCTCTCTGCTCTTCAGTCTTTGCTGAGGAGTGGATTGGGGCCCTGGGGATGGGGGTGGAAATTAGCAAAGGGAGACTCCCGAAAGGGTTACTGGGTATTGCTGATAAGCAGCTGGAGGGAAAAAGGTCCATGTTAGGTACAAAGCCGCAATACAAACAGGCTACTTATCTCACAGCTTGCTGACAACAGAAAATAAAGCGAGATCCAGTCTTTCAACTGGGGAGGTCTCCTCCAGGATTCATCTAAACATGATCTATAAACAGTTGAAAAGACGAGTTTTGAGAACCTCTCGCGCTCTCTGCCTGGTATGCTGCTCATTTATCATTGTGCTGAAATGGAATCCCCTCGAAAAGATCTAACAGCTGCTTGTTTACTTAAATACAAAGTGGATGATGGGCCCAAAGGCCCTGCTGTCAGCACGGCAGGCACAGAGAGCTTGGTGCAGTTCTGGAACTGGGACAACTATACGGCTCCCACATTCTGAACCCTGCCAAAACGGCACTAGAGCAGGTGGGCCAAAAAGAGAATTCCAGTAGCGTTTCCTAGAATTGCAACT
The DNA here is from genome assembly GCF_011386835.1 of Chrysemys picta bellii. Taxonomy (NCBI): domain Eukaryota; kingdom Metazoa; phylum Chordata; order Testudines; family Emydidae; genus Chrysemys; species Chrysemys picta. The sequence goes on from NC_088813.1 coordinate 18,858,200, forward strand.
GCATGGACTTGTGTTTCCGAAATACAACGAGCACTCTTCCCAGCTAGCCGGCAGGACGAGCGTGTGAGGAGATGCAGCCAGTTGCATCAGGTGGCCATTTGGGACCTCGGAAGGCGTCAGCACATTACGTGTCGGGGGCAGTTCTCCCCAAGTACATGTACCCCTGAGAAGCACTGGTTGCTTTCGCACTCTGCCACAGCCAGGAAGCAGAGCAGGAACAAAAGAGGTGTAATATTAATGGTAATAACCAAAAACCTGCTGAGTGCTACAGATCAGCGGGGAGGAGGGGGGCAGGTCAGCTCACCCTGATGCCCCTTGGGGGTAGGACAGCTTGCCCCTGACACCCCCGGGAAGGTGGGCAGTTTGCCCAGGATACTGCCCTGTGGGGCAGGGCAGCTCGCCTGGGCCCATCCCTCGGGAGCAGTGATTTGGGCTGGATCTTAAAGGGATGAAGAAGGGTCTGCAAATATCTACACCAAGGGATGCACACTTAGAAAGATAAGACCTGTGGGGCAAGCAGAATTCATTTCTTACTGGTATGCTGCACCAGCTAAAGGGGGGCATGTGACCTCCTCATGTGACCCCCCACGTGACTCCTCACATGACCACCCCCCCGCCCCCAGCCTGGGGCCCCGCGCTCTCCCCTTCCCCTCCACATGCTTCATCCCACGTTACCTGGGGGGCGCTCTGTCCTCCTCCCGCTGCGCCGGAGACTTCTGAACTGCAGGGCTCTCCGGAACCGCAGGGCTGAAAGGTGCAGAACGTGAGGCGGCCCCACACCGGCAGCTCCTCCGGCGTGGCTGTACCGCCCCCAGCCCTGTCCTCCGGCGGGGCTGCCTACAGACCCCAGACAGGAGACGCTAGACGCAGCTGCGTGGAAGGGCTAGGGGCAGTACAGCCGCGCTGGAGGAGCTGCCAGTGTGGGGCCGCCGTTCTGCTCCTCCTGTGTCCTTCCAGTACGGCGGACCGGCTATAAATAGCTTACTGGGACGGCGTACCGGACCGGACCTCCCTACTTGCACCGCTGGATAAAACTGAGTACTATGCAGCCTCATTACAATGCTTTGGGTAAAATCCACCCTGGACACAGCGGCTGCACAGAGTGTGGCTGCTTCAGTCTCTGGGAAGCCCTGTGCTGCACAGTGGTGAATTTCACCCAGGGGATGAAATCGTTGCTAAGAAGTGAGGAGACCTAGAGAGTGCTGGTGCTAATTCTAAGCCAGTCCAACTGGTGACATACAGATGAATGGTTTTCTAAAGGATGTAAAGGTTCTGCACCCTTTTCCACCTGCAGAGACTGAAGTGCACGGCTTTTCTCCATGAGGTGTGGGAGGAGTCTGGACAAAGGGACCAGCACCTTCCTCAGTTCAGCACAGAATCCTTTCAGCTGCGACTGTCGTCAGAATCGCAGCGTCAAACAACCTGTGGTTGGCTGTAACCTCTCATTTTCTCAACTTGCTGCATGATGGGAAATTCCCGACAGGGCTAACTGAGCACAGACAGGGATTGTGAAAGTGAAGGACAACTGATTTGTGGCTAGGATGTAGCTGGCAACATTTTCTGAGATTTTCTTAAAGCTCTTATGAGTTTTCCTTCTGCAAGTGAGGCCCTGCCCCCCGGGCCACCAGCCTCTGCGGGGGCTGAGCCATAAACCACACGCTCGGAAATTTGGTTGTCATTTTGTTGGATTTTTTTTTTAATTTGAAATAAATTTTTGAAGCCATTTCAGGGCAGACATCTCTGACCTCTTCTCACAAAGGTTTAACATATATTCTCTTACAGCTTAAAACACAAAATAAAGGAAGGGGGAATAGAAACAGGCCACTGCCTTTGCGCGATTCCAGATCCTTTGATTTGGAATAGTAGCAAATCAGTTCTAGTCTCTGGCTGAAGCTGCGTTATGCTGGGGTTTACATGGCTGACTTCTATTTGAGACATTTAATCAGGAATATCTGCATCACTGCCCTCCACTCTGGTCACACTTTCTCCCCAGCTTCCCATTGTAAAGTCCTTGGCATTTAAGCTTCATCTCTTATATTTTCTTACTTCTCTTCTTAGAAGTTTGCGCTTTGCAGTCTGTGTTGCGTATGTGTGTGATCTCGGTCAGTCTTTACGTGTATATGTAGTTTCTGTGTCTGTCCGTCTATCTTTCTGATTATGTATGTTGTGTAGCAGTGCTCCGGTTCGATAAAGCTTTCATATACATAGCAGCAATGAACTCTTGCCATCATGTGACTGTAAAGGGGCAGCTATTGAGCAGGGCTAGCAGGAGTCATGGGGACCACAGTCCCTCTCTGCTGGCCTTTCCTTTTCTTGGTGCCAGATTTGGCATCTTTGGTGTCTTTCTGGTTTCGGTTTCCATTTGTGTTATCTCGCTTTTCTTGCTCTTCCTTTCTCTTCCTTTTTCCTGAAACCAAGCAAAGGAGCAAAATGAGACTATTGAATGGAATGCTGGCTGATCACGCTGGCCCCAATGGCTAGTGAGTGCTGCCATTGACTAGTCATTGGCTGGCACGCTGGCCCCAATGGCTAGTGAGCGCTGACATTGTCTAGTCATTGGCTGGCACGCTGGCCCCAATGGCTAGTGAGCGCTGACATTGTCTAGTCATTGGCTGGCATGCTGGCCCCAATGGCTAGTGAGTGCTGACATTGCCTTGTGACCAGCTGGCACGCTGCAGGCCTGTGTTTCTCCTGCTCTCTGAGGAATTAGGGTGGTTGAAGTGCCCTCCCATGAGCTCGGTATTATTTGTGTTCACAGAAGGGGTGAGATGACTGAAATTTGAATTTGGTTTTGTAATTTTCCATCCCTGGCAAGGCATTCAGAGCCGGCATTTCCTGGTGTTACAGGCCAGACTCCTTAGCATGACTGGAAAATTCACTTTGTGCATTTGAGAGCCACTAAACTCAATGCCTGCCTTTTCCCCTCTGCTCCTTACTGTCTTCTGCCTGCACGGTTAGGCACTATCCAGAACTGGGCTCCCCAAAGCAGCCAGCACAAGTGCAGTCCTAATGCAATCGGGAGGGGAATGAACAAGCCACCAGCCTCCATGAGTTCACAAGTCCAGTGACTGTGAACAGTATTTTTCATTGATGGGAAGGAAATAGCCTCGTGTTCAGAGAAAGGGACTCCACTGGGAACAGCAAAGAAAACACAACAATCTGCAAAGGGGACTAGAGAGGAAGAATACCCCAACCATCGCATTGTAAGTTGGCTACGAGCTCCAGCCCTTTGCTGGTCTGTCTTGGCGTGTCCTCTATTTCCAGTGAAGAAGCGAATGGAATAAGAATGCCAACATACAGCAGACACGGCAAGCTGTGTCCAGGGACGACTTTTTAAGCTTGATCCTATTAGAACTAACCGCTCAGTGGCTCATTCTGTTTTTACAGCCAGGTGTCCTTTCTAGTTGTCGTGTTGCACTCCGGCCCCAAAAGATTTTTGGCAGGGCTGCGTTCCTATGAAAGGCAAACTGGACACACGCTGTAAAGAGCAAGGCTAGACGCTCAGTGCCTCATGACATTGCATGAGACACATCACAGCTGCTCACATCGGTCGGTTCGGGCTGTGGCAAGGCGGAACAGGCAGCACAGACGTGTCTGTCCTGTGGAGGTGCAGCACAAAGCAGGGCCTATTTGGGGGCTGGAAGGCCCAGCCAGTCTCAACCCTGGACCTACAGAGCTGCCAGGCAGTGGGGCATCTCCAGAATGCCACCCAGTCTGCGCTCCACTGCCCATGACCTGCTGAGGACACAGACCGGGGGAAGTCCCTCCTCAAGGGGTCTGACATGGGGCAGCCTGATGGTTCCTGATTGGCTCCCCGCTCTATATAAACCCAAGGAGCATTCCAGGAAGTCCAGGCAACAGCACCATTCCTGCCAGCACCATTGCTGCCCCTGGCTCCTGAGTGCCTGGCCTTGCCCTCAGCTTGATTTGGACTTCGCCTTCGGACTCGGAGCCTGAAACCAGATTCTGACCCTCGGTATCAACCCCAGCCTGGAACCTGACTACAAACTCTTCTGCTACTCCCAGCCCCAGGTTTTCCCCTGCTCTGACCCTGGGTCTCGACTGCCCTTGTCAGGTTCCTGACAGGGCCTTGTTTGTTACACCCTGCAGTGAAATGAAATGTGAATGCCAAGCAAACAGAACGTGTCCCCAAAGGGAGAGGGTGAAATGCCCTGGCATCAGCTCACCTTCAGGGCACTGGTTCTTCTGCACGGTGCATCTCCGGAGCTCTGTCGTGGCAGGACACACGGACACATCTCCAGAGGGAGCCTGCAGAACCTTCCGCGATCGCTCTTCGTTGCCTTTCTTGAAGCCACACAGCTTCCTTTTCTTGGCGCATGGGCCCCAGGGGCCCCACTCGCTCAGTTCACATTGTGCTGCCAGACAGCAAGAGAGTCAGGAGAAAACTACTTTCCTCAGTGCCCCAAACACGTCCCTGGAGTCCTTCCCCTCCCCCGTGCCACCCAGCATCCCAGAGAGATGGCTGTCTCCCCCAGAGCTGCCTCCGGCGAGGTGCAATACTCCCACACACCCCAGCCCAGCCAGAGCTCTAGGGCGGAGCCTCTGGCATTATTTAGACACTTAAACAATGGGGAAAAATCTATTGTGAAGGGAATTTTCTGGGCCTGTTGCGAGACGCTTGGGGTCCAAACGCCAGTTCCGGGCTGCACCACAACGGCCTGTGGCAATTAAGGGCAGGGTCTGCGTAACAAGTCAGTGCCTGAGGAGAAGTCTGCCTGCACCTCCTCTCAGCCAGACGGCTCAGTGCATCACTCCCTAGGGGACAGCTCCCCCAGGCCAGTTCTCTGCTCCACCAGCCCGGCAGGGGAATGGGAAGCCTCGCTTCGAACATGCTGAGCCTGGACCCTCGGAGCGCATCACATCTGCCTCTCCTAGAACAAGTCACCACAGTCCCTTCCTGTTTTTATACTCGCTCGTCTCCTAGACTCTCGTGGCCTTTCCTTTTTGGCAACCCCGGACGTGGGTCACTACGGACCTCACCCACATGAAGCTGGGTGCCAACAACGGGCGCATCTGCACGTTTCGATGTTTGCCTAACCCAAATAACCCCATGGCTCTGGCCTGCATTCTGCCGCACCCCGCACACCTCCCGAACGTCCCTCGTTTTGAGGGACCCCACCCCGCCTGGCCCCCAACGTCCCCGCATTGCGCACAAACACGGTGCTCCCTCATTTTCACTGCCGAAAATTATTTACTTTACGAACAAAGACTGGCAAGACTGAGGAGCCATTTGCACGAAGGGAGGGGAGCCTGCCGCAGTTTAAGTTTCCTGCACAGATAATTTTTCTGTGTGCTCATTTGGGGACTTTGTCACCCACTGCACCCCACATCTGGGCCTTTAGCAGGGCAGAGGTGTGCTCCCCCTGCCCCTTCCTGAGGCTGTTATATCCCTGAGTCCATCATTTAGCTCGTGAGTCTCAGCAGCAGGTGTTTTCGGAGAAGCAATGAATAAACAATGAACCGGGACAGTGTGCTGTAGGAGCCCAGAAGGTTGAGTATCTGGCTGTACTTTCACTCATTAGAATGCTGCTGCAGCTAGCCTTGTCCCCTGCAGGGTTTATTGACATCTTCCAAACCACAACTATGCTTTAAAGCAACCGACACACAAAACCGATCACGCATTTTGCAACTAAATATTAAATTGCCAAGGGCGGAGAGCTTCCTGCAGAGTTAAGCCCCTGACTGTTTGTTGTTGTTTTTTGTTTTTTTGCAGATGCAAATATGCAACCACTGAAGAACAAATGAAGAGGCAGATTCTTGTTTGCCTGGCTTTGCACAGCACAGCAGGGATGCGGGTGGGGGAGTTCAGGTGCATGTCTTACAGGGAAAATCTGTCTCCAGGCAGGAAAGGTCACATGTACACTCTGGGTTTCCTGGGAGGAAAGACTATAGCGCCCCCAGATTTACTGGGATGTTCTCATAGGAAAGAGAAAAGCTTTTCAACAACATCAGCTGGAATTTCTTGGCTCTTGCCGAACCCTTCAGATACCTCCAGGTCATCTAGACTGCACCTGCTGAGCTGCTAATTGCTACGTTCACATACAGGTATATACTTGCTGCGCTGCCCACTCTGACACCCTAGCATGTCGCTGCTGTCCCTGGGACGTCACTGACATACAGCAGGTGTGATGGAGGAGCAGCAGCGAGAGCAGGCAAGTGTTAATAGGCTGTTGCATACAGACAGGCAGCTAGGGTGACCAGACAGCAAGTGTGAAAAATCGGGACAGGGGGTGGGGGGTAATAGGAGCCTATATAAGAAAAAGACCCAAAAATCGGGACTGTCCCTATAAAATCAGGACATCTGGTCACCCTACAGGCAGCCCAAATCGGAGCCTGCAGAATGCTGCAAGACCCGGCAGACAAATCAATCACTATAACCGCGTTAATGCCACTTACCAGGACTGCTGCACTCCATAGTGCCATTGGCAGCAGAGTAGCCTTCTGGGCAGGTGGAATAACATCTCCCTTTGTGCAAGTACAAACCTTCCTTACATTTTGTGCAAAAGTTTCGGCTGAAACAGGCCTCACAGTTCTCAATTTTGCATTCTGGGGAGGAAAAAGGAAAAAATCAGCCACAGAGTTTGAATTCTACCCCCAGGGCCAAAATCAGCAGATCCATGGATATGATTGAAAAGCAACTCCCAGCAGGCTTCTGTGGCCTTTACGTACAGACAGTGTGTATTGCGGTCAAGTTACATTTCAAGGCGGAGACTGGGCACCATCTGCTGGAGAGGGGAAAGGAAGAGTGGAGCTGTGCAAAGGGGAGGTCTAGATACCCCACTAGAAAGCCCTCCTGGCCCCCTGGAATCTGCAGACAGCCAGTGTATGTCTCTGAGCACTCTGCCAGGCCTGGCTGTGCTACCAAGAAGGAAACTGGTTTCCTTCTGCCATGGCCCCTTCTTGCAAGATAGAGCCACTCTGCTGAAGTTATCACATAATCAGGTTGGGCTCATGTTCAGTTTGACAATCAGCCAAAATGGAAGAACACAAGGAGTTGAGTCCGGTTTCGGTCACTCCTTACGCAGCTGCGGTGTGGGCTACAGAAGCTGGCAGTGGTGCCAGGTTCTACAAAGCTGCTAATGAAATGACCCCAGGATTGTCCGTAGGCCCAACTCACTCACTGGTTTTCAGTTGGCCCAGCCCCTTGCAATAGAAGACAGACAGACCCAGGCCAAAGACCCAATTCATTATGGATGGGCAGACGAAGGAAAAGGTGGCATCTGTGGCACTGGTTCCCCAGATCCTGGAAGTAAGAGCACGCCCACCTCAAGACCCAAATCCAGGTGGGTACCCACGCCTGCAGCTCTACCTGGGTTACCTTGCAAGGACAGCTATGGCACCAGTATGTTAGCATCACTTTGACCCAGTGGATAAGCTAGACCATTCACACAACAAAACAAGAAGTCTCTAATTCTTTCTGTTTGACAGTTCACCTCCCCCCGCCCAGCCTGCCCCATGCCCATCTTATAAAGACCCATGATAGCAACCTGACCCTGGCTGATGGGCCCGTGAGGACATTTTGTCTGTCACTGGCTGAGGCTCTCAGTGGTTTAAGCACATTTGGTTCCCAACATACGTTGGGCCAGACGCTCAGTTGGTGTAACTGGGTGTAGCTCCATTGACTTGAGCAGAGTTGCACCAATTTACACTCTCTTGCAGTGGCTCCGAGCCACATTTCTGCACTTCCCACCTAATTTCTACACTTTCCTGTTCCTAACAAGAATGACTGCAGTCAGCTCCTAACCTAGGTCCCTGGGGACTCTGACTAAAGACAAAGAAGCCAAAACGCAAGTCAAAAGTTGAGAGGAGGGGCTGATGTCCAAGCTAACGGAGGCCAGACAGGCTTTTCAGGCCATCATTAGGTCAATGTCCACTGATTTCTCTCTCTGCAGGACAATCTGTGTGTGCTCTTTCCAGCCTTAGGTAAACTCACTTCACTACTTCCACTGACCCTAGCGTGGCAGGAGTCATTAGGTGGCACTGGGAAACTTATGGCACAAGCTGCTGCTTCTTAATCTGTTTCAAATCTACCCCGATGGGACATTGCTTTTGTGGGTGGAGACGCAGCCACCTCTGCAGGGGAGAGAATGACATTCCCATCTCAGGTGCAAAACAGGATAAATCTCTCTTCTGCTCTCATGCCTTACTCAGGGCTGCAAGCAGCAAGTCACAAAGGGATCCCTTTCTGTGGGTATTCTCTGGGCAAGTCACTTTCGCTCTCTGTGCCTTAGTTCCCCCATCCATATAATGGGGATATTACCACCTATCCACCTCCTGGGGGCAGGCAAGGGTTAACTTACTGCGAGCCTCGGATGAGAGGACCTATAAGTGCAGAGCATTGTTTTGTATCTTTCCCTCTCCCAGGCCCTGGAACTTACTGATGCACTTGTTCATGTCTGGATTGCGAACACCGAAGTACCCCAGCGGACAGGATGGCAGGCAGATCCCGATCTGTCGGATGTCATTCCTCTCCAGCAGTATAAAGAGTTTGGGGGAACATTTCAGGCACCCGTTGAACTCAGAGCACAGGTCACAGCCTTTCGCACAGCCATGACTCACCTCGGTACTGACTGAAAAGGCAAGAGAGATACCCGCAGATTAACACACACATCGCAGAGCAGCAAGATTGTCCAGGGGAACTGGTTGCAACAACAGCAGCTTGTTACACGGCCCACTCTCGCGCTGGCTGCGATCTGCTATTCAGGTTTATAAAACATGTTCACGGGGTTAGTGGAATCAGCCCTTATGGCCAAGTGTCTGCAAGACACCATCTACCCCTGCCCGAATCTGGGCCCTTTGTCGGCCTCAGCAGAGAGTCCCTGGGCTGGATCGGCAAGAAGCCTGAGCCCTCCTCCAGGTCAGCACTCCTCTCTCCAGCTGGCAAGGGGCAGCACATGTGGGAAACTGCCCCTTCCCAAGACAAGTAGGGCAGCCCAGCTGGCGTGGAATTCCTGCAGGGTGGGTCTGGCACAGGGTTCGATAATGAACCGATTCTCAAACAAACAATTCGGAATTCTTTGCAAGAAAAATGATCAGGCTTCAAAATGGACGAAATGGCTCAGGCCTGAGATAAGCTAGTCGCTCAAAGCCTAACCTCCCAGCCCCCTTTTCCGGGCCCCGCTTTGTCTCTGTCTCCTATTTCCCCCTCACGTCACCCTTTTCTTTGCAGTTCAGCAGGCCAGGTGTGGCTCCAGAATGAGCATTTCAAACGGGAGTGTTCCCTAGCTCCAGCGTGAGATCTGCCCAGTCTCTGTGGTGAAGCACACGGCAGAGTGACTAGGGCCTTGGCTACACTTGGGACTTCCCAGCGCTGCCGCGGCAGCACTGTGAAGCGCGAGTGTAGTCTCGCCGCCAGCACTGCGAGAGCTCTCTCGCAGCGCTGTAAGTGCTCCACCTCTCCGAGGGGAATAGCTGAGAGGGAGCGTGCCGCGCTGCAGGCTCTGATTACACTGACGCTTTACAGCACTGCACTCGCGGGGGAGGCGTTTTCACACCCCTGAGCGCAGCAAGTTGCAGCGCTGTACAGCGCCAGTGTAGCCAAGGCCTAAGTGTGACATCGCACTATGGATGGAGCCTTGGCCGCACCAACATGTGGACAACAGGGGAAACGTAGCAGAATTATGATTAAATGACGGGAGAGGAGGATGTTCCAGTGGGTGTCAGCAGGCACAAATCTGCCCAACACAGGAGTTATCAGAAAGGAGAGATTACAGGAAAACCCTTCGCTATCCGTGTCACTGAGCTAACCCAATCTGTCTTCTGTTTGGTGAAACCCGCCTTGTATCAGCCTGTCAAGCCACAACCTTTCGACACCCCAAGCCAACCTTCACCAGAGCTGCACCTCCCTGGCCAAATGCAACCCCATACCAGTGAGAATGTAACCTGCAAAGTGCAAGCCCATCAGTAATTTTGGTCAGGATTCAATGCTAAACTTCCAATGGATAATAGAGGATGGGACACTCTAGGAGGCAAGACAAGACCCCTGAGATGAGGGAATGAGGCAGAGTCCTATTGTCCCATCTATCCTGATGTTCCTTCTAAGCAGACGTTACTGTTGCTGAGTCAGGGATGGGGTGGAGAGGATGGAGTGTGAGCACTGACACGTGCCCGGAGATATACTGGTTTAGGTACATGCCTCTGGAGAACCCAGATTCAAATCCCAGCAGGAGATAAACTGGGTCCACCTCGCTGCAACATTCATGTGTCTGTAGGACAAAACTACTGGCTAATTTGGCCATTTCCACTGACGAGGAGAACCAGGACTCGGCTTAGCAGGAGCTGTTGCAGGTCGGGCTGCTGGTGCATGAGCAGCAGAGCTGGGGCGGAGGGGTGGGGGACATGGGTTTGAACGCAGAGCATGCTGCCGCTCAGGGTGGAGGTACATCCGCAGAGCCGGGCAGGGAACGCTTGGACAGGCTCTCCTCCCTGTTGTAGCTTCTCATTTGAAATTCGCCCCAAAGGCTCCCATTTTAACTGGGACTGACTCTGCCCGGGTTCTGTGCTGGACCGTTCTCAGAGTCACGAGACATCCTTCCTGCCAGAAAGGTGGCCCAGCTCACGCTGGCTCCAGAAGAACATTTGACATCTCCAATTCCAAAAGCCCCTGTGACGAGAGCTGAGTGTTTCTTGCCAGCAAGCAGCCCTGTGTCTTTGGGCCTAATAGCTCACGCATCATCCCATGGGAGATGGCACTAATGTTCCTGCAGCTTTGAGACGGTTTCTTGCGGTGGCGAAATGCTCCCTAGCCTGGCTCTTAGGTAAGAACGGACCCTTTGCTGGCCAATCAGCACCATCATAGAAAGAAATCCCTCTCTCAGGAGACCCGCCATTAATATTTGATGCAAAGAGTGAGCTCATGGCCCAGCTTCAACGCTGCCCTGAGAAAGTGAGTCAAACCCAGATAAATAATTGATTGCTCCTGTGGCCATTACAAGCACTGTTGTGCTTTGTGGCCAAGGCACATCTGTTCCTGAGGCCCCTTCCAAGCCTGGCCTGTATCTTCCTCAATGGGACACAAGCATCTGTCCACGCAGCAAGACGGAGCAAACTCCTTGAGCTAATGCTGCCCAGCATTCTCGGGAGCCCCGCTGCCCTGGGCAGCGCTGGCCTTCATATATGCTACTGTGAGAAAAACATATTTGGCCTTGAGACGGTAACGTTTGCAAAACTCCTCTGTGTCCAACTTGCAGCACAAGGGAAAGAGACCTCAAGGATTCCCCGTTCTTGCCCATCCTTCCAACCCAGGAGGGCTGCATGCACAGCTCACACCAGAGCCTATCCCATGATGCTCCAGAACAGGCACCCTGACACCACGTTACTGAGTGCTCGATAAATGCCCGGATTAGATATTCAGCGAAACGGGCTCTCTCCTTCCCTGCCCCCTTCCCCCAGGCTGAGCAGGCTAGAAGAGATGGCCAAGGAGCAAGTGATTTGAACTTGCAGCCCGGCATTGCACAGCCACTATTCTCAGCCTCATTTCAGATGCAACTGCAGCAATATCTGGGACCAGTGCGATTGCTTAATACCCAGAAGAGATGATATCTCGCACTCTGTCTTAGACCATACTGATGCATAGCTGGATGGAATCACGCGCCCAAATCTACTTGGGTGGGGAGGGAGCGGGGCTGTCGCACACCTGGTCTGGTTGGTTTGGTTGCTCTGAGCATGGAGATAAATATCATGAAAACAACAACAGCAATTTAGCCCAGCGTCCAAAACCTGTAATAAACCCTGAATAAAAATCTCCCTGGCTCCCTCACCAAAGCGCTTCCACCAGCCCCGCCCAGCGACTCCATCTCCCGCTCAGAAATAACACCAGGGCTGTCTTTGGCTACCACTCCTAGAGCAGCCGCAGGGAAATGCATCTCTGCAGATCCCTGGTCACGCTCCTGAACTGGTCTGGGAGTATGTGCCTGCAGCGGGCTGAAGTGGGGAGGGTCACAGGCCTGGCTCCACTTACTGCCTGGCTCCTGGAACAACTCACTCAGCCCAGAGTCACATGCCCTCATCCGCCTGCAGCCATATACCGTACAGGGAGGTAGCCAGGTCAGCCAAGGACCATCCTCCGTGGTCAGCAGGGTCCTGCCCTAGATAAGCTGGGCTCACATGTCTGCAGACTCCAAAAGGGGAAACCCTGATGTGTCCAGAAAAAGGGAAATCTTCCAAATACCTCTCCACTTTGCTTGGAGCTGGTTCAGATCCCAAACCTCCTATATATGTCAGTTACATCAGGTGACAGGGAGATTTTACTACCCCCCAAACTGAGACCCGTTCTGAGGCCCTAACCTCAGGCCAAGAAAAATGTCCACTTTCATGTTTGAACATCTTCTGCTTCTAATTATCATACAAAACTCTGTTTGTTTTGAAACTATAACATTTTTTGCAGGCTAGAATGCAGGTTATTTTTATTAGTTAATTATGTAAGCATTGTCTGTGTTTATAAAACGTCTACATCTTTTTGTATTTTAAATACTGCATTTATTATACCTCAAAAGCAAGCACTGGAACGACAGAATCTTTAAATTCCAGGCTAGTAACTGAGCGGCAAGGACTTGGATTCGCAAAGGAAAAGAAAAACCTCGCTCTTGCTTCCAGAGCAATTTGCAAACCCCGTAAATCGCTTCAGTAACTTATCAGAACCACACAGCTGCTGATGGCATTTGTTTTGTTTGGGCTACGGAGGCTGTTCTAAGCACATAAAATGAAACAGAAATCGGAGCAGATTCCTGATTCAACAGAACAAATTCTAATTACTGGTCAGGACTGAATTCTTGCTAACTCTGGGACTTGGTCCCTCCCCGTTTTAGGGACAAGTTCCCCCTTGGATTGGTGCAGGGGCTCGCACTGAACTGCATGAGAGGGAGCCATGGGGGAGCGCATGGAGGCAGAATCTGGCCCCTACCTGCACAGAGGGGATGCAGCTGATCTCATTCTGTCATTGTTCCTGCTCAGGCAGGACAGGAATTTTGCACTGGTTTGTGAAACTCTCTCCCTGTGGTTAGAGCAGCCCCGCTGATCCGTACAGGGGTGGCTGTGCTGACGCATAGGGGCTCCCTTTAAGCAGGGTGACACCTCCCCTCTGGCTTCCCTGCCTCTCAGCAGAGCAATGGAGCTGCATTGCCCACTCGGGCAGAGAACCACCTTCATTTTGACCCTTTTAGCAACGAGCCCACCCTCTGCCTTGATGTTCTGAGCCTGCTCCGGAGTGTGGCCAGAGAGCCTGCAGCCCCCGCCTCGGGCACATACGAGCGCCTCTCCCCCCAGTCCCCGCACGCAGCGCTCATTTTTCAGCCCACTTGGAAGTAGCTGGATGATGAGGTTTTTAATGGCTCCTTCTCCCCAAGTCTTGTTTGCTCAGAGCCATGTTCACTATCAGTACGTGTCACCAAGTCGCCTCGCGCCCCGAACAGTGAATCACCCACTAGTTTCAACCCAAACACAGCGACTGCTCAATGACCACCGAGCAGAGACACCCAGCTCCACTCCCTGAGTGGAAATCGTACAATGGTTTATATTAACCAGCCCTCCGCCACGCAGACAGACGGCTTCAGTGCAGAGCTACGGCCTGGGGCATCTCATCCCAGGGGGCGTTCCACGGGGCTCTGCTGGAGAATGGAGCTGTTTGAATCAGGGCTTGGGGTATGTTGTGCTAGAATTCAATATCTCTTCTATATCCACACAGGAAGCACCACTGCAAGCTTACCAGCCCACCTGCCCACTTCCACTGGGCCTCAAACCTCACCACCAGGGACCACCTCTGGGGCCAAGAGGGGGATCCCATTTCTTTGTCCGTTATTGCTACTTATTATTATAGCACCTAGAAACCTGAGCCGAGGTTGGGGCCCCGCTGTGCTAGGCCGCTGCTCCCGGACGGTCAGAGGCTGCCCTGAGACTAGACAGGCGAAGAGTCGGGGGTGGAGAAGAGGCACAGAGGGGTAGCGACTTGCCCAGTTCCCCAGCAGGTCCATTTAACCCTCGGTCTCTGTGCTGAGCCTGGCCACGTGCCTTGTCAGGATGGTATGTGCCCGCGAGGCAGAGGACTGAGCTCAGCTCATTGCAGGGGTCACCAAATGCTGGTTAGATGGTGGCGGCTGCTGCCCGAGGCCTGGACTGGAATGGGTGACCTTGGGGCAGAAGGTCATGCCCCCATCCCTGGAGCTACCTTCCCCGACTCTCCCTTCCGAGCCACAAGTTTTGCAGCGTCCCACTCAGGTTTCAAACACAGAATTTTACTGTGAAAATGCAATGACATCAGGGTGGAAACAGTCTCATCCCAGGCCCCAGCATGGCTTCTGCACAAGGGGTTGTGCATCCTGCACTAGTGAATAACCAACCACTAACAGTTAAAGCCATTGGATCACCTTATCAGCAGCCGTGTACCAGGAAAAAATTGATTTCCCATCTCTGGAGTATACTGTCACCCCGACAAGGCTTTGGGTGTAGTGCCCAACTCAGCATGGCTTCAAGAGGGGAGTGGTTTGTACCTGTGATTTCCCCTAACTCTTTTGGTCATTGGGTTTCAGTACCTTGCTATAACATGCAATACATCCAAGGCCTCTGTAACCAGGTATCAGGCTGTAGGACACTGTATGTAACCAGGTATCAGGCTGAAGGAGCCTGTATGTAACCAGGTGTCAGACTGTCAGGTAACCAGGAATCATTCTTGCCTTACGGAACTGTTTCTTAAAGACCCAGGTAAGCTTCTGGAGCGAGGAGGTGAATGAGTCGGGATAGCCCATCCCCTCTGTCTGTGCTGGGTTAGGAACGGAATGGGGACACACCACTGACAGCAAAATCTCTCGTTTGCTGCTTGTCCTTGTTCCTCAGAGGAGCTCCCAAGGAGGCAGGAGCGTGGGACAACCCGAGGAAGCAGGTGGAATCCCTGGGGGCAGGCGCTGGAGGGTCAGTCTCTAGGACAGCACCCGTTCTCTGGCCGCATCGCCCTCTGCGCTGCCCAACTGCGGGTGCTTCAGGAAGCTCAACCTGTCTGTTTCCCCAGCTGAGCCGCCTGGCTTAGCGGCTGAAAGGGGAGCTAATTCCCAGCTCGGCTGGCAGCATGGGGACCCTGCCGAGCCCTTCCTGAGCGATTACAGCTTGCATTCAGCCAGATCTCACTAATGCAAGAGAGGCACTGGCACACGGAGCTCCAGGGGCAGTGCCCTGGGCCGGCTCTGCTCCCATGGGATACCGAGTCCCAGGCTCTCTGTAACAGGGAGATCGCTTTCCTGCCCCTTCCCTTCTCGGAGGGGGAAATGCTACTTCTGTCAGAACATGACCGATGCGGAGAAGCACACGGTTCGGACAGACACATCCCTTGGGGAGAGTTTATTAAAGGGGATGCTCTATATTCCAGTAAAGAGGAGAAGATAGAAGTTGATAAAATACAGGTAGGAACTGAAGAGAAAGAGTCAAAGAAAAAGAGTCCTGTTCAGTCACATCACATGAGGCAGACAACTAAATATTGACACGTTTTATAACTGCTTGGATACAAATGCAAGAAGTCTAAATACTAAGATGGGTGAATTTGAGTGTCTGGTATTAAATGAGGATTTTGATATAACAGGCATCACAGAATCTTGGTAGAACGATGCTAATCAATGGGACATGGTAATACCCGAGTACAAAAGACACAGGAATGACAGAGTAGGTCGTGCTGGAGGGGCCCGGCATTATATGTGAAGGAAGCATAGAGTCAACTGTAGTAAAAAAAAAAAAAAAAGAATCAAACTCTACCATAGAATCTTTATGGATAGTAATTCCAAGCTTGAATAATAAGAGTCTAGCAACAGAAATGTACTATCGACCACCTGACTAGGATGGTGACGGTGATTGTGAAACACTCAGGGAGATTAGAGAGGCTACAAAAACCCATTAATAATGGGGGATTTCAACTATCCCCATATCGTCTGGATACATGTCACCTCAGGACGGAATGCAGAGATAAAATTTCTGGACTCCTTTAACGTCTGCTTCTTGGAACAGCTAGTCCTGGAACCCACAAGGGGAGAGGCAATTCTTGATTTAGTTCTAAGTGGTGCACAGGATCTGGTCCAAGAGGTGAATATAGTCGAACCGCTCAGTAATAGTGACCATAATTTAGTTAAATTTAACACCCTTGTGGGGGGAAAATAACTCAGAAACCCACCACGTAGCATTTAACTTTAAAAAGGGGAACTAGACAAAAAGGAGGAGGCTAATTAAACGGAAATTGAAAGGAACAATCACAAGAGTAAAATGCCTGCAAGCTGCATGGAAATTATTAAAAAAACAATATCATAGAGGCTCAAACTATATGTATACCCCAAATAAAAAAAAAAACAGTAAGAGGGCCCAAAAATGCCCCCATGACTAAACAACAGAGTGAAGGCACGTCTACACTGGCAAAGTTACAGCGCTGCTCAGATAGCGCCGAAGGAAAACCGCTGTTGTGAGTTCACACTGACAGCTGCCTGCGCAATAGTGTGTTCACACTTGCGGCGCTATTCGGAGTGGTGCACTCTGGCCAGCTATCCCACAGAGCACCTCTTTCTCTTTTGCCACTAAGACTTGTGGGAAGGCGGAAGGGGTCACAGGGCATCCTGGGTCCTATCCCAATGCCCTGTTATGCATTGCTTCGCATCCCAGCAATCCCTGTGCTTCCATCCACATTTGGCGCCATCTTTCAACGGTTTGTACACTGCGCGCCCTGCCCTGCCTCTTCTGGCTGCAGGAATGGATCCCGAGCTGTTGACAAGAATGCTGTTCGCACTGACCAACACGTCACGAGAGGCAGTGGAGTTATTCCTTAAAGGCAAGAGGAGTGTGACATTGATCTCTCCACACGTAGGAGCTATGACACGAGAATGCTTGTGGCATTCACGGAGGTGCTGACCACAGTGGAACGCTGCTTTTGGGCTCGGGAAACAAGCACTGAGTGGTGGGATCACATCATGATACATGTCTGGGATGACGAGAAGCGGCTGCAGAACTTTCTCATGAGGAAAGCCACATTCATGGGACTGTGTGATGAGCTCGCCCCAGCCCTGCGGCACAAGGACACGAGAATGAGAGCTGCCCTGCCATTGGAGAAGCGCGTGGTGATTGCACTGTGGAAGCTGGCTACTCCAGACTGCTACCGATCGGTCGCTAACCAGGTCGGAGTGGGAAAGTCGACCATTGGACTCATGTTGATGCAAGCGTGTAGGGCCATTAATCGCATCCTGCTCCGAAAGACCGTGACTCTGGGCAACGTGCGTGAGATTGTGGATGGCTTTGCACAAATGGGTTTCCCTAACTGCAGAGGGGCAAAAGATGGGACACACATTCCAATTCTGGCACCAGACCACCTAGCCACCGAGTACATTAATCGCAAGAGCTATTTCTCAATGGTTCTCCAGGCGCTTGTGGATCACCGTGGGCATTTCACAGACATTAACGCAGGCTGGTCCGGAAAGGTGCACGATGCACGCATCTTTCGGAACAGTGGCCTGTTCAAGAAGCTGCAAGCCGGGACTTTCTTCCCGAACTAGAAGATCACCGTACGGGAAGTCGAAATGCCTATTGTAATCCTCGGAGACCCCGCCTACCCCTTAATGTCATGGCTCATGAAGCCATACACGGGGCAACCTGACAGTAGCAAGGAGCAGTTCAACAACAGGCTGAGCAAGTGCAGAATGACTGTGGAGTGTGCATTTGGCCATTTAAAAGCCCGCTGGCGATGCCTGTATGGGAAGCTGGACATGGCCGATGACAATATTCCTGTGCTTATAGCTGCATGCTGTATGCTCCATAATATTTGTGAAGGGAAGGGTGAAAGCTTCACTCAGGGCTGGACCGCAGAGGCTCAGCGCGCAGAGGTGGAGTTTGAACCGCTGGAGACCAGGGCTATTAGAGGGGCGCAGCGCGGGGTCATAAGGATCAGGGATGCCTTGAGTCAACAATTTGAAGCTGAAAGCCACTAATATTTGTTGCTGTGCTCAGGATTGCAGTGCTTGTAATGCTAGGAGGTGATTGGTGTACATGATGCAAGAAGGGGCCTTAACGTAATTGTATGTTGCTTTGCAGGGCTCTTTTTGCTTTCAGTTAATAGAATAAAGATTGTTTTCAAGCAAACACAATTATTTTATTGAAAGACAACAATCAGAGGAGAGAGTCAAATGAAAAAATTCATCAGCAGGGAGAGGGATGGGGGAAGGCAAGGTCTCAAGAGGAGGAGGGGTCCCGGGACGGCTACAGATTTGTGTATGTCCAGGGATCATACCCAACCTTCTCCTTTGGAGTATGATGCAGCGGGTGCTGTACTTCAGCAGGGCCAGACTGCAGAGGGCTGGGTGTTGAGTGCAGTGGGTAGTGGGAGGCCACACTGCTGGACTGGGAGGAGGGAGGAGTGGAATGCTGCAGGTAGAGACTGGAGCCAGGAGGTTGATAAGAGTGTGTTGGTAGGGGGGAAGACGGCGCCTGGGAAAGAGTTTTGTAACAGCGGCTGCAGGGGAGGGCGGGCGCGGAGCTGCTTCGTTTGAAGAGCTAGTATCGCCTGGAGCATGTCCACTTGTCGTTCCATAACTGTTAAGAGCCGCTCTGTGGCTTCTTTCTGGTGTGCCGCGTTCTCCTTTCGTTCCCTCTTCTCACTGTCCCGCCTTCAATTCCTTTTTCTCGGCAGCGGAGTGCATCATAACCTCACGCAAAAAGTCCTCCTTAGTTCTTCTTGGACGCTTTCTAATTCTTCACAACTGTTCTGCTGCCAGTAAGGGAGGCTGGCCTACCAAGGTCATCTCTGTGAAGTTTAAATGCAACATTTTACAGAAGCAGTATTGTTTGCAACACAGACAACACTGTTTCAGTGCTTTAAAACCCAGCGAGTACTCACACACCTGAGACTAACTGGCTGACCCCAGGCAAGCACACATGAGCCACAAGACCCCCAAAATGGTGAGTAGCTGCAGGGGAAATCACTATATACTGGGCACGTGGCTCTTGGGCGCTTGGGCAGAGCCAGCACTGTAGGGTGGGTCTGATAATCAATCCTGTCCCCACACTTTCCACAGGAGGGGATCATTATGGAAGATCTCTCGCTGCTGAGGGTGAGCAGGGAATCAAGGGAGGGGCTTCTTCAAGCCTGCAGCTTCCGCCCTGGCCCCTATGCGGCTCGCCTGTGTGCAGCTATGGTGTCCCCCCGCCCCTCCCGTGACAGCAGAGTGGCACAGGAAAGTTACCGTTAATGGGGCAAGAAACAAAGCAGCTTTGCCAAGGAACCCGCAGGAGCGGATTGCCCCGTATCTCCACGAGAGTTTCCCGGAGATCTCTGAAGGAGATTCCCGTGAAGTGAGGGAGTCAATCAACAGCCTGTTCCGCCGCTCAGACTAGGCATGCGGTGGGAGACCAGCCTGCTTTCTGCAACCCTCCTGCCCCCAGCAACTCGCTTCAGTGATTCCCAAAATCAGATCCACTTACCAAGGGCCTCCGCTCCTGTTTGCACTTTGCCAAGATCCGACTGCTGTGACTGGCTAGCCTCCTCTGGGGTAGAAAAGAGCTCCCGGCTGCATGCATCTCTGACCTCCGAGATATCCTCCGCGTCTGGTTCCCGCTTCACATCCTCATCCAAGATTGCCTCCTCCTGGCTCGGTCCACTCTCGACTGACAACGAAGCCACCGAAGCATCCACAGGGACCTTCGCAGTGGAGGTGGGGTCACCACCGAGTATCACGTCCAGCTCTTTGTAGAACCGGCAGCTCATGGGCGCAGCACCAGAGTGGCGGTTTGCCTCCCACGCCTTGTGGTAGGCGTTCCGCAGCACCTTCACTTTGACCCTGCACTGCAGTGTGTCCCAGTCATGGCCCCTTTCTCTCATGCATCGTAACATCTGTCCGTAGGTATCATAATTCCTACGGCTGGAGCGCAGCTGGGACTGCACAGCCTCCTCTCCCCAAATGCTGATGAGATCCAGCAGCTCGGCATTGCTCCAAGCGGGAGATCGCCTGGTGCGTGGAGCAGGCATGGCCACCTGGAAAGATGTGCTGAGACCACTGCATGTGTCACGGAGCAAACAGGAAGGGGACTTTCAAATCTGCAAAGGAATGTACGGGGTGGGGCTGCCGTTTGGTCCCCTGAGGGCAGGGCAGTAGAGTTCAAACCGATGGCCAGAGAGGTGAGAACAGGCATTGTAGGACACCTCCCGGAGGCCAGTCGCAGCTCTGTAATCGCCATGATGTCTGCACTGGCACTGCAGGGCTGTAGCCCCAGCGCAGAAAGCTCTACGCCTCTCGTCAGGGTGGTTTTTTTAGAGTGCTGCATCTGCGCAGTTTCTGCGCACTAAGTGGCTTGGCAGTGTGTAACCACGGGAGTTACAGCACTCAAAGCTGCTTTACTGAGCACAAAGTGTAGACGGGGCCTAAAAGGGGTGGTCAGAGACAAAAAGACATCTTTGAAAAACTGGAAGTCAGATCCTACTGAGGAAAACCAAAAGGAATTTAAACTCTGGCAAGTCAAGTGTAGAAGTATAATTAGCCAGGCCAAGAAAGAATTTGAAGAGCAACCAGCAAAAGACACAAAAACTAGTTGCAAAATATTTTTAAGTACATCAGAATCAGGAAGCCTGCCAGACAATCAGTGGGGCCACTGAACAATCGAGGTGCTAAAGGAGCAATCAAGGAAAACAAGGCAGTTGCAGAGAAGCTAAATGAATTCTTAGCATCAGTCTTCACTGGAGAGGATGAGTGGGAGAATTCCATATCTGATCCATTCTTTTTAGGTGACAGATCTGAGGAACTGTCCCAGACTGAAGTGTCAATAGAGGAGGCTTTGGAACACATTGATAAATTACGGCCCTACTGGGTCAGACCAAAGTCTATCTATCTCAGTATCCTGTCTACTGACAGTGGTCAATGCCAGGTGCCCCAGAGGGAATGAACAGAACAGATAATCATTAAGTGATCCAGTAGTAAGTCACTAGGACTACATGGTAATCACCCAAGAGTTCTGAAGGAACTCACATATGAAATTGCAGAACTACTAACTGTGGTATGTAACCTGTCACTTAAATCAGTCTCTGGACCAGATGACTGGCGGACAGCTAATGTAACGCCAATTTTTAAAAAAGGCTCCAGAAACAATTCTGGCAATTACAGGCCAGTAAGCCTGACTTCAGTACCAGACAAATTGGTTGAAACTATAATAAAGAACAAAATTATCAGACATGTAGATGAACATGATATGTTGTGGAAGAGTCAACACAGCTTATACAAATGGAAATTATGCCTCATCGATCTGTTAGAAATCTTTGAGGGTGTCAGACAAACGTGGACCAGGGTGAACCAGTGGATATAGTCTACTTGGACTTTCAGAAAGCCTTTGACAAGGTCCCTCACCAAAGGTGCTTAAACAAGGTAGGCAGTCATGGGATAAGAGGGAAGGTTCTCTCATGGATTAATAGCTGGTTAAAGATAGGAAACAAAGGGGTAGGAACAAATGGTCAGTTTTCACAGTGGAGAAAGGTAAATAGCGGTGTCCCCAAGGCTCTGTACTGAGACCAGTGCTATTTAACATATTTGTAAATGATCTGGAAGAAGGGTGGCAAAGATTGCAGATGATACAAAATTACTCAAGGTAGTTAAGTAAAAAGCTGATTGCAAAGGGTTACAAAGGGATCTCACAAAACTGGGGGACTGGGCAACAAAATGATAGATAAAATTCAATGCTGATAAATGCAACACTGGAAAACGTAATTCCAACTATACATATAAAATGATGGGGTCTAAATTAGCTGTTACCACTCAGGAAAGAGATCTTTGAGTCATCATGGATAATTCACTGCAAACATCTGCTCGATGTGTAGCAGCAGTGAAAAATGCCAAAAGAATGTTAGGAACCATTAGGAAAGGGATCGATAATAAGACAGAAAATATCATATTGCCTCTATATAAATCCATGGTACGTCCACACCTTGAACACTGCTTGCAGTTCTGGTTGCCCTATCGCCAAAAGGATATATTGGGATTGGGAAAAGGGCAACAAAAATGATTAAGGATGTGAAGCAGCTTTCTGATGGGGGGAGATTAAAAAGACTGGCACAGTTCAGCTTAGAAAAGACACGGCTACGGAGGAGAGGGGATATGATAGATCAGGAATGGTGTGGAGAAAGTCAATAAGGAAGTGCTGCTTATCCCTTCCAGTAATACACCCATTGAAATTAATAGGCAGCTGGTTCAAAACTTCTTCACGCAATACACAGTCAACCTGTGGAACTCCTTGCCAAGGTTATGTTGTAAAGCCAAAAGTATAACTGGGTTCAAAAAAGAACTAGATAAGTTCATGGAGGATAGGACTGGACGACAGGGGATGGATCACTCGATAAGATGGCTTGTTCTGCTCATTCCCTCTGAAGCACCTGCCATCAGCCACTGTCAGAAGACCGGACACTGGGTTAGATGGGCCATTGGTCTGACCCAGCCTGGCTGTTTGTATTTAACAAGGCAGAATGGGAAGGGCTATGGTGAGCTCTCGGAGAAGGGGAGCGCACGGCTCCCTGTCTTTCCCACTCCTGGCAGCTTTAACGTCTCAGGAGTGCTCCAGCGTGTCCCACAGTTTCCTCTCTAAGCCCCGCCTTTTGCCATATCGCGTCCACACACAGCAGGAAGAGGATCCACACACTGCCCCGATGCAGGGTGGGCTGGCAGCGACCATCAGACGGGAAGGGGTCAGGAGGGCAAGCCTTGGTGTGCAGCTTCCCAGGGGCTTTATGGATTGGCAGGAGGGGCCAGCGAGTGCTAGTCAGGGAAAAAGGAGGTGGGGAGGAGAGAGGAAGACAAGAGGGGGCATTGGGCCAAATTCCTCCTTGCTGTAACTCTACTGATGCCTCTGAAGTTGCACCAAAGATTAATATATTCTGGGGTAAAGTCCTCCAGGCCAGATGGCTTCCCCCCTCAGCTGTACACGCACTGCCCATCACCATGCTTCATGCATTACGTACAGGCACTGGAGGGGAGAGGGGGAAACAATTTTTACAGCGGGAGTGCTGCTGATGGAAACCATGTATTTGGTGTTTGGCGGGGGTGGGGTGTGTCAGTCCCCCCGCCAGTCCCCTAGTTCCAGCACCACTGGCAGACACTGCATGGCTCATTCCAGCGGCACAGGAAGGGTGTCACTGCAATGCCAGGGACAATAGGTTTACTCTGCCCCAGGGCCCACGGGAGTTGCGAGCTCAACACCGGGGCAGATATTGCCTTGCTGTGGTGCTGATGGATGGCCCCCTAGCTAAGATTGTAATTGAGACCCATTTGGGACTCGTAATTTATAACATTAACCATGAGAGCACATCTTCCCTGGAGCAAGCGACTGCTGCAGGCCTCCCTTAGGACTCACAGACACACACTAGTTGGACCAGTTTAACGTAAATCAGTTAAAAAGCCAGTGTAGTAAAACTGGTGCAAACCCCTGTGTGGATGCTCTTACATCAGTTTAAAACTGGAGATATCAGTTGACTTGCACCTGCACACTTCCTGATGCTGCTGAAGTGATCTGAGAGTGTCCACACACATCAGTTTAAAATGCACTGTTACTTAAACCGGAGCAACTCTGTGCAGAGAGATGGCTGTAAAGCAATGACCAACTCCAGCTAAATCAAACAGCAGCCCCTTTCATGCCACGCTGACTTGCACCAAAATAACGAACTGGGGTTTAAGTCACCCCTCTTTGTTATTTCCATGCAAGTTTGTGTACAGAGCCGGCCTCAGCCCCTGTGAGATGCAGGCTCAGCTATTAACCCCCCCTTGAGAGGCAGGATAAGTACTGCTGAGTCACGCTGGCAGGTGGGCCCAATTGACTTTCACCAGGCTCTAAAGAGGGTGCAGCCTGGCTCATTGGGCTTGAGACAAGCAGAGGGTTTTTGCAGGAAGGGCTGAGGGTGAGCTACAGTCTCCGGGATCTGCCAATCTCAGGCAGGAAGTTTAGGCTGAAATGCTCTTATTGCTTTGAGTTACCAGCACAGCCCGTCCTTGGAAAGCTTGGTCACTAGCTCCGAGTCTGTGTGCTTTGTTAAAGAGGGGCCGGGGCTTGGCCCATTCATAATTCCTGGAGCGGAAACTTCCTTTTTCAGTTTCCTGGGTGCACTCGCCAGCCCTCAGCGCAGTGAATTTTCCTGATTCACTTGCAGCCCCTGTTGCTATTCTACTCCATGCACCTGCCTCTGTTCTCGTCCACACACTCTGTAGCCACCGCGGGCTCTCACGGGCCACACCTGCCTCTCCTGCTCCCTGGCATAGAAGCTGCAGGTTCCTTAATGGAAATCTGGAACAGGGCTGCTAGTTGTTACAAACCCAGAGCCCAGTCGGTCTCCCTTGAGCTACGAGCGGGGGGCCAGCTTTGGGGAACATAAGATCACCGTGTTCCTGCGGAGTCGGAGGACCAGTTCCTGCTCCGTGCTCAGTAAGGGACGGGGGAACCATCAGTCCAGCCAGGAGAAAAGCTGGGTGCAGAGGAAGCAAACTTAGAAATGTTCCCTATCTGACAGCAAGAGCAAGGGGCGTATCTTTCCAGCCAGGCTCCTTGTGGGATTTGTTAGGCACTGACTTGGAAAGACCCAACAGCCCCAGCCCCTGCCCTGAGGAGCTTACACAGTCAGGGACTGAGCCACATGTCAAACCGTTACCTTATGCCTTGGGCGTGATAACAATCCCACGCTACCCCCCCTTCTGCACTGCTTACCCTGCGCCAGCTTCTCCCTAAACAGCTGCTCCTCCCCTGCCCTTTGGGTGCCTGCGAACAACAGGGGCATGTTACGCACAGACAGTGACATTCTGCATCGCGAGAGGGAGTCAGAGAAGAAAAGCATTTCATACATACTTCGTCTTTGCCTCTTGCCCTTCACCACCTTGCTGCTGCCTGTCAGATCCATCAAGCTTAGAAAAACCACCACCAGAAACAGTCCAAGCTGCATAGTAACTTCCCAGTGCCTAGACTGCAGGGTGATCGAGAGTCCGTTCCACAGCGTGGTGTCTGGGTTTGCTCCTGCTAGTGTGTCTTGGGCTGGATCAGGACTGAAAGTCTGTACACGATGCCTGGTACAGGACCATATCCGCACACCATAATATCAGCCACAGAAAACTTAGGTAGTAGGTAACATGAGTCTACCTTCAACCCCATAAGGAGCACCGGAGCGTGGATCTAGTCCCATCTGGGGGCTCCCACGCCGTGAGCGTTAGCTGCTTGTAGCTTCCAAACACCTCCACACAAACTGGAAGGGAAAAGGAACAGATTAACCTTATGGAATAATCAATGTTATTTTACGTCTCGTGCATACATTGCTCAGCGGGACTCCGCGAGAATTAATATACAAGTGCAGGATGAAATAGCAGGCCGGGAGGAATAACAACATCACAGAGCCCTGGAAGGGCAGAATGGGGGGGGGGGTCAGGCAGCAGATCTGCAGGGAGGAGATTGACAGGTAAAATTACTTCACGGACATATCTGGAAGTTCCTGTTTGCTTAAAAACTAATAGCAACCTATTTCCTTTGAGAACGTTAACATGACTGAGTGTAGTTTTTACATTGAATAAGGGCTGGCCTATTTCTAGCTAGAATGTACTTAAAGTGCTGCCAGTCCCGATCACTGCTCGTCTGACGGCGACCAGCTGTAGGCGTGGCTCTTGTAGGCTGCCAGCTTCAGAGATGTCTCCCGTCGAGTGGCCTCATTGAATGTCTGGTGACTTAAGTAGCTATTGATGTGATTGTAGCTACTGAGATTTCATGCTGTGCGTAGGGACAGTGCTGCTCATCCTCCCTCGCACAGACTAGATACGATTGTCCCAGGTCAGAACCACAAGCCAAAATGTCCTGCACAACAAAATTTAAAAAAGCCCCTGGAAATAGCAAAATGACTCTTCTGTCAGTCAGCTTTGCCCAGGACAAGGCACAGGCCCCACGTTTTCCCAGCCTTAAAACATTGTCATCACCTGGAAAGTGTCCTAGATCATCCATTTTTTATAAATCGGAAATACTTGATAAATTCACCAAACCATGCGCAGGAGTTGTCATTTTAGGGCTGTCTCCTGCCTTCGCTCTGCTGCTACTGTAGATCCAGCCAGCAGAGGAAGCCCAAGTTAATTAACAAAGACTATTCTCACAGCTGTGCTGATGTCACTGCAATGAACAGTGATGTACCAGTCGGGAAGCAATGGTGGCATGTGCGGATGGACAAATCAGGGCAAGAGCAACTCCGACAAAAAGCAAATTGTTCTGTGCCATTGTTCTAGGGGGGTAAAGAGAAATGAGAGAAAATGTCTGTGTGTAGGGTGACCAGATGTCCCCATTTTATAGGGACAGTCCCGATTTTTGGGTCTTTTTCTTATATAGGTACCTATTACCCCCACCCATGTCCCAATTTTTCACATTTGCTGTCTGGTCAGCCTATCTGTGTGTGTGACAATGTCCCTATAGGAGAAAGGGTGCCAGCAATGTCTGTAATAGGGGATTGGAAGTCAGGGCCCCTGGGTTCTCATCTGCCTCCGCCACTCATTTGCTGTGTAACCTCTGAACAAATCTCTTACTTCTTTGTGCCCCATTTCTTCTATCTGTAAAATGGACTTAATATATTACTACTTGTATTACAGTGATGCTCAACCAAGTACAGGCCCCCCTTGAGCTACTGCTGCACACACACATTGTAAGAGACAGTCCCTACCCCAAAGACCTTACAACCTAAATAGACAAGGCAGAATTATTATTCCTGTTTTGCAGCTCGGTAATTGAGGCACGGAGCAATTAAGTGACTTGACCAAGGTCACACGGGGGTCTGTGACAATGATGCCTGATGTCCTTGGTCCTGGACCAGTGCCTTAACCACAAGACACTTTTCCACTCCAGGAATATTGACGTGCCCTAGAGCAGATTAATTCATTCATATTTGTAACACTCTCAGGAACATGGGAATTGCCAGACTGGATCAGACTCAGGGTCCATCTAGGCCTGTGTCCTGCCTCTGACAGGGGCCAACACCAGCTGCTTCAGAGGAAGGGGTAAGAAACCTGCAGTAGCACGTGTGGGATAATTGGCCCTCATGAAGGTCCCTAACTCCTAATAGTTAGGGATTGGTTTAAGCCCTGAAGCCTGGAGTTTTATCTCTCTTCCAATACCCTTCTTTCAGCACTAACCATAATGACTCTGGACATTTCTGCCCTCCAGGTAAATGCCTAATTGCGCATTGAATCTTGTTAAGTTTCTAGTCTCAGTGGCATCATGTGGCAGCGAGTTCCAAGGTCTAACTGAAGATCTGGATGACCCTTGAACAAAAGATGTTGAAAAAGAACAACATGTTTTCATGATAAAAGCCGTTTCCTTCCAGCTCTAGCACGACACTTCCCAGAATGAGCAATGATGGATAAAAGGGGGAAGCTTCAGGATTTGAGGTGTGATCAACAGCTACAGAGTTTGAAAACAAACCTAGCAACTGTGCAGAACTGGCAGTGCTGGCCTGGACTCCAGACATATGCGCACTGCCCAGACAGTGCAGCCAAGGGAACAATGTGCTGCTTCGCTTTGGAAATGACCGAGGAGGTGATTTTTCTGTGTATTGTGTGTCTGGGAGGAAGTGAGACATCCCGGCTAAATAGAAAACTCTGACACAGCTCTTCTGGCAATGCAAAACCCCACCAACTGCAGCCTTTGTGTGGGAATAAAGGGGACAACATTCATGCTGTGAGGTCAAATGAAACAGAAAATGATTTTAATCCCTTTAAAATAACTCTGCATCGCCGATGCTCCCAGGGCCAGCCTAGATGGGTCTGGAACTCAGTGGGGGCTGCAGGAAGACCCCCACATGTGCTGATTCTAAACCGCTCGGAGCTTGGCACGGAGAGCGTCCCCACCCCCCATGGTACCAGGATCTCTCACACGCTGAAGGGAAGGGGCTTTCCGCAGAGTTTGTACGCTAGGAGCCCAGGTGCGTGGTTGGCGTAAAGTAGTGCAGCTCCATTGCCTTCAGTGGAGCCATGGCCATCTGCACCAGCTGAGGATCTGGCCATAGGCCTCCAAAATGAGTCTGCAAACAGTTCAAGCCACGTGCCATGCTGCTAATCTCAGCTATGCAGCAATCTGCCGGTGCCTCCTACAGTTCAGCGTGGCAGCCTCTCCCTCCCTCCGCGGGTCAGCCGGGAGCAGCCAGCGGGCTGTTTACAGCGCTCAGACTTTGGCTTCAGACCAGCACTTGCAAACCCAGCCTCGAATCCCACTAGCATGCAGGTACCAACCAGCGACAGCCAGCCAGGGGAAGAGGCCTGGGCAGATCTTGCAAACCCGTGCTGGCATTACCTATAGCAGGGGGTCATCGCTCTGGTTCCCCACCCCGGGGACTTCTCCTGGGAACTTGTCTTGGCTTGGAGACACACTGGCTGACGAAGAGGATTCTGATGGTCATTCCTGTCACTGCCTCCCGGCCCATCACCACAGTAGCCAAGAGCTTAGAGAAACTGTATCTCCACTGCACTCCTCTGGGCATTAAACCCACTACTTTAAAGTATCACTTCTTGTGCAATCCTGCTCCCGTTACCCCAGGCCGGCAGAGAATCCACAGCCCTGTTAGTTCCTCTAGGCCAGCCCAGTGCATTGCCGAGTCTTTTGTCCCAGCTAGTGTCCAATGTCCCAGCCCAGGCAATGAAGTTTTCATCCACGATCTTGAGACCTGAGCCAAAGCCCAGTGCAGTCAGTGGAAGTGCCTCCGGGCCTTTGAGAACAGTTCTGGGCCCGCTGAAGTCCTTTACCCGCCTCTCACTCCCTGTGGCTTAGCCTGCCTCCAGCTGGAAGGAACAGATACACTCTTACGCAGCAGCTGAGGGTGAGAATGTGCCTCAGGGCCAGCGCTGGGGAATATTCAACTCCACTGCTGAATACAGGCCCCATGGCCAAGAGGAATTCTGGGCTAGCTGCTCTGGGCACTCAGCATGAGAGGAAGGAAAGAGGTCTCTGGCGATGCCCAGGATGGGGGAGATCCCCCTTGGCAAAGGGCCAGGGCAGGGCCAGCACTGAACAGAGGAGCTGGATTCAGGAAAGTGTGCCCCTCCCCTGCTCTAACAGCGTAACAACCCTGAGCACTGGCTGGCAGTAGGATTTGAACCCAGCACCAAACTACAGGCCTCTACCACTTGAGCTGAAGGAGTAAATCCTGTTAGCTGGTGGCGGTAACAGACCATCATCCTCTAATGGACCAGCCGCTAGACGGGGACATGACCCCTATCTTGCCCATGTGTTGCGACAGCACATCTCCGATTGAGGTGTTCATGCTCAAATGGAAAGCTGAGGTTGCCGCACAATGCTGAGGCCTGTGAACTATTTCTCACACGCCGGGCAAAGGGTCATTGCCCTCCTCCTAGCCTCGTGACTTTGAGCTTCACCACGGCCCTGCTGTGGCCCCCCGAAAGCTGCCCTGGCAGGAGCACAGCGCTTCCCATGTGCTTGTCGTTAGATCCTGCAGCAGCACCCAGAGGGGGTTCAAAGAAATAGTTAGTCACTCGGGTAAACACCAACTTGTGCTGTGCTTTGAAGGCTGTTTGCTGCCGGTTGCTTTATAAACATTGTCAAGTGCTTCAGTGAGGCCGAGGAGTGTTTCCCAACGTGGGGCTGTGTGCGGGGGCGGCGCGATCCCCTTCCCCCTGGCCCGGACTGACACACACACGAAGAGAAGGCATGCACGGTCACGTGGCGCAGCGTGGACATCCCGCTCTGGAGCAGAGGAGGGTTGTGGCTGAGTTTGGGCCCTTCTGCAGCAAAGTGCACGTCCTATACACTTGTCCTAATCTGCAATCACCTTCCCAGCTGCCTGGGGGTGAACAGCAGCCAGCAGCTCCCAACACCTGCAGCCAGGCGCTTCCCAGGCCCAACGCTTTGGACTGGTCCGAGTGTTCTCATTTTACTCCATCGGGCCCAGGCAAGTTCACAGAGCTCATCGGAGAGGCAGAGTTTAGCCTGGATTTGGACCCACCTAGTACCGCACCTCCCCGGGCTCTGCTCTCGCCAGAGGGAGTCACTGAGGCACCGTAGGAGGGAGGCAGAGCTAGCAAAGGCAGCAAAAATATTCTCCTCTAAACAAGTGTCTGCGGCACCAAGACAGGATCCCATCGGCCATAGGCGGCTCCTGGGGAGCCTCCATCCGCGACACAGTGAGGCCAGGAGCATGGCTATGGGGGGTGGCGGGGACGTAGTCTTCTCTGGATGCACACGGCAGGGTTTGCACTGTAGCAACAGGCAGCCAGGCTCTTATTACAGACTAGACAACACTGACTTGTGAATAGGGCAAGAGCAGCACAATATTGCCTGACGGTTACAACTGCCCCGTGTTTGTGACTAAAGCTAGATGGCATTCACTGCAGGGAGCATTTTTGCTCCAATTCCTCGACATCTGCACTGGCTTCCAGCTGCAATTCTGTGCATTGCCTTTGATCTAGAAAGCCTTGTGTGGCTTGGGACCTGAATGTGAAGCCCACCAATCTCCCCACGTGCACCCCGCTGCTGAGGAGTTCATGGTAACATCTGCAGGCCAGAGACAGGGAATTCGCAGAGAGGGGAGAGGGTTGGACCCTGGGATGCATTTCCCTTGCTGCTCCAACAGACTCTGAGATACAGGAGAAAGGTGAAATGTAGTTTCCAAAACCCACCCTCAGACTACAGCAGGGTGGAGGAGTTGCAACAAACAATGAATCTGGCATGTCCTGCCTTCTTCTCCCCCTGCAGATGGGGTCCGATTCTCCCAAAGGAACTCCTGGTGCAAAATCAGTCACCGAACAATTTCTGCAGACCATTCTCAGCCCACAAGCCATTCATTGCAGTGGTTAGTTAATTTGTGCCAGGTCAGAACCCAGCACCTCTGGGCCTGGCAGGTCAGAGCCTGGCCCCTCTGGGCCTGGCAGTTCACAGCCCCGGCACCTCTGGGCCTGGCAGTTCAGAGCCTCTGGGCTTGCCATGTCAGTTATGACAGTAAAATAATTGTTTGAGCCCTGGCACCTCTTTCATTACAAATAAAGCACTGGTTCATTGCATGTGTTCAGTATTTGAAATTCCAGCACCATTCCTTTTGATTGGACAAACTGGTCACATGGTAGCTTTCCTTTTGCTGATTACAGCAGGTTTCTGGTTCAAATAGTCATGATTATGAATTCAAAATTGGCTTCTGAGAACCGTCTCCAGTCCTTCTGCAGAATTCGCTGTCTAGGCAAACATTCCCAGCTGTAAACACAGCTGCTAGAACTTTCACAGAGAAAACTCCCCGCACGCAGAGGGCTGGGCCAGCATCATGTCTGTGCACCACTTACATCCCACTTAAACCCTCCAGTTGGGGCTTCTGCCGTGCAAAGGCCTTGGAGTTTCACATGGAAAGCAACCTCGGAGGGTGCCAACACACTCGAAGCAAATTCCTTTCATGTTCCATGTTCTACCCCAGACAAAACCTCAGAAGCGAGGGGTGGCTGCTGGCCCAGCAGAGCAAGTGAGTTTGTGTCCTAGCTGGAGGTGGGGCATGCCGAGATATTTAGCTAAAATTTGCCTTCTCTGCAGACACTCCCGAGATTTTAAAGCTAGAAGGGGGCTAGCCTGACCTCCTGTGTAACTACATCTCAAATGCACAGGAGAAATCAGAAACAACAGATTCCAGTGTTCCCCAAAGGCTCCAGCCTAGACTCCTGAGGTGCTTTCATCTTTCACACAGAGAAAGGGGAAAGTGCATGGATGGGGCAGGAGGACCTGTTCCCAGCTCTTCCTCCCAATCTCGGGCCGTGAAATACGATTCTTCAAGCTATTGAAGACATCAGTCAAGCTCAGGTTGCTGCAAACTATTCCCAGTCTAAATATTAGCAGGGTGGTAAGAGATTTATTCCGTTTTCCCTTCGGCGGGGAGAATTTAGGGTAACCTGAATTGCTCTGTGTTCATTTGTGGAGAGACTTGTCCTAGCATCCAAGATGACAGCAAGCCTTCTTGTTTGCAATTCTGTCAGGATAAATTGGTACTTGGGAGCCCCATTCAAACCAAAAAATGTAAACCATCTGGATAATTCACCATTAGCCTCCTCCACATGAGGTGAGATAGACCAACATGATCTGCCTGGAAGATTGCAGAAATAACCCATAATAACCAAATTGCTGATATATTGCTCCTTGCTAAACATATCCAGCTATCCGTAATGTAAACGGGATCTCCTGAAGGTTTACTGAGTCGGGGAGAGAAGGACCAGATGCTTGTGTGAGGACTGGAGACAGGACAAAGGAGATAATATTCCAATGGCAGCGGCGTACGACCCCCTGTGAAGTCCTGCCCGCTCGCAAGCACAAACCCTGCCTGCTGGCTACATGATAAGAATGTTTGGGGGAGGGGAAGCTGGCATCAGGGCTTGGAGCTGGGTGAATAATCTGTCATTTGTAATGCACAATTTATCTGATGAATTTCACCGCGTTAGTTCTTTGCACAAAGGGCAGATTTCTGGAATTTATTCATTCTTCCGAGTTATTTCCCAAATGGTTTCACTGCCGCTTTGCTGCAGGAATTCAAACGCTGAGCTGTTTTGATTGGGTGTGTAGGTGACACAGTATGGCTCTTTCCCGTCTGCACCGCTGTAATGCTTACGGTCAGGTTTGCAGCGTAAATACTCACCATTACACATTCAGAATTTGTTTTCCACTAATATTTTGCAACATTGATTTAAAATTCACTGTTCCGGTGAAAATTCTTGCCTGTACAGCTCACCGGCTGGCCGGGACATTTATAGAAAGGGAACACAGTCCAGGAAAATCAAATGACTATTTGCTAGAAACAATGTGTGAAATTCATCCCATGCAGAGAGGGGCCAGCACGACGCATGTCGGACACATGACAGAGCCGACACCAACCTAGGGCACCAGCCTGCTGAGTGCCCCTTTGCTCACTCTCTACAGCACCCCAGGCTTTGGGGGTTGAAGTGGGGCGTGGGCCCAGGGCCGGTGCCTCTCCAAGTATTCATTTGATTTTTGTTTTTAAACAAATGTGCTTTGGCCATTGCTACTCCCCCCCGGCCAGCACTGCACAGTTTGTCAGGTGCGTGATGGGCTTTTCTGCTCTTCCTCTGAAGCAATAGGCACTGCACTGGCGAAGGCTAGAGGCAGGCACCAGACTAGAGAGGCCTGCATGGTGAATCCTATGTTCCTAAGACCTCCTCTACACGTAAACTTGCACCAAAGTAACCAGCTCAGAGCTGTTTGGGGCCAGGCTGTAGCAGGCTAATGCCTTGGGAGGTGTTTGCTTTGCCATGTGTCTGACAGGACTCTCCACTTTGCGGTCTCGGTCCTGTTTACTTTGCACCCTTCTCACGCCTGCTTGCATTGCTGCCCCCTGGTCCTGACAGCTGGTCAGCCTATTGGAGTAGACCAAACCCACTTCAGCATGTTCAGACGAGCTGTCGCCCGTTGCCTGACACACCCCGATCAGGGCTGCAGGGGAGAATGAGTTCCGATGGGCAGCCAGACAGGTAGGTCGAAGACGGACACTGATGGAGCTTTCTGCATCATACTGGGTTAAATCCCCGGTTCAGAGCCTTGGCAAAAGGCTGCAGCATGTCTCACAAGTGTCCCAGAGGACAAACCACCAGGGCCCTGTGCTCCAGCCTTGTGCACAGGCGCAGGCAGGATTTGTGCTGTCGTCCTGGTTTGGCAGTGGGGTACCTCACTCACTGGGCACAGCTGTGAATGACACACAAGCCGCTAGGCAGGGGACAGCCTGGCCCATCATTTTCACCCTAAATTTGCCTCCATCCTCTATAGCACAAGTGTCTGTGTCTCCACTTGTGAAGTATTTAGATTGGATGCCTCAGACCATGCTATTAGCCCGTCAGGCTGCAGACTGTGACCCCCCTGGATTTTCTGTTTCTTTTTACAGCCACTTTTACAATGGGGGCCTGAACTGTGAGTAGGGCCTGGACGTGCTACTGTCAGATACACATAATAATAATTAATGAGGCAGGTGGTCCTACGCTATTGCAACACAAGGACAGTCCCTCACACCTGCAATGCAAAGAACAACACACTTTCCCATGAGACAGACCTGGGTATTATGGGACACGTGGCCCCCATCCCATGATCCAGACCCGCGCTGCAAACCCTGCACGGAAAGCGAGAAGTAGCATGGGATTTGCTGATGAAGCCACGCCATCTTTGGACAGGCTGGCAGCTCTCCCTGGTACAGAACAGCCACTGGTCCCTGCCCACAGCCAGCCAACGTCCTGCACAAGCTTTTGGCACATAATAGAATCAAGAATCTAGACACTTGGGAAGCGGATGGGTCTGCAGCTCAGAGCTAGATTAGAGCAACACTGTGCCTGCGCGGAGTCCTGCACCCCTACCAGCTGTGCGGCTGGATACCGGGAGAGCGGCGTTGCCTCCGCAGCCATCCCTGCTCAAGAAAGCAGAGCTTGTCGTTCTTATTTTTATGATGCTTGTCGTCTAATGTTGGCTCCACCTGTCCCCTGCTACAAACCTACAGCAGCAGCCCTGTTCTATCCGACGTGATTTTCCAGCCACCTAGAGGCCAAGCAATAGAGTGAACTCCAGCCAGTTAGCCCAGCCCCGTGGTCAGGGAACTGAGTAATGCTGCTGTGAAGCCGGGGTAGAAGAGAGGAGAACGGGGCCCTCGGAGCCAGCGCCTCGTGGCCCAGGCCCTGGCAGTTCTGCTCAGAGACTAGAGCTTGCCCCTCTTTGCATGTCGCACGCCAAACCCTCTGCGATGCAGCCACTGTCAGTCACCTTCTGCAGGCATTAGAAGTGACATCTCAGTAACCCAGAAATGATACAAGAACACTGCATCTCTGGGAACTTCACAGCTCTGTTAGCGTCTGCTCTGGGGCCAGACTTTTTATGACCTCCTCTCCAGATGGTATGAATCCATTTGGAAACAAAAGTAGTTGCAGTAAGATACAGAGAACTAACTGCTGGATGTGCAGCATCTGCCACTCAGGGCCTGTCTGTCTCAGAGGCCCCGGGCCTTCTGCCATCCCTGGCACGCACCCCTTGCTACAGAACCGTGCACCTGGTTGTGAAGAACACTTTCCAAACACGGACCAAGTGTCAAAGGAGGGGTGGTGTCTGCCTGAGTCTGCAGACTGCCTGAAACACTGGGCCAAATTCTCCATTAGTGTAAACTGGCCCATCTTCAAAAGTGCCTCCTCCTACTTTCAGCTTGCTAGGAAATTCTCCTCTGCTCCCACCCATGTGTTTGTCAGGTTCCAGTAACTGACGGCACGTGAGCCTGATGGCTTACTGACACGGGGCCACTTGACCCTGCATAGACCCTGCTTTACTAGCTCAGAGGAGTGGGACCTGTCCCACTCGGTTCAGAAACCTAAAGACAACGGTGTAAATGTTAACGTCGCTGGCTGCTTCGCTGCTCATCCAAGCAGGAAGATCCAGAGAACGTTATGCAGACAGCCCTCAGTACACGAGAGCCACAGATTAGTACAGGCTGCTCCAGCTCTGTCACATGGGCCTTTCCCAACTCATCCTACAGGGCTGCTCCAACTCCACAGGAGAGGAGAGAAGGAGCGAGGTGCAATTCAAATGTTGACATGTACGTATGTTGTACGGGGATTACGCCATCAAATGTCCATTCTGCATCTGTCTGCAGCAGCTCCGCTGAGGAGACCCACTGTGATGAGATGTGCTGTCCATGGGGCCACGAGGAAAGGGTCTGAACTGTGATGTTACTGGCGCTCGTTCGAATGTTTCAATCATGGGATGACATTCAAAGGGCGAGGTCATGCACTTAGGGTCTCCCAGTAAGAATTTCTGCTACGAGCTGGGAGCTCATCAGGTGGAAGCGACAGAGGAGGAGGGAGACCTGGGGGTGTGGGTGAAGCACAGGATGAGTGGGAGACACTAAAATGATGTGGCTGTGGCTGTGGCAAAGGTGACCCTAGAATGTATTGGACAAGGCCCTGGTGAGACCTCAGCTGGAGTCCTGTGTGCAGGTTCAAGAAAGATGAATTCAGACTGGAACTGGTGCAGAGACGGGCTATGAAGCTGATCAGGAGAATGAAGAGCCTGTCTTTGAGAGGAGACTGGAAGAGCTCGGCTTGTTTAGTCTAACATAAAGAAGGCTGAGAGGGGATCTGACTGCTATAAATACATCGGGGATAAATACCAGGGAGGGCGAAGAGCTATTGAAGCTACAGGACAATGCTGGCACAGAACGAATGGGAATAAACTGGCCATGAACAAATTCAGGCTGGAAATTAGAAGGTTTCTAACCACCAGAGTGGTGGAGGTTCTGGAACAGCCTCCGAGCAGGAGTTATGGGGGCAAACAACAATTAGTTTTAAGAGAGAGCTGGACAAATGTATGCGTGTGATTGTATGACAGGTTGCTTGTGACGGTGGGGACCAGGACTCAGAAGTCCTGGGGCTCACAGTTTACATCTTATGTTCCTAAAAGCTTATGCTTCAGGGTTTCAGGTAGCCAGCTGCAGGGGTCAGGAAGAGATATCCCACCCCTCCCCTCCCCCAGTGTATTCTGGGTTTTTCTTTTAACTCCTTTTTCTGATGCATTGGGGTGGCCATGGCTAGAGATGGCACTGAGCATTCTCCCTCTCAGGTGCTTGCCTGGCTGGTTCTTGCTCACATGTTCAGGGTCTCACTCACTGCCACATGTGGGGCTGGGAAGGAATTTCCCCCCAGGTCACGTAGGCAGTGACCTGGGGTGATATTGTGGGTTTTGTTGTTGTTGTTGTCTTCCTCTGCAGCTGGGGTGCGGGTCACTTGCCAGGATTATCTGGGTGTCTCTCACTTAATTGTCTCCCTGCCATTGAGGGGGCCTCGCGCCCTGGTGCACTTTGGTCCCTCCTCATCTCTCCTCATGGCACAGAACAGTCCGGTCTCCTGAGGGCTGTGATATTTTGGGCTCATTTCAGTAGTTGGCTTTAGTGTGCAGGTGCAGGCTGACACATACAGGAGGTCCGAGTAGCTGATCTGGTCCCGTCTGGCCTTAAACTCTATGCCTAGCACAAATGTAGCCCGTTGCATTCCTAGGCCCTGATGTGCTTTACAAAGCTGGGTAGCTTCCATTATCCCCATTTTATGGATGGAGAAACAGAGACCTACCGACGGCCACCCAGCAAGTTGGTGGCAGAGCTGGAGCTAGAAGTCAGGCCTCCTGCATCTCCCGCTTCTGCTCCATCTCGCAGCCAGGGCGGCCTTCCCACCCATACTTGGAGCTGCTTGTGTGATGCTCTCAGCCAGTTACCAGGAGCAGCAAAGCCCAGCTATTACACACTTACAAATCTCATCGGGAAGGTCAACTAATCATTGGAGAGATTTGGTGTGGACAGGAGAATCTTTTTCTGCCAACGGTGCCTAGTCCTCAGCATCGTTAAATAAACCTACTTCATAAATACAGATTAAAATAAATCTTCACAAGTTAAACAAAGTAAAACGCCAGCCTTGCAGGCAGTGATTCAGCCTGTGTTTATATTACACCAGCTCCGTTTTGCTTTGCCTTTCCCTCCCATTAAAAATGTGCAATGACGTTACTTGGAGACAGTGA
Organism: Chrysemys picta bellii; assembly: GCF_011386835.1. Classification (NCBI taxonomy): domain Eukaryota; kingdom Metazoa; phylum Chordata; order Testudines; family Emydidae; genus Chrysemys; species Chrysemys picta. Next base: position 18,895,730 of record NC_088813.1, read on the forward strand.
GGAGTAGCTGTTAGAAGGTTTGCTTGGAGGGGTGGGGTGAGGCTGGTGATCTGGCTTCTAGCTCTGAAGCTGCCACTGAATTGCTAGTTCCCCCTGGGACAAGTCACTTTTCCTCTCTGAGCCTCAGTTTCCCCATCTGGAGAACCAGGTGAGCGCTAACACTCGCGCAAGGGAAGTGCTTTGAGATGCTCCAGTGAAGAGTGCCACGTATGTTCATCGTTGGATCACTTAACCACCAGAGCGTGCCTGGCATGCCTCCGGCCAGCAAGCATCCATCCACATACACACTCAAAGCCACTTTGTTCTGCTTAATCCCTCAGGCAATAAAAATCAGCGGCGTTAAGTCAAATGTCCTAACCAGAAGGCCTTTATTTGATATTATATTTCAGAGCCAAAGTTCTGCCAAAACCATAAACCATCAAGCTAAGCACTGAAAAAAATAAAAAACCTGGCAGCAGAATTCTCCACAGCATTGTTGAGGTTTGAGTCCTTCCGCCGGCTTCTGCAAAGCACTCACATCAGCTCTGCTGGGAGCCTAGCAATAGGGACTGTGTCTAGAACAGACTCCTGCCTGCCAGAGGTCCCACCTGCCCCTTGCCACCGCCTTGCTTGGCTACATTACCACGTCACTTTCACATCCACCCACCATTCTGAGCTGGGCCCCATATTCTCTCTCAAGGCTGTATCCTGCAGCTCATGTTGTCACCACCTATCCGCACTGGGTGGAGATACCATTGCGCTGGTTAGACTGACGAGGAAGAATGCCCTTGCAGTAAAGGTGTTAGACTGGGCCTCAGTACACCTGGATTCAGTCCTTGGTTCTGCCACAGAGTCACCATGTGACCTAGGGAAGTCACTTATTCTTAGCTGTGAAAAGGGGGTGATAATATTCTATTTCTTTCACCCTCAGTCTGCCTGGTCTATTTAGACTGCAAGCTCTTGAGAGCAGAGACTGTCTCTCACTAGGTGTCTATACAGCCCCTAGTACACAGTATGCCTCTAGGTACTACTAAAATATTAATCAGAGTCATTACTACACGTACCAATGCTCCAGGATCGCCTGTGGTGCAACACATTATAAACCGACACCTAAGGTAGGAAACTTCCTACCCATAGAAGACTCTCATCATCTTCTCAGTTTGCTTCTATGAAAGACACTCTATAGCGAAAGAGGCCACCTCCAAGAGCAAACCCAGCAAGTGCAACAGGTGTTAACCCTCATGGGAATCCAAAAGGGAGCCCTGAAGTTCTGGGCGTGATGACGAGCTCAGGTGCTTGTGTGAGTGAGGGAGAGACACAACACCTGCGTTCCTTCTGCACCTTAGTGTGCCTTCTGGCGTCATTATAAATGCACAGGAGGCATCATGTCAGGCACTGCTACATTAAATGGTATTGGGAGCAGATTAGGAGTGTGTCTGGGGATTTTGTTTGGGACAGGTCCAATGCAAACATTCCTTCATTTCCCCCAGGGCTTTTTTGCAAGGTAGAACTGTACATTGCATTGTCCCTGGGTTCAGTAACGCACTTACAAAATGCAAACTAAAGATGAAAAGCAGAGGTCCAGATGAGGAAGAGAAGACTCAGAAGAGGTGTTTTCAGCTGCGTTTTCAGAGCAGACCAAGGTGGGGCTAAATGTGCGGCTGTTCCCTTAGAAGCACCCTCTGAATATTTCTGCTAACCTCAGTCACTGAAAGCCAGGATTGCCTCCCTCACAAATACTTAACAGAGTTAAAGACAGAGAGACAAGAGAAGAGGCACCTGCCCACACTGCATGAGGACAGAACCCCTCACTCTTCCTCTGTGACCCTCAGAGAACTAGTGCAAAGCCC